>NC_089517.1:36379026-36979026 GCF_963924715.1 Thunnus thynnus | reverse complement strand
TCTGAGCCTGATTGTCCAAGAAACCAGGACAGATGAGGAGAAAACTGCAAGAATATAACTCATGTTCTAGAATGTGTAACAAACTGGGCAAGTGAGCGACTAGTGTTAGCTTGCATTACTTCCTTCACTATATTTGCTAAAGTTAGTAGCAATGCTTACTATGTTTCAGGTTTTCAGCTGAGACAGATCTTCCTGTTCATGCCAGTAGAAGCAGACGCTGCTGCCAGTGTTTTAACTGAGGACGAATTTGTGTGAATTGTCAGAATGCACTAGCACATCAATCTTAAAGTCCAGGCTGCTAAACCCATCCTAATATCACCTGCCAGTGAGCAATGTAACCAGCTGTTTGTCTAAAAATCCTTTCTCCACCTGAGCCACTAACATGTCATTCCTTTTCCCGTTGAAGTGTAGACTCTTTGTCCCGACAAGCTGGAGTTTTTAGAAAATAGTCCACCATTATGAAAAACCACTTTGAAAGACATCACTACAATCTACCAACGTTCATTGCACAAAGAACAGGTCACAGAATTCTACAGCCTCATATACATCACAGTTTTTTCATGTCTGTCCTCAAACAACAGTCAGGAGCCCAAATGAACATTGAAACATGTTTTTCTTGCTGTAATCATTCCTCCTGTTCATACTGACCATTAGAAGATCCCTTCATAATGACCTTACAATGGAAGTGATAGGGGACAAAATCCACAGTCCTCCTTCTGTGTAAAAATGTATTTATAAGTTTATCTGAAGCTAATATGAAGCTTCAGCATCAAAATGAGTCAAATCAAGTAGGTATCTTTAAACATTACAGTCTTTTTAGTGCCAAAGTCCCTCTTTTTGGTACTATACTTCCACCACAGCTCAACAGGGAAACACTGTCTGAGGAAACACAAAGAGGGAATTTGATGCTAAAAAGACTGTAAGTGTGTGTGTGTGTGTGTGTGTGTGTGTGTGTGTGTGTGTGTGTTAATGATAGGCTTGTAGAGAAGGGTTGGGTCTAGGTGTCAGTGTGAGGGGAGATTTTAGATATATGTCTGGATATACAATGAAGTGCTGGAGTTGCTCAATCCTAAATCATGAGAGATATCCGGTCTGAGTCTCTCTCACTCAGACATCACAGAAGACAAGACAACTGAGACAATGGTGTAACTCTGATGCTTGCCTGTCTGTCTCCCACACACACACACACACACACACACACACACACACACACACACACACACACAGAGGAATTTGTCCTCCTATGAGAGCATTGGGGGCCATTCAGATGTCACATATAAAAATACGTGGAAAAGGCAACCCGCCATCTTTTTGGTTTTAACGGCAGTTGGCAACCAGCATTGGCTGACCTTTCAACCGGATATTGTGACGTTCTTGGACAGAAAGGATGAAGCAAGTCCCGTGGAGCTGATTGGTTCATTCTCTCTCTCTGTCTTTAAATCTTGAAGCTCGTGAGGTTTGAAAGATATTGAATTGCTATTGAATGATATCAATGGCGAAATCTTCAGTCAGACATTGGTGGGTGGGGGTTCAAATGGGTATGGGGAAACTTAAAATGTCTTGTCAGCTCTGATGGAGCTCAGGATTCAGCCAGTAGTGTTGCCTTATTACAAAGAATTCCACAATATAAAGCTGGAGTCTGTGTGTAACAGCTGACCTGTGTAGATGTGTAGCAGAACACAGAACATTAATTACTGTCAGATCCTGACCCATCCAGTGTTAATGAAGTTACTGCTGCTGTGTAAATGTGCACAGCCTATTTCTCAGTTTGGAGACACACTTGTCGTTTCAGCTGTTGTGTGATGCTGCAGCCAGCTGTGACACACAGCCAGCTGTGGGCAACAAACAGAACATCAGTACTGATGTTTCTGCAAAAACCTTGATACATTCAGTGACACATGAACAACATTATTGTAAGATTCAGACTTCAGACTTCAGATTTCAGACCTACCTGAGTCACATTAATAGCTGTATTTTGACATTTCAGTAGATTATGTTATAGATGCGAAATACTAGAGAAGTAAAAGAAGCAAAATACATGAAGGTTGGTTTGTGATTGTGGAGAACTGTGTGTGTGCATCTCTGCTAATTTAAGATACACAATTTGAGGCTTTTGCAGTTTTCATTATGGGACAAACAGGACAGGATTCGGGATTCGGGACAACTGCTTGTAATTTGGGAGTGTCCCGAATTTTTCAGGACATCTAGTCACCCTACATTAAGAATATTAGCTACAAGCATACAGTATTATCCTAAAATACTAGACACAGCATTATTAGCTTTGGTTCGCGTAATTCAGCTCAGTTTGTAAACATGTAGACAAGAAATCCAGTTAGTAGGAAAAATCAGGGCATGGCTGGAAGTCACAGGTTTAGTTTACATGAACTGTAATAATGTAAAATCAATCGTCAGACAAGAAAGCTGATATTTGACAATTCTGCAAAACCACTATATGGCATTCAGTTCAGTTTTTACATCTATGAATAGGATTAGGAAAATACTGTGGTCTGCATGTTGTTAGGGTTAAAAAAAATCTCCAACACTGTTATCTTTGCATGACAGTAAAACGCACTCACAAGCCCATCCACCACCCTGATCTCCAAACCCTTACTTTACACCTCACTACATATAACACACATTGGATACAAACTGTCAGATGCGGAATTGTCCAATATGGATGTAATTATTAAAGCCTCTGGACTGTGTTAAATCCATGAAATGACTGACAGAACAGAGATGGAAGGCTCTTTGGTGAAAACATTTTTCCTCTGTGTGCAGGTGTTTGAAATTTACAAAGAAACTATTGTTACAACTGTGGGAACTGACTTTAGACTTCTTTATTTTAGTTTCAGTTATAAAAATGCATGCAGTCATAGAAACCCAGCTACTGCAGAATGCTGCCTGTGGACACATTAGTGACCCACACATTAGTGTATGTGTTTGTCCAGCTACGTAGACTCAGTAGCAGTACCTACCTGACCTCCAGCCCTGAACTCCCCCAGCTCCTCTGTAAACCCACCTCACTCCAGCCTGTTCATTGCAGACAGCTTAGTGAGGAGAGCTGGATTTGCCCTGTTTGATATTTGATCTGATTGGTCAAGCCATCCAACCCCACACTCTGACCCCAGTCTCTCTCTCTCACTCTGCTGCTCCGTCTCTCCACCACTGAATGATAAGTAAGCCTGCTGGAATTTAGGAGTCGAGTTTCAGCAGCATTTAGTCTGTCTGGCATACTGGAGACACAGACACACAACTCTCATCCTCCTCTCTCTTACCACTACTACAACCAGCCACAACACTGTAAAACTGTAATGTCCATAACTGACCAACACGATAGTGATCCAGCCTATAGCCTGATTACATATCTTATGTGGATGCTTTTCTCAGGCAAAAGGACAATATTGCGTTTCCATACTTCCCAGTTTATGCAGTAAAAAGTCATCAGGACTGTTGGAGACAGTGACATTATTTGTGGATTAGTGATTGATTGGTGCGTTAGTCAGGTAGATAGTCATCAGGACCTTTCATGCTATAACCAAATTGTCAAAGCCTCAGTATGCTTCAAACAAATTGCTGGTGTCTGAAACCACCTTTCCAACAGGAGAGTCGGTGGGACAGTGACCAACAATTTTTGCAACTTTCCAAAATGGACAATCTGACAATCACGCCAACTTTACAAAGCAATTGGCCAGGTGTGTGGAGGTGTCTCTGTTAAAAATTTCTTTTTTAATATACTACACCATACATACTCGGGCAGGCTCCAGTCCGGATTCAGACCCAATAACAATTTAATCTGAACCAGAAGCAAAATTTAACCACAACCTGAGCCAGGCCGCTTTTGAGTGACACATCGCTATCACATAACCTCAGCTGTCATCATTCAGCCGCCCACTAGTCACTACAGTTAGCGAGGTTGCTGGAATGTTGGAGCTCCAGTCGATAAAGTAAAATAGATTGTTCAAAACTAGCCGACATAAAATAGAAAGGTTGACAGTTTAAAACATGCATTTAAATATGACTGGACTGAGAAATACATGCTCATTTTGTCTGAGGGAAGTACGAGACCATCGTGCTTGATTTGCAAAAACACCACTACAACACCAAACATGCCTGTTTTTAAACCAAAGCACAAAGGTAAACTCCACAAAACTGAACCAGTTGAGGTCATCATATCAAGACTCCAGCAGAATAATTAAAAAAAAAAAAAAATCAAACATTTTCAACAATGAATGCAGTGAAGAACTCATACCACAGCAGACTAATTAATGAACACTTACACCAGTGTCTCCACCTGGCAGTCACACCTTTTCATGCTCAAGTGCTCAAGTTTAAGGACTTGGTTACACAATGAAGATGTCACTTCTCCCATTAATACAGAAATGCTGTTCATGTATAGAGTTCTGGAGTTTTTGTGCTGAAATACCATCATGTAATGCACCCTTACTGGACCTTTGATGCTGTCGAAAGTGGACTTCTAAGACTTGTATTATCAGTAGCCCTGTACTACACACAACTGCTTTTGTCACTTTTCATTTGTGTAACCAGGTACAACAGTTTAGCTGTGATTGGATGACATGTCATATGATCTAACCTGCTTAACCTTCTAAATATTAAGATGGGGAATGTTTTTTTTAAAAAGTTATAATAGTTGTCTTTCTGTCTCTGTGTCCCAGTAGTGTCTGTGCTGTAAGGCTCAGGTCAACACCTCCAGTGAACCGCAGTAGGGTGTAGACCAGGTAAACACCTCTTTGAGACAGCAGCTTCATCTTCCACTCCAGTGGCAGGAAGTGAAACAGGAAGATCCTGTCATTTATGTAGGTCAACACAAAACCAACATTTAACAGCAGCACTATTCGTAGGCTTCAGGTGGGAGAGGCATTAAACAGGCTGCTGTCAGTCAGGGGAATGTCCACTGGATTCACTTGATGTTTGGAGAGAAAACATTGAATTGAAACCATAAAGAATTCTTTATTTATAATATTGGCTGTGCATCATTTTTGATTGACACATCTAATCCAATCCAAATTCAAACACTACACTCTTAATTATCTTCATTATAATGCTCATCATCATTACTGTAATCACCAATAACAACATTACAAAAAACTACACCAGATCTAAAGCAGCAAGAACCTCAGCATCAATCCTGCAAAGCTCCCCTGAGTTTCTTTGTCTTTCTGCAGCAGGCAGCGTGTGTTTGGACTGAGCCCAGCATTTCCACAGCAGCTCTGAAAGTCATTAAAACCTCCACAGACGCACAACTGGCTTTCATTTTGTCATTATGGCCCCCATGAAGGCCCTGATTGTTGGAGGGGAGCCTCAGCCAGTGAAACAGTGCCACGGAGGGGGAGGGAGGGATGACGGAGGGACCACACATGTCTTCATGGACAGGGGATCCCCCGCTAACCCGTGGACTTCACTGAGGCCTGTGGGAATCAGCTGTCTCTGTAAAGTCATGCTGGAGAGCACACGGAAAGGTAGTTAGTGCAGTTTCTCTAAATGTGTTTTGAAAATGCACCACTGAGACTTGCCATGTTGGATCTCCTCCAATAGATGTTCGGGTTATTATTTAAAGTGAACTTTTTGGGGATAGATTTATCTTAGCTAATATCACAGCAGGAAGGCTTTGGGTTTGAATTTCAACTCTGGTACTTTCTGGTCAGTTTTTATGTTACCCCATGTCTCTGGGTGCTCCAACTTATTCAAACAGTCCAAAAACCCTGAACTCTCCAAAGTACACTTAAGTATAAATGTGAGCATTAACAGGTTTGTCTGTAACTCTGTTTCAGTATGCTTCAAATGACTGGGCCATATCATGAGTTATTCTGCCATATCTTGAGGCAGAAGGTGTTTATAACTTTTAAGGACAACCAAAGTAATGAGCGGAGTGAAACTGTCAGATTGTCTGTTTTGAAATGTTAAAAAAATTGTTGGACGTAGGCCACCCCCATTTCTGCCATCCAAAAGTGGGAATCAGACAGTGTTAGACAATCCAAAAAGCCCTTTGTCTGAAGCAAAGTGAGGCCTTTAGTCTTTTGAAATAGTCCTAACCTGACCAGAGGGGGTTTCTTGCCTTCCACCGGATGCATGCTGGTATAGGCTCCATCCACATCCCCCAATCCCCTCACCCCACCCCATCACCCTGAATAGGCATAAGAGACAAAAATGAATGAGTTTGGCTGCAACCTAGCTTTGAGGCTGCTGTCAATCCAGCCATTTTAAAGGTACTGGAATATTGCTGTAGCGAAATATGCCTCAGTAAATTGGCAAACGATGATGGTGATCCGAACATGGTTCATATGACAGGTTTGGACCACTTGCAAATGTCCGTCATACCAAAGAGAAAATTCTATGTACATGAAAATTATCAAAATTCTCCTAAATCACTCATACGTGCCACAAATCTGTTTGTATGAGTGGATCTTGCACATAAATAAATAGAAATAGATGGATTTTCCTCAAAGAGAAGATCCATTTAAATGAGTTTTAATTTCCTGTCTTCATGTATGCTTGTATGGAGACCAAAGATGTTCAATATTATATAGATAAGACATGATGAAATAGTAATCAAATGTATAAATACTGACAAAATATCTAAAGTAGGAAAAGGGAGCTTAATACATATGATAGTGTATACAACAATGTTTGGGTAGATTATTTCACTATCAGAGTAGGTAATGCTGCTTATTCTGCTTTAAATGCCTCCTAAGTGAATATAATGAACAACACTCTGTATTGTTCATTATATTAAATGTTCTATTTTGATTTGATGTGATATGAGTTCAGCTGTAAAGTACAGCTTTAACCTCCACCCACAGATCTTAGTGATCTTTCCTCCTCCACATTCTCTATGTGTAGTTGTGCTCTTTGAAGCCTGGTAACTTTAGCTACAGCATCAGCCTGGCCACCTCTTACAGAACATCAAGACCTCTCTGGTCTCATGTCAGGGCGTCTGAAGTTGGAGTGGAGGAGTATCCGTTTGACCACCACCTCCCTCTGCCTCATAGATAACAATGTTATCAGGGGTGGAGGAGTCAAAATGGAAGGGTTAGATGAGGAGAGAACGGGTGGGACACCATGTTGTGCCCCACCTCTATTAATACTGATATTGTTATTATTTTGTGTCCAATGTGGTTTGGCTTTACAGTATGAATGACACTCTGAATTAAAATTGTCATATTCGGAATTTCGCAGAAATGATCTCCATGCCTGGTAATGTGTAGTGTTTAGAGAGGAGATGAATTAGTTTTATTGTGAATCCTGTCATTTGGAATTAAATAGCAAATCCCACTGCAGGCGCTGAGAAGAGCTGAGTAAAGGAAAACTTCAAACCGGGAGACAAAAGAAGGAAAACAAAGCAGAAGACAAAGAGAAAAGCAAGTAGAGAATACTTGAGTTCTGCTTCCATTCAAAACAGATCATCCCACTCTCACATGGCAACAGCTCTGGAGAAGTCTGTCCAACCCTCCTGTTGACATGACAAATCAAAACGCTCACAGCCAGAGTCCCTTCAGCCAACTGAAAGGCACCTTCTCCCCTCTACCAACCAGCGCGTTTCCTGTGGCGACCTTTTTTTTTTTCACTCATTCACAAAAAAACACATGACTCTGATACCACTGCTGAAGTTTGTTGCAGTGGAACTTAAAACAAAAGCTGCTGAAAATTTGTCGAAGACTGAATGACATCATAACATCCCCATCTATATGGTAAAATGTAGGTCTTTTTGATGGAAGGAGCTTTAAAATACTTACTCTTTCTAACCTTAAACACATGATTCTTAAAAATGTATACTTTTAAAGTCTCCTCTGGTGACTCAATTAAGACTGACAGACTCTGAGAAGTTTGGACAAAGCCTGACCACACACACTGACCCTCCAGGTCACCCAGCAGCCCTCTGCACCGAGGCCTCTTTGATGTCTAATACCCCCTGACTACACCAGGCAGGAAGAGCCCTGATGCCAATCTGATCCCTCCTGCACGGCAATTTTATTCCCCCCCCCCTCCACTGTTTCCTGAAGCTCAAGCTACCCAAAAAGCGATATGGTAGGTGCTTGATTTTCAGTCCCAAATTGAATTAAGGGCGGGCCGGGGGAAGACGTGTTTCCTTACTGCCTTAAAGCTTCTGGTTTGAGTGAAAATAGCCATCCCCTTCTATTTTTTTCCCACAGCATCTGTCTTTCATGTATAATGAAAAGATGTTTGCCAGAGATTCTTCATAGCAAAACTGGTGATTTACTTCTTGAGAACCATTAATGGTTCTACTTGGGTCTGTAATCTTCTCCATAGAGCAGCCATTGTTTGTTTCTATATTGATCTGTAGCAGGTCTTCAGAGGTTTAAAACAGGATGAAACTGCAATGGTGTGGTGGATAGCTGGTTTAAGCAACTATATTTGAAATGGACTACACTCCCTGATTTAGTTGCAGTGTCCAAAAAATTCCCCCGAATCCCCAAAGTTCCCAAACCTACTTTATGTATTTTCAATGGGTCAAATGACTACATGTGTCACTCATAGCAACAAACCCACAGGGAATTATCTCCTGACTTTTCATTTCCCATCAATCCTATGGAGTGTTTTGGGATCTTTCAGCTCTTTGTTTTAGTTCACACTCACCACTCTCATCCATCTTGTTTCCAGCAAAAAAGCTCTAATAAACCAGCTGTACACTACCAGCCCACCACCAAACAGCAGACAGACACAGTTAGCAACTAGCTGGTGAACATAGCATAATAAAATTAGCATTATTTGTGATAAATTGACCCACAACACTCCAGATATTACACATATTTTTCCTCAAAACATAGGATAACCAAGATCTATGTTCCCCACTTTAGTCTCTCTTTAGTCCAAATAGACGTAATATCTGAATAAATTATCATCTACACTGGAACACGGATCACAATGATTTGTTGTAGCACACTTTCAGTTCAAACAGATGTTGATCGGTGTGTTCATGGACAATCTGTGAAAAGTGCTGCCTTAACCTTGTTACGCTCTGCACCTCAGCCCATCTGAACTTGAAAAAATAATCTGCTGTGCCTTTGTTTAAAAATCACAAATGTTACATTAGAGGAAGGGAAGACAAAAAGTTAGCATGAAAAAAGGCATGTGTGACGTGAGATCACCAGATCTGTGTTAACTGCATGAGTCTCACGGTCAAAGCATGAGACTTGGCAGCTCAACTTTGTAGGTTTATAATATGTCAGTGCTGTGTTTTAAGCTTGTTCCTTTTGACTCAAAGTGGCCAAAAAATCAGTGAATGCAGCATTAAATCTGATGTAGCCATGCTACAGAGGAAAGACATCCAATCTTTCAAAATTTAAATCAGCACTAAAATTACATTTTCCACTCATGTGAGGAAGTAATCTGCATTACACACTATGTCCACACTAAACTGGCCGAAGTTGAAAGCAGCAAACTAACTGCTAGCAAACATTAGCAGTTCCACAGGAGCCATTGTTGTGTCACCGACAGTGCCCTATATGCCATTGGCAAATCAGCAATGATGTGATTGTGAAGACTCTCGCTAATGGGTATAAAAGCTTCAAAAGATAAATCTGGTGATATTCTCTTATTGTCAACCATGAATTGATCCTACAAATATTGCGTGTGTATCCACAGCCTGATACTGTCCAAAAACTTGTGTGTGAGCCACACACATGCAATGGAAGTAAGTGCTCATGCTCACTATGCAATGTTCAAATTTAAACCTCTGTTTCCAGATTCATTCAACCAAGCATACAGCAAGTGAAAGACCTCTCATGAATCTGAACCTAAATCCCTGACTAGTCTAAGTTGAAACAAAGGCCAACTTACTCTCTCTCTCTCTCACACACACACACACACACATACACACAAAAACAAACACTGTGCTGTGGATTGTTACCTCTGATTGTTGCATCGTTAAGCTCTTCAACACTCTCACTACTCCTCTCAAACAAAGGGCCTCATTAACAAACAGTGCGTACGCAGAAATCTGTGCTTAAACTGTGTGCACGGTTTAAGCACAAATCCAGGAATCATCAATATGTTCTTACCTGAATATGTTCGCACTCTGCGAACAAATTTAAAACAGCCTTAGACCATGCATATGCACAAATCATAAACCTCCCACAGTCTTAAAAAATGATATAGTCAAAATTTATTCAATGTAAAGAGCATATTAGAAACACAATTATTTTAAAAAATGATTGGGCCTAAATATAAAACTTTTTAAAGAGTGCATTGCTAATAATACACAATTTATTTACTAATTATAAAATTAATAGCTAAGACATTTAATCCATAAATCACCATCATAAATGTAAGGAAATTATTAATATATTAAAATTGTCCTGTTCCCACTTTTAGATGAAAATAGCTTATATATCAGAATTTCCATGTTGGAATGTGCAGCATCAGATGTGGCTGTGATATATGCAGCTGGTTAAGCAGCAGCCTGTTCATTGTCCTCACAGCCTGACAGTTCAGTAGAGGTACAGTGAGGGACGCTCTGCTGTCGCTACATCACGCTACAAAACACCATGCACACCTGGTGCAGCAGTAGAGATTTATTTAGATCAATTCTAACTTTTTATTTTGTTATGAACGCACTGTGTGGTAGTGGTGCAACAGTTATGTAGGCTGTATACAGGATTCACAGTCGGGCTTCAAACGGTTGTGCCAGTGACATGTTTACCAGCCAAATTTGCCTTTTCTGGCTTCTACTTCTGAAACTATTGTTTGCATTTCACTAGCAGTAAAGTTTTTCTGCATTTTTACCATCACAGCCCTTTTTGCAATGAGTGACAGCTCTCTGCACTGCTGCACCGCTCCAACACAGCTTTCCATATATAGAGAAATAGGGACGTGGTAGTATGCTAATTACCGATAGCGGGCACAAGTCTGTCAATTTAGAATGATTCTGATTCACTAACATACGAAATGATGTGTCATGAATGTGATGGTGATTTTGCATGTGCACTTATTTTGTGCGTAAAGTAAGAACATTTCTATGCACATATTAGTGACACATATTTACTTTTTCTTTCCTTCCCTTCCTTTCTTTCCCTCCCTTCCCCTCCATCCCTCACTGTTTTGTCTGCTTATGCAATAAAAGCCTGCATCCCCCCAACACATGAAACCACCACCAGCCTGCCCTGGGATGGAGTAGGTTTATGTGGGCGGAGGCTGACGCAGTGGAGGAATCCGACTATATTAGAAAGACATACGCTCTTTCTCCCAGACACACACACACACACACACACACACACACACACACACACACACACACACATGCTAACAGCATTCTGTGCAGGCCAGCACTTGACGACAGACAGATATGAGCGATAAAGCTTCCTCTGAACAAAAACGGATGGGCTTGAAGCATACTTCCTCCCATGCTGCCCCTGTGCTGACACATAAAGCTGAGTTTACCACATGAATAAATCAAACAAGAGGACAGGGCAGGAAAACACATTTCAGTATGCTTACATTGTTTTAGAAAGCTTTCCTAATCATCAAAAACAAAAAGAAATTGGAGGAATTTAGCCACATGTAGGCTAATTAAAGAAAACAAATTAGCTCTACAGTTGTGTGCAGTTTTTATACCTAATATTTTATACTTTATAAAAGGGCTTAGTCCAGATGTTATAAACAGGATATACTAGTTACATGTTTAAAAAATAAATGACATAAATAATCATGAAAAACTGTAAACTATATGAACCTCTTTGCTTTGATGCTGAGTAATAATCCAAGCTCACAACCGGTTAGCTGGCTAGATAAGTAGCTTGAGTAACTCTGTTAAGATAAATAAAAGCAGAGGTTAGTTACTGTGTCTGTGTACTGTGTTCATTTACAGCAGCAGCAGCAACTAGCTGGCTAATTGTGAATTACTTTAACATTGTTGTTGCTCTAGCTAACAGGAGCTAACTGGCTAGATGTGGTAGCAGTTGTTGAGTTTGCTAGCTTGCTAAAATGTAAGGGGGTGGTGACGGTGACATCACTGTCATGAAAAGAGACCGTTTGAAATAAATAATGCTGTTATCAAATGAAAACAGACTTTTGAAAGTCAAATTTCATGAAAGTTTGACATGACATGAAATGAACTCCAAGAAAAGTGATTAGATGACATTTCATAATGAGTTGAGTTTTAATGATTTCTTAAATTATTTTTACACATTTGATTCTTTTATATACATTTAATACAATGTATTCATGTTATTATTTATAATAAAAATAAACACTTGAAAATGTCCTTACGTCTGCTTACAACTATACTAAAAGTAAGTCAAGTAAATGTCAAAATTTTATTTATATTTTATTTATTTTAACAAAAGCTGCAAAGTGCTTCACAGTAAAAGCATTAAATATCATTCAAGCATAACAGCAACAAAAAAATCGATTTCAAAAAATAGAAAAGAATGTATATAATGTATTTTAATACTGTATAAATGAAAGAATTAAAGTTTCTATCATTGTGTCATTAATACAATACACCCACCTTCCATGGGCTTACAATACACCACAAATACAGAACATCATACAAGCGAAATCAAAACATTTTCACAATCAGATTTTCAGACTTTCATGACTCCAAAAAATTCAAAAGTCACAAAGTACTGCCAGTACGTGTTGCATACTTGAAAAATAATTAAATGTCCTTCTTTTCTGAGACAAAGTTAAACAGGATTCACACTCATTCTGTTTTCCTTTCTTGAATATTTTTGAGTCTTCTGAATAGCCAGAAGTAGATGACACTTCTCAGCTGTGCACTGAAATATCTTTGGCTTCTAGTGAGTCAATGTAACATGATTCAGAGCCAAACTTGTAATATGCATGTGTCCTTAATTTAGGTGCTGATGAGATATTTATGAAACAGTTTTTCTTTCAGATGGAATAAAAATTTACTTTCAATGGAGTATACAGCATATTATATTGATATCATATTTATGTAAAGTGTATTTAAACACTTTTAAATAAACTTAGTTACTTATAAATAGCTCTGTCTGCAGGAACTTACTGAGCAGAGATGATTTATTTAATCAAGCTTTTTCAGGAGAATTTTAGCCTCTCATGGAGGTCTGATGCTATTTCTAAGACTTTTCCACTCTAAAAAAAAAAAAACTACTTATAATAATGATAAACGTTCCAGTAACACTCCAGAAACACAATATTATTTTTAAGTTATTGTTGTTTTTTTAAATATCAGTTATCAGCAGCGTCCATCAGAAATATGGATAAAACCAGAAACGCACCAGTGTGTTGCAGTGTGCAGAGAAGAAAGGCTTTTAGAGACTTTATAAAGGTCAGTAAATGTAATGGTAAGAAAATGAAAAATCAATGATGATGATGATTTTCTCTTCACTCCTCTCCTCCTTCATTGTGAGGAGTTGACTATGAAGCTCCCCCTAGAGGCAGATACGGATTACAACAATAGACAATTTCAATACAACCTTAACTCTTATCAATGTATAATGCATTGACATGCAAAACTACAACAGTAGTCAACTGTACATCATTCAACATTTTGACATTTGATGATGAGCACAGAGTCTAAAAGGAAGCAACCTGCAACAGTCATTCACTGACATATGACCTGCTGTCTGATTGAAGTAAATCCATCAGTTTCATTTTTGGATTCCTGTAAATGCAGCACATGCAGCCTGATAGTTAAACCTGAGGCATTTAAACTGATTAACTTTGTGTGAGGATGTAGATAGTGGAAGCTGAGCAAAGCCTCACCGCCGCTGTGTTTGATCTACCGCCTGTAGGAATGTCACATGAGGCTGCCGGCATTGATAAAGCCATTTACAGTCCACTCCGCCGCGACAAGGAACCAAAGGGCTTGTCAAATGAGGGCAGCGGGGGAAGCAATTCAACAGCTTGTGAGAGAAATCACTCTTATTATGACCAAGGTGTGGGTAGAGAAATGATCCACCCACACTGTAAAAGTGGAGAAAAAGCACGAAGAGGTGTTTTTGTAGGACATTGAGTGTATGGCAGCTCCATGTGAGCCAGTGAATCTCACCGCTGCACTGTTTATGATGTTTGGGATGCTGTTTATCTGTAGAAGATGTTGTTTGAAGGTTTAAACTTTAATGAATACAAGAGTCATTCCATTGTCAGACTTTAATAGTGTGCTATAACATATGCGGGCCATGAAAACTTTTACATGTGCTGTTCTTAACAGCAGGCAGCTCATTCCTGGAAAAGAAAAAAAAAAAACCTTTGGTGCAGGGAGGTGAGAGTAAGAAATTTTATATTGTTATATAGACTAGCAGGTTTGTTTTGTGTCAACAGAGGAAAAACTGACTGAACAGACAAAGAAAAGAGCAACAAACACTTCACGTCATAGATGGAGACATGAAAAAAAAATCTAAAACAGAAATTCTGAGAGCAAAAAAAAACATATTTGATCTACTTCAGTTTCAACTGTATGATGGACTCTTGCTAATGGGAAATAAGCTACTTTGACATCTCAGCAGTGTGACAAAATTAACAGTACATACTATTTGTTTTCAGTTATTATTGAGTTAAAGCAAAATATCTAATTTTTACACCACCGATAACTCTCAGCATACATATGGCATGTGAGTATTTTATTAGTAGAAATTGGAAAACAAAAAACAAACAAAAAAAGATTTATCCTTTAAGCCATCGCATACCATCCTCTTCACTCTCAACATTAGATGAAAGTGCAAAAACTGATAAGATTAAACTGCAAACAGGTCTGTTTTGTTTTCTTATTTTTTTGCAGTTTGAACCAGTGGAATTACCTGCTAAAACAATCTAAATTTAACAACAAGGTACATCTGAGGAACATTTACAAGGTATATCTTTAAGGATTTTCCCTGTGATATTAGTGTTTGATGGGCAGTAATGGTACATGAGCAGTTTACATGTTTTAACTTCATGATGTTGCTACATCTGATATTTATGTCAATTTTCATCTCACAGTAGAAAAACATTTAATAGAGGTGACAGAAGTGATTCACAGTTCTGGCTCCCGGTGCAGCTCATCAGTTAAATTCGAGTTAGTTTGGCAAGGATTGTTTTTACAAAATCCATGTTCTTGATACTGATTTCAAGCACAAAATTATATCAATTCATGTCATACAGTGAAGTGTTCTTATTTTTTTGGCACACCTTCCCTGCATTGTCTACTTTGCAGCAGCCTGCTAAGAATGTTAAAGACATGAATCTGGTATCAATCAAAAGCACACTCATATGACTAGCTCGCTGAGAGTGAAGAACTGGCTTCAAATTATTAAGGACTGACACCAAAACCAAAAGTTTTACTATTTATGTTCAAAACCAACACCACAAAAATGAGTTTTATCAGCATCCATTACAGAAATGTATGAGTCTGGTATATGTTTAGGCTAGCCTATAGCCCATGCTAGACTGGAAGCAGAGAACTTGCTAGTTGCTAGTTTGAGAACAGAAACCTTCCAATAACTTCAAAGCTGTCTTCTTTACATGTTGTATGTTGCTATGTATCAAAGAGGGATTTCCTAATGTAACGACACAGAAATCCAGGTCACCCATGGATATTTTGCCAGCTGAAGTTGTTAGCACACTTTTTTCTGTTTTGACACAGCTATAGCCTACTGACAGTTTTTCATGGTAAGCTAGGCTAAACAAGTAGAGGATCATATCTCTGAACAGGACACGGTTTAAATTGATATCCATCATATCATCTGAATGCAGGTGTTGCTACATGTCAGAGTTTTCCTGCTTCAGGCTTACTTGGTATGACAGGTGGCTGATGTTAGCTAAAGTTAGCAATTTTTAGATAGATATTGTTGTGTAACACACAGTTGAAGTCAGTTTGCTGATTTTATTTCTCTTCTCTACTACTGTTACATTATACTTTAGCATTTACAATTAGCCATTAGCCTGTAACTTGTGTAACTGTTTTGCAAAAGTTACATACACTCACTTTAAGAAAGATATTAGATTTTAGAGTCATTGACCAAAAATTATTCATCAATGCGTCCGTTTCTGAGCCTATAGTTCATCTTAAAACCAACCAGACCTGTCCTCTTCCTCTTCCACCTCTTCCTCCTGCTCCTCCTCCTCCTCACTCATCTCTCAGCAGCCTAGGTGTGGACAGGCCCCTCATGTGTTTCATTCATCAGTGATTACTACAGTAGTGTGCTCAGGCTCATGTTGTTTCTGCTTCAGTTAAAGAGATAATGGTGAACAACTCACACTCCCCTTAACCAAACACTCCAGCTCTGAAGAGATCCACCATTGTTCAACAAGGAGACTCCTGCCTTGGCTCAGCATATCCAAAGTTACATTATCAACAAGTCTGTAGTTGTAGAACTGAATTTGGTAAATCATGGGAATCAGTTAATATTTAAATTTTAAAAAACGTTTTCCTTTCTTGACTCCTGGTAACGCACCACTGTCACTGGTACAATGACTTCATATCTGGACTGTTGAATTGATAAGTGCAGCAGCTTTTAAAAGCATTTCCGTAACGAGTCAACAGCTCTATCTTTGTGGGTTTCCTCTGTTTGGACAAGGTCAGGTGACAAGCTCTGCCAGATATTTGTGAATGAACGAGCCCGAGCGACTGAGGGCATCTGTGTGTGTGTGGCTGTGCGTGCACACACGTGCATGTTCGTGGAGGGCCGTCCATTCATACATTCCTTCCTCCAACAGTAACCTGAGCCTGGGTGAGGGGAGGGAGGAGGTGTGGGGAGCAGGAGAACAGAGAGAGAGAGAGAGAGAGAGAGGGAGAGAGAGAGGGTGGAGTCTCATTGACTTCTTGTGCTTAGAAAGTTCCTTGTATTGTCCACATATGAATAAAATACATCTACCCGGATGCATGACTCAACATTATGCCAAGTCAATGCAAAGAGAGACAGAGAGCATGCAATCCTAAAAGCCTGAGAAAGAGGAAATGTGAAGTTAGGGAGCTTGATGCTCATGTGAGTGACTGAATGAAGGCATATAAATACTACCACAACTCTATATGATACATCTGTATTGATCTCACATATTTTTACAGATATCTTTAAGAATAATTTAAAGCATCCACTGTATTTTTCTTAAGAATGACATTTTTTAGGATTGCAACTTTTCTGCACCTTTCCACCATGTAAAAATTGTTAGCATATGATACTTACATCAAACAGGTTGGTCACTTTGTACTGAAATGTAGTATAAATCATACTGCAGCAACCTTTGTCTATACGTTTATTCCAAGCTGTTATATACATACTCAGTAGTACTACTGGATCACAGCAGTCTGTACTCAGCTTTCTTTAGAACCAACCAGGGTCAGATTCCAGTCAGATATCAAGGACTATATAGTTCCCAAACTTAAAGTATGGTCAAAATAAGGGTCAAAGTTCACCTAAAGTGTGCAATCTTTTCTTTAACCTTTAACCTTCCAATGTTCTGCCCGCTAATTGCTAGTATTAACGTTCACAGGCTGCTATTACTTTGAAAATGACATGAATATGAACACGTAACATATGCAGGTATCAAAAGATTAGACTTTTTTGTTATTGTGTTTCAAACAGACTCACCCGTCGTAAAAATCATCCTGGTACATTGCCTGCTAGTGTAACAACTGAGACCTTAAAGCTGCACTAATCAATATTTTAGTGAGAGTGAATATTAGAGTTAGATCTGTCAGGTGGACAGAAGCTTCAAATGAATGCTAACTGTTGCTCTGTGTGTAAACGGGCAACTTTTTGCTATCAATCGCTATATCAGCTGTATAAAGTGATTATATGTTGATGTCAAGAATCAAGTGACTTAACATTAAATCAATATAAACTTTTTTTTCTAAATTGTACATTATATTATGAATTGTTTCAGGCATCAGTCTGCACTTCTTTGCCTTCTTCCAGAGTAAATTGAGTAATATCATCCTCAACATGAAATATGACAATAAATGGTGCCATTGCCTTTTTCCTCCACTATTACATGTCAAAGAGATTGATTGCAGTTAAGTGTAAGTGAAATGTAAGCCTTTCCACCACCGGTGAAGACAACCATAATCTGGTGTAGACAGGGTAAGATAGAACTAACCTTATTATCATTATTATTATTATTAACATTATTGGTGATGGTAGTTGTAGTAACTTCAGATTTACAGTAGCTGCAGTGGCAGTGATTGTTTTACTCAGAAAGACCTTCCTACTCTGATCATAAAATACGTTTTGAAGACATTTTACTCTTGCTTGTGAGTCAGATTCTTGTTTAGAGTTTCCAGTTTGTTTGTCATCTTTTGTGCATTATATATATATTGATTATTTTTAACCGTGCTACATTCTTTCTTTTTCTCGATTCAGACCAAGAATTTAAATCAGTAAAGAAGTTTTTAAGCCATCTTGGTTTATTTCTACAGTGAATAATCAGGCTGAAAGTTGGAATCCATGACATGCTGAAGCAACTCTATAAGAACACAGTCTTTAATGTTCAGAGTGATCCTGACTGGGTTCCAAAGAAAAAAAGGGTATCTTTTCTTTCTATCACTGCTCCTTCTCCTGGGTTATGCTATAGAGACTGCTGGGGTGGCAGGACAACACAGAACATAATGCTGGAACACACACACACACACACACACACACAGATATACCAGCACGACCCCAGTCTTTGGCTCCCCTCCCCTGTGTCTGGTTGCAGCCCTCCTCCATCCTGTGACCTACAGGCATTTAACCTTTGACCTGCAGGGCCAATATTAACTCTTGTGTGATTGTTCCAGGGCAGCCGACTTCCCCTGGCCGAGGCCCTGAGAACATTCCTGGGCTCTGTCGCTAGGAGAGCCTCGCTGTCACACTGCTGACCTCCTCTATGGCCAGGGTTACCCTTGATCTTCTATACACATACACACACACAGGAACTCACATGTACAAAAGGACTCATGCACACACACACACACACACACACATATACACTCAACAGCCCCACTACTCCCAACTCCCAGCCAGGGATTCGCGTGGGGGCTGCTGGTCTGTCTCGGAGCTGAGGGCCACCCAGTCCGCCTACTAGCTGACACTCTCCGTTCACTCTGGCTAAAACACAACACCTGCATTCATATAGTACTGTTGGTGTAAGTGGCTGTAGGGATGATTAAGATGTTTACTATCAATAAAACACTGTCAAACAATAAGGAAATAAGCAGTGATATGCAGCTTTGTCACTGATAACTCAAATATTTGCACACGCATATATTGTTAAAGGAACAGTACTTAGTTTACTTATTCTCTGATTAGATGTTCCTTCTTCCTCACCATCTAAAATAGCCAATATGACACTGGACTGTGCTGACACCTATTACTCTACTGATTCATTAAAATGAATTATTTGTAGTTTGGGTGATGTGTATGTAATGATGAGTAACTTTAACATCACTGCATAGTCCTTTGCCCAAACTTCCCAAAATCATTAAAGCCATTAATTTAAAAATTAAATACATTTTAAATGATGCACAACTTTCCTCTTAATTCACACATTAATATCTGACAAATCCATTTACTATCTGCATTATTAAGATGTGGATTTTGGTTTAATCTAGGGGTCTGAAATGTATTCAAGCAAATTAATAAAAAGTAAAGTTATCCTTATTCAGTATTCAGGTAGACCTATTTAATAGGTTTACCCTAGATTTTACGTAAGTTAATAGATATAGTAATGGATGATGATACATTAAGAGGTGCTTTTAGGGGGTAGAAACATCTTAAAATGTACAAACATCATACAAGTACTCCTTAATTTGAATTTAAAAATCTCAATGAAGGTGGAAGGAGTAGAAACAATTTAAAATTAACCAAATAGCTTGAAAGGCATCCCTGAATTTTCACCTTAATTGCAAAATTAAGGCAATTTTATGGTAGAAATTATGAGATAGTTTTCATGTTATTTGGTTAATTTGAAGGGATTTGTACCCCTTATATTATATCAAAATCTAAATTATATCATTAATGGGTAAATTAATGGGCAAATTGGTCAATTAAGGGATTTGGTTTCATAGTACACTGCTTTCACAGTTAGTAAAGTATAACAATGATATCCTACAGGCTGTACTAGCCCGGTAATGCTGCATGTAAGATGTTTTTTATCCCCCCCAGGCATGGAAGGACAAACAAATTGCTTATAGTGTTATAGATACATGTATGTACGTATATCAGGACACCCCAAACATGGTTCCAGTCAACTAAACTAGTGAGCAAGGTATATTAAAGTGCTTGTAATCAAAACAGCAATACTATAGTATACCATGGGTTCCATTGACAATAGTTGAAACATGCTCAGTCTGCATGACAGTGTGCTGGAACGCAGAATGATTGTGGCTTGCTGTGTCCTGCACAATATTGCAGAAGACATGGTCAGCCCCCACTACGTGCACCACCGCCACAGGAAATGTAAAAGGTCCAGTTTGTAAGACCTGAGAATGTACAAGCAATTCATCAAACATAACATCAAAGCATGCATTTTTTTTATTTACAACACACACAGATACAGTATTCTATGTTTTGCAGAAGATATCTTTTTAAATCTTGATTTCGCAGGGCGGTGTGCGAAGCTGCAGTTTGCGATGTGGATATTGTACAAAATAGTCTAGCACAAACACTGTTTCATGCACCGTGTGTGTGCACTTTTATGGCACAAGTTGGATAAGGATAAAAAGGTATTGATAACATAATAGGTAAGATAAGATGAAAACAAAAGATATAGGCTTTCTTGACAAATAAAATAATCAACTGTTTTATAATTAGCAAATATCATCAATCATCTGGGGGGAAATAAGAAAGAAAAATATGTTTGTGCCCTTTCTAAAGTCATGGGAAATGAAACGTTACTATTATAAATGCTCCTAATTAACCCTTAGCAACATCTGTTATTGTGTTAATAAACTAATTTAACAAATGTCTGTAAATACATGCACACATTAAATAAAGTATTTCTGCAGCAGGTGGCTGCATTGACTAAATCAACTAATTGACTAAACCTTTTCTCAACATGGACTCAGCCCAGATCCTCCATAAGATACAATTGTTTTTCCACAACTTATCTTTTTTATATTATTACTGCTGAGTGAAAGGAAACTTGTGTGGCCTCTAATGCCTCTGACCCTTGCACTCCTTGTTTAATTGCTTTCATTTTGGCAGTGTAGAAGGTCAAGTCATTGTTTTGTTGCAATCTTCTGGAATCTGGATAAGAGAGCTGTGCTATCACTTAGATTATTGATCATTGTGTGTATATTGTGTCAGTATTATTTTCCACTGGTTGTTCAATCAAAGATAGATCTTGATGTGTAAATAAGAAACACAGCAGATTGTAACATCATTGTCACTGCAGGCATTCAGAAATGTTACTGTTGTCTCTGTTGTCATGGATAACAATAGCACACTAACTGATGAGGTCTTGATCAGCCATTAGTCAAATTGTCTTGTCAGGCTGCGGATGCAGTAGTAGATATTAATGATATGGGATCTGTGATCAATCATCATGCTTCCGCTGCACTGAATGTTATGGGGGGATAAAAGAGGACAAAGGCTTGATGATATCTGGAGAAATTTCAATTTGAAAGTAAAAGGACAACTTCAGAGTCACTTTACCGCATCATATATTGCATAAGTCGCTTACTGTCTCCTTTGATGCTAGGTTTTATGTGACTGCAGTAAACAAATAAAATGTCACATGCCTGCTAGCTTTGTGTTGTACATTTATAGTGTGGGTGTTTTCAGCACCACTGACCATCACTTAAATATCTCACAACTCTTGGATAAATTGTCATGACATTTTTAAATTCATGTCATCCTCATGATGAATTACGATAACCTTGGTGATCTCCTGACCTCCCCTTTTTCACCTCATCAACTTTGTCCAATACTTTAGTTTATGACCAAATATTCCCATCAGTCTCAGCTGTACTTTGCGTTCGGAGCTAATTAGCAAATGTTAGCATGCTAACATGCTAAACTAAGATGGTGAACATACTAAACATTATACCTGCTAAATATTGGCATGTTAGCATTGTCATTGTGAGCATGTTTCCATGCTGATGTTAGCATTTAGCTCAAACTAAGGCTCACCTGTCAGTACAGCCTGACAGAGCCACTGGCACAGACTCTTAAGGTGTGTTCAGACGGGAAAGCAAAGTGATTTTTCGCTGTGTGTCATTGGCACAATTTAACTACTGAACAGTTTGTGTTTATTCATCCCAAAGACCCAGTTTACCAACTGTAAAGGTGTTAACTGTAAGGTAGCTAGCAACAGATGTACTGACAATGTGTGTGGTTGTGTTTCAGTTTGTGTGTCAGTTCAGACTGAACTCACAACTTAATTGGAAACTCCAGTTTTCCTCCAGTTTCTGTCCTTTTTCCTCTCATCTCTGTACATTTATGAAGCACGTTCATAAAGCCCTTGAACACGTGAATTTTCCACTCAGGTTGAAGTATTGTCAATACATCCATTAGTGTTGTTCCATGCAACTGTGCATGTAATTGTGTTTCAGTTGGCTTTGTATGCAATTGCTCCACCTCTAAAATCTGCCTCACATTCTGTCTGAACACAGTTAGACTTGGTATTCTGTACATTACTACTTTGTCTTGTGTTGTAAGATAAAGATGTTATATTGATCATGCAAACCCAAGACGATTAACAGCAATGAATGAGCAGACATAAGCATGATTTAAAGTAATATTAGAAACATTTTTTGGATTTTTTTAGCATCTTTTTTGTTACTCATTTTGAGGTGTTTGTCACAGCAAACTAAAGCAGGTAGAGTAGCCCAGACCCTCTACCCAGCTACATCTTGCAGCTTCTCCAAAGGGATCCTGAGGTGTTCCCAGGTCAGATAATGTATGTGGACCCTCCAGTGTGTTCTGGGTCTTCCACAAGTCTCCTCTCAGGGGCAACTGGACATGCTGGAATACCTCTACAGGTATTCCATTTGTAATCTGATGTCTGACCCACCTCAAGTGGCTCCTTTCAATGTGAAGGAGCAGCATACTCCGATGTCCAAGCCTTTCACCCTTTCTATAGGGGTTAGCCCAGACATCCTGAGCAGGAAACTCATTTCGGCCACTTATGCTCTTATTTCCTTGGTCACTACAATTCATGACCATAGATCAACTGGTAATCTCCATCTTACCCTCACTTCAGCACAACCATGACTAAATGATACTAAATAGTATAGATTTTCATGTAGTTTTTGGTCATTGATTACATCTTGCAGACTTTCCACAGGCTGGTAAAACGGAATTGTGTTAAACAAACACTTTTTATCTTTTTAGGGCCGTTATACATATATATCATGTAACGTAAATTTCAGTTGAGGCACGTGGGATGTTTGCCTCCATTGTTTTTCTGTTTGTTCTGCTCTCTCCAGTCACCTGTTGGTTTTTCCCCTAACACACTGCAGATGTTGAATGCCTGTAAGGGAAGTTCACCACCTTCATACAACAGCAGCGATCCATTCATCATCTATCACTGCTTGCCGACAGAGGAAGTTTGCTCAGGGCAGCGGTTGTGTTCTCATCTCATGTTTAATAAGAAATTAGGTGCTGTGGAACGTTATATAACACCTGGCAATAAAGACGAGGCTCACAATATTCTGATAGCTCATTGTTCAAACAGAAACACACAAAAGTTGACCACATGCACAGAAAAGACAAATCTGTGTGTGTGTGTGTGTGTGTGTGTGTGTGTGTGTGTTTGTGTGTGTGTGTGTGTGCAGATGCTACAGTGCAGAGGGCTGGTTGCCAGTCATGTCAGCGGACAAAGGCAGCAGCAGGACAGATTCTGGAGGACAATGGACATGAGTCTGGTTAGCGTGGACACACACACACACACACACACTGTCATGTCAGTACAATTAAAACAGTTTGAAATGGGCCATTATTTATGTGGTGACATCTGATGAGGGTCTGGTTTGGAAACATTTGGGTAAATGCCGTCTGCATGTTTGTATTTATAATACGTGTGTATGAAGGAAATACATATGTAATATGTAGTGTACATTTTACACTGTGCACTCTGTAGTTTCTCCTTTTTGATAAGTGCTGTATTATCAAACTTTTCTTAACTTTTTTAAAATGTCTTTTTGTAGGGAAGGACAGAAGAGGTTACTGGATAGCCCAAAGATGTTTAATGACTTGCCGTATGATCTCAATTACGCATCATTCTTTCACTGCAGCCCTGTGACTTTTAAATTTTCATTTAATTTTATCTATCAGACTAATTTTACAGGGTTGAAAACAGTTTTTCATTCAAACATTTCTTCTTCATTTTCCTGTATGTTCAGGTTTTTGTAAATATGGCACACTGTCTAACAGGAGTGAATACTGAAAGATGTTTCCAGAGCCATCCAATATCACAACAGTAACACTTCACTTTAAGTCCCCCTGTTTAGCACTTATAAGCAGTTTATGAAAAATGAAATAAAAGGTTTATAATACACTATAATGTATTTATAAGCTGATATAAGGACATTTCAAGTGTTTATTAATGTACAGTATTTGGCTCAACAATGATAACTTCTTCTATAACGGCATATTTTATATTATTACAACTGTTTTACTATATTGTCATCCATTATTTGTTTAGGCAGCATCCTCCTCTTGTGGATGCCAAAAGAAGGAATGATAGTTGTTGATAAATTTATTAAAAAACACTTACATTACCAGTCAAAAGTTTGGACACACCTTCCCATCCTTTTGACTTTTGGCTGGTACTCTACATCTGCGTATGACTACATAATAGTGTGCTATAAACCATTTATTCAGTGCTTGTATATTGCTTATACATGCTTGATAGGGGGACTATCTGGCTATAAATTCTGGCTTTCTGAATAAGCTTCATGAGGCCAGAATTAATTACAGGGCTGTTGAACCGGATTGCATTTGATGTAGCTAAGTGCACTGGTTGTAATAAATTAGTAAATCAATGTTTAAATCAGAATAACCAGAGAAACCTGACCTGCCCGTGAACTGCCCGGCTGAGCGATGATGGCCATAGATAAACATTTTCAATAATCATCAACAGCCAACAACATTTCCACACCTCCATGATAAAGTGTTGCTGATATCACTTTGCTTCATACGTGATAGCTCTGCCTGAAGCCTCAGTATGTGTCTACTGAAGAAGGCACAGAGATCTTAGAGATCAGGAAGGCAGTGGGATACAGCAAAGAGGAGGCTATGATGGCTTCACCCCCCATTCGAGTGAGGCCATTCGATAAAACGAACATGATCAAATGATTGAATTGTATTGAAAACTATGTAATTTGAAGCCTCATGGAGTACATGTTGGTTAATTTTTCATCAGAAGAGTTCAGGAATAAAATGTTGCAGCTGCATATGACCATATGCATGTAACCAAACCCTTTCACACATGAAAAATCAAAACTGTCAGTCAAATCTGAGCAGCCAATCAACTTTCTCAGAGTGTGTGTGCAATGTTTGCATACAAGTATGATGCTGATCCACTGACCACATGGCCGATGACTCTGATGACACCATGGTGTTTCTGGCTGGTTTCACACCCTTTTTCCCTCCAGCTAATTGAGCCGAATCCTGTTTAGTGTGTGTGACTGAGCAGCGTGAGGCTAAAGCATGACTCATTCATAAAGACGTACACACTTACAACGTCCAATCTGCTAGCCAACTGCCGAGCATGAGCCTAATGCAGGTCTCGTATCAAGGCATGCAGAGCTGTTACACACATACACACACAACCCAAAACTGTAGACAACAACTGAAATAATCAAAGGCTCTGACTACATCTTTATCCCCAAATGAACCTACACCTAATTCTAGCTTGAGCCATAAAAACAAGTCTGAACCTCAAATTTCAATAGTCAAAAATGTTCAAAAGTCTTACACTGGGATACACACACACACACACACACATTTGCCCCCCCCCCCCCGTTGCAGACAATCCAAAATCTGCTTGACCAGTACCCCAATTAACCCTTTGACATCGTGTGTGTCCTCAATCTGTCATTCAGGTGCTTTTAGAGGCATATGCTAAATGGTGTGAGTGTGTGTGTGTGTATGTATGTGTGTGGGGGTACAACACTGAATGGGATGGGATATCTTGTGATATTTGGGGAGGTTTTATGCTTGTTCATTGGTTTTCTACATGGTTAAATCCATGCTGCTGGTAAGAGGATGTAATTAAAAGACTGTGAAATAATGAACAGTCAGTGAGTCAAAACTGAAGGCTGAGAGGCAGCTGCAGCACGACCTGCAACCAAATGCAAGTTCGCCAAATCAATACAGAATAGCCAGCAGGGTCATGCTTAATAGATTTTATTGACACCAGCCTCGGTTGTGCTTTGTCTTTAGTGCTAATGACTAAATGTTAGCATGCTAATATGCTAAACCAAGATGGTGAATATGTTAAACATTACACCTGCTGCACATCAGAATGTAAAATCATAGCGACAGTAGCATTTAGCTCAAAGCACCACAAAAAGTACACCCTCACAAAGACACTAGTGTGTAGATTCTAGGACTTGTTTCCATTTCAACCTTTTAAACCCTAAGTTGCTTTTGCTAAGTTTCACTCCCTTTATTTACAGGTCTTTCGTGGAATCGCTATGTCTTACCCAGGCATGCCATAAAACAAACAAGAATTATTCTTTGATGAGAAATAATGTCACCAATGAGGGAGTGAGTTAGCTTTGGGCTACACCTGAGTTTCACCATTACACTTGAGATTTTTTTTTCTGCCTCAACATGTAAAGTAATACTACATTAGCTTCTAGCAGTTCCTGTTTGCACTGTAACAATGAATGTACAACTACCAACTGTAAGTAATACAGGTAATTAACACTGAAGTCTAAAGAAATATGATTGGTCAGCCTGGGGTGCTTGTGTTTTCTCCAACAACTTTTCAATGTCTTTGATGATTGTTGATAGTGAACACAACCTGAAGCAAGTTGAACAAGGCTCAGTAATCTTCTTTTTCAAGAACACACATTATATCATTTCAAAGACATCAAACCTTCTGCTTGTTGCAATTGTTGCTCTCTATCACAGCGAAAGTCTGCAATTGTACAATTATAGTCTCTTATTCAGAGAGAGACTAGGTGAAACTTCCCTTTGCTCTATATCACAAAGTGAATGAAAGACTCACTATTAATGTGCGATGTATAGCACAACATAGCCTGATGAATGTATGATACATGCGTCCAGTGCTGTGGTGGTAGCACAGATATCTATGGTGAGACTCCCTTTAACCCCTTGTGTCAATTATACTTCCAGCTTTAACCTGCAGAGGCCAGACTGAATTATGGGCACTGACAACCAATGAAGACATAATATCCAATTTTCATGATATGATCACAGCTCACTTATGCCATGGACACACTACACAACAAAGTCGTCAGATCGCTGTACTGTTCACATTACTCAACTTCTGTCTTGTAATCGGGAGTCTTGAAGTCATTGTGGTTTGCACGCTACATGACTGTGACAGGGGGTTACACATTACAAGATCTTTAACCAGGAGGAATCCCTGACAGTCTGACTGGTCTCCAAACTATGTTTTATCATGAAAACACATGTGAGAAGTATGCTGATTTGCAGCGAAAAAACAAGGAAGAAAAAGACAAGAATATGGATGAGAGAATGGATTGGGACACGTGGGCAGCAAGGATTGTCTGTTTTGTGGAGAGAGTTGGAGGTAAATAAATATTTTTGCAATGGAAATGTAGGTAGCTGATTCTGACAGAAAGTATATTATTGTGCCCCCCATCGCCCCAATACAAATGGATGCAAGATGTTGCAGCTGACAGCAGAGGAGTTTGCTCTGCAGATTTGGGGTGATGACAGCAGAGAAAACTCCTCTGCTGTCATCACCCCATGTCTTGTGCTCTCATTGGCTGTAGCTCATTGCATGGCTCCCTGACACGACCAGATATTTAGCCTGCTTGATATCTTTTGGGCGTCTGCGATGCATTGGTGAGCTCTCGGTCAGCTCTCAGATAATGCCTTTAAACAGTTCACACATAGCGATCAAGCGGCGATTTGCAAGCGCTGAGTCATTGGCGATTTGCCTCCGATCTGGGGGCTTTTGTCGGTGATCTCCAAAAACTGTCGCTGAGAGGAAAATCGGGGCTACACTCCTATAGTGTGAACTCAGCATCAGGGAACCACCAACATGCAGTCACACCTAAAAACACACAGCTTTAGCAGCTTTATCGAGCAGCAGCGTTAGTACAGCTGTGAAATGTGTAATAGGAAGGGTTTGTATGTGTGCATGCGTGTGTGGATGTTACTAATGAGTTGAGAAGCAGGTCAGCTCTGCAAGAAGATAGAGGCCTCCTGGTGAGGAGTGGTCGCCACTTTGTGATGGCCACGCTTCAGGACACAAACACACACACATACAGAAGTTGATCAAGTGTATGCAATGAGGTCAGGGAGGTGTGTGGGAAGACGAGGATGGCGTGAGAACACAAGGCGACGAGGGGGGAAGAAGCCCTCTTACTTTTTTTCATGGATCCATATTGTTGTGCAGTGGTGACCACAGGCTGGACACATGCCTGCCATTTGGGCAACAGGTGGTCAGTCATGTTTTGCAGCGGTCAACAGACACAGCAGTGAATAAAGAACGGTGCCACCATGAAGAACAATTAAGGGATAAAAATTTGGGTTTGGACAAGCTGAGCAAAAGACTCTCTGACTGCCCCAGATTTTTCTTTTGTTTGTTTGTTTTGCTTGTATCACTTAAAGCTATGAATATAAGGCAGAAATCTGAGTGGCTACCAAACGGCGCCTGACTCCCTGTACCCCCGAAAGCCCCAGGTTCACTGCATGTCTTTGAATTTTGATCATTTGATTAATTGCAGATTTGTGTAAAAATCTGCCCCACGAAGGTTCAGTATCAACTAACTAAGGCAGATCCTGCATTATTAATCTGTTTGCTCTGATTTAAACAAGTTTATCTTCCAAATTTTGTCCTGTTGCTTCAGAAATAGAATATACCTGCTTTATTACTAATTAGGTCATACTTTTGTAGTTTTGGCCATCATTCCCTGTTGATTGTAATTGCTGAGATCACAGTGACATTGCTACAGCAAAGTCCAAACAAGGTTACACAATCAAAGACATTGTAAACAAGCCAGATTATCTAAACCACTTCATTGGTAGGTAAAACTAAAAGTGAGAACACCTGAAATGTTAGTAATAACCCTCTATTACACAGAAAAACTGCACACACAACTAAGGCAAGTACAGCGGGTCATAGTAGAACCTGGAAATTGGTCTCTCTACAGTCATAACTTTACTATTTGCCATTGTTGCCAAAACGGGACCAGAAAATAGGACCAAAGTCGTCCTAAATTGTAATTAAACATTTAGTATTTGAAGCAAAATCATCTTTATCTAATGGATATCACTGAATGATCATTTTTTAATAAAAAAGCATTGTTGGCTTTATATGGTTTAACCTCCACCATAATAGAAAATCACTAATGGATTGCTTCTGTTTCACATATTTACTGTAACAGGTGCTCCTCCAGGAAATGAAGCACAGTTTACTAACATGCATCACCCACTAAATCAGATCATATCCTATTCAATTACAAATGCATGGAACTGCCAGCCTCTCAAAAGCCTGCTTGCCAGCCATCCTGTCTATCTGTCTGTCTGCTCAGGGGTCAAAGACCCCCTCTAGCTGAGGCTTTGACAACATGAAAAGGCAGCAAGCCGCAGGCCACAGGGCTGATGGGCCACGATATTGTGTAGAGGGCAACTGTCCATTCTGGACTATTGTCTGGATGAGCGCTACTGTCTCTGAGACAAAAGAAGCACCTGCCTGATCATCCAAACACACACACACATTCACACACACACACACACACACACACACACACACACACACACAAATACTAGTCTGCCATGTGCCTGACACAAGGCCACTGTGTGTCCATAACCTCCCATTCTGTGAGGGAGGGGAGTGTAATGTGGGGCTGGACATGTAAGACACGCACAAGGATTGTATATGTGTGTGTCTGTGTGTGTGGTGAGGTTATGGATATTGGCGGGAGAGAGGTGGGGGAGCGTGTATGTGAGCTGTATGTGTGTGTGTGTGTGTGTGTGTGTGTGTGTGTGTGTGCTTGTTGGGGGTGGGAAGGCTCACTCTAGGGGTCAGTTTGGCGGGAATGTCAGGCTTGTTGGATTTACATCTGTTCAGCAGTGTGCCAGGCTGTGCGCCACACTACAGAAAACACACACACACACACACACAAGCTCATCCAGCCATTTGTGAGGAACAGAAAGGCATCATGTTGGCATGTGCCTGATTAACAACAGGTCAATCTGTCCATCTGTGTGTGTGTGTGTGTGTGTGTGTGTGTGTGTGTGTGTGTGTGTGTGTGCTCATGAGCAGCGGAAGCGACACTAAAACACTTGTTGCGCATCTGTCCTCCAAGGCATGTCCAATAGGCAGCTCCTATAGTCAAAGAGAGGCTCTGTTGATAGAACCCAGCCTTCTATTGACAGTCATCCAGAGAGACATAGGCAGACTCAGTCATAGCTGTCAGGCCAGAACATCCCTGTGGGTCTTGGTGAATAATTGTGCATTCATGTGCTGTCAGGATAATTGCATATACTGCTCTTCACTAGGGTGTTTCACTTGAATGTTCCCCTCATGTCAGGCGCTGAGGTTAAAGAAATCAGAACACAAGTTTGTTTAGTTGTGACAGGAAAATAAATCATATATGATATGTATCAGACCCTGTTCAGAAAAATAACTTGTATTTGAACTTTAGGTTCAAGCAATTTTATGAATTAGATTTTATAAAGTATTCAAAATGACCATGCAAAGTTAGACCATTTTATGTTGGTAGAATGTTATGTAGCAGTCAATTCTGAAAAGGTGAAAAACATACCTAGGAAACTAGTCTTCAGGGCTCAAAGCTCAATGTGGTCTTATTGTCACATAGTGTTGATGAAAGCCTGTTGATAATGCCAGCAGTTCGGTATTTTTTTATGTATCCTTTTAAAGCTGCGCTAATCTTTGCTTATCAATACGTCTACCTGAACAATAGGTCAAATGACTGTATATGATATGAAAGGTTTCACTTTTACAGACACAAAGAGAATTATCACCTGACTCTGCAGTTCCCATCAGCTCTATAGAGCATTTTAGCTTCTTTCAGCTCATTGTTTTGCTTATACGGTCTGTAGATTCACTGTTTAGGTTCACTCTCACCACCCTCATGAGCCCTGTTTCCAGCATCTGTTGTCAGTAAAAAAGCTTGTAAATGTGTGCCAGCTAATAAGCTAGCTGGAGATACTGAAAGGTATTCCTCAATTTTGGTCGAGGCTAGCCACCTTTTACATTTTTTCTTGTTCCCTTACATTTATCATATAAAAGGTATATTGCTGCTCAACTCTGCCGGCACTGAGCAGGCAAGCATATTGTGTGGCCACTGGGGAGCTCCCCTGGACCAGCCAGGGGTTCAGGGCCTTGCTCAAGGGCACCTTACCAGTGGTAATGAGGAAGGGATCAACTGCTGCTCTTTCACTTCCCCTACCCAAATCACTGGTATTGCCTGTACTTGTAACCATAGTGGGCTGGTGAGGTGGTGAGTATCTCCAGAAGGAACTGACATTCATGAATGGTTGTGAACATTTATCAGTAGTTGTTTTCACAACTTGTGTGAAGTATTTAATCCAACCCAGTCTCACATCAAAATGTATAATAGCTACCTTGGTCCACAGCACAAAACGTATTGATTTCACAACAACGGCTCTAAATTTTTGAGATGCCTACGTTTTTTTGGCCTATTCTTTTCTATTGGTCTGTCACATGACTGTTGAGTTTCTGTCTGCTCAAACAAACAAAATGGTTGTCATTCCTTTTATTCTCAATGGAAAATGCAATATTTTAATATAGTTTTGGCATGAAAATGCATCTCTAGTGAAAAATGTGCATTTTATTTTCATAATCTATATTCAGTGAATCTATATGATACTGGGAAAAACACTAATATTTTTTAAAAACTACAATTCCCTGGAGCCGCGCCATGTAGCTTGATACAAATCAGCACCACAGTTGTAGTTCTTCCAGTTTAGGGTTGTAAATAGGGTCGTAAAAAGATATATCTACTGAATATATCAAATATCTAGTATAGCTGAACTAGTAATTACACTGCATCTAGATGATCTATGTTAAGAAAAAGTAAAGATATTGATTTATTTCAGATATTTTAGCCATAAATCTATAAATGGGGTTTTGGGTTGGTGTTCAGTGTTGGTGGGAGTTATGCAGCACTCCAAACTGTGTTTAAGGAGCTTTTTTTGTTACAGATTCAATATGTTTGTTCAGCCACATCCTCCACGTATTAAACTGCCTTCTGAATGCTTACTAATATGTTAACAATTGCAGTAGATTAACAACTTTCCTGTGATAAGAACTGATGTCAGAGAGGTTTCTATGGCAATACAGAAAAAGTAAACACAAAAGTCTATGTTAACCAGGAGGGAAACTGATCTGGTGCCAGGAAAAGAACTATTTCTGGCCATTGCATTAACTTATTGTATTGAGAGTTATCAAGAACACTTCTGTGTTTTTGTGTTGAGAAATGTTAAAGATATCATTAAAAGAAATCCCTAACACGGTGACAGTGAGGAAAATACTTTAAGATGGCAGGTCCTTTAGTCAGCCAATCGCAAAGCTTCAAATTCTAGATTTCAAATTCAGTTCATCCCTGGGGCGCTCTAAAATCTACGTTTTTTTATTGAAAGAACATCGTCAAACAATCACATAAAACAACACAAATGACAGAACAGCTCAGATAACTACACAACGTAAAGACCATGATTCAGCAGCATTCATAGCAACCACCATATTATTATATAGATAGAAAGTCTGCAAGAATCTTCACAATAACTGACAAACTAGATATCATATACATTCACTGAAACACGAGTTTCAGTGAAACAGAATGCGCATTCCTCACTAGAAATGTTATCAAAATGCATTTTAATGCTGAAATTAAAATATTGAGAATAAAAGGAATGGCAGCCATTTTTTTTTGGTTTGAGAAGACAGAAACTTGACAGTCATGTAAATAGAAACAGAATAATAGAAAAGAATAGGCCAAAAAAACATAGGCATCTCACAATTTTAGAGCCGTTGAAACTAATACACTTTGTGCAGTGGACCAATGTAGTTATTATACATTTTGATGTGAGACTGGGTTGCTAAAACTGAACACTTCCTGTGAGTCATGACAATTTCCAGGGAAGACCTACCCTAGAGTGTTGCGAATGGCAAATAAAAGCTTTCATGTCTGTATAAAGGCCATTCAGAAGAGAAGGTTTTGAATTTGCAAAAACATAAATAATGTGCAAACAAAGCAAGACAAAGTGACCAAGGTTACCAGACGGAGACACATGGCTAGGTGATAACTGCAGTATCTCTGTTTGTCATGGAGGGCAAACAGTGACTGGTTAGTGATAAAGTGGCGGTGACTTTGAACAACCAACAAACTACTCCCACTCAAGGGCTGTAACATTGTTGGCATGGACATCAAGACCAATGTCCGGTAGTAAAATGTAAACGCGAGGTGAGTTAAAGTGAGTGAGAAAGGTATTATCAGTGACAAAGTGTTGCTGACACACTTTCAGAATTTGTTTTGCTTTCGTTTTTTTCACCCTAACCCTAACCCTAACCCTTTGTGGAAAAGAGTATGGGACTGAATAAGCCACTGAACATAAATATAGACTTGTGGAAGCTAACTGTTACCATGCATCTGGTATTTTAATATTGGACACACAAACATGAATTCCATATCAATCTTTTCCTCTGAATGAAGAAGCTTATATCCCATTGTGCTTAAGTATCCCTATAAGAAAAAGGTTGCAGAATTCTTGTCAGACCTGTCATATCAAATCCAGTATAAGCAACTTTTGTATTTTGATATTTATCCACTTTTTTTCAATAGGAATTACTATATGTTTATTTCACTTTTTTAAATAACCACTGCAGTAATTATGTTGCTTTACAGATTAAGATAGATTAAGATTTTACTTCACTTCAGGTGCTGACATGCTGCGGTAAGCATATTGTCTCATTTCTGGTTGCTGACAGTATTACTGATAGCGTTTTTGCTGCTCTCAGTAAATTTTACTATATTCTTCATTACTGCGGATAATAACCCACTGTGCAATTAAACCTATACAAGCTCTGCTCAAGAACTCTTAGATCTCTCCTTTTAGCAACTTTCTCACTAATCCCACAGTTGTTAGTTACTTTAGCTCAGCAGTGAGCTTAGCAGCTAACTAAGCTTAGCAGTTAGCAATGACTTCTCTCTCTCTTCTTTCTAGAAAGGCCCTCGTAATGCCAGAGCTGCCTATTACTCGTCATTAATAGAGGAGAATAAAAACAGCCCTAGGTTCCTTTTTAGCACTTTGGCCAGGATGACAAAGAGTCATAACTCTATTGATCCATGTATTCCTATAACTCTCAGTAGTAACATCTTCATGAGCTTTTTTAATGATAAAATTCTAAATATTAGAGACAAAATTCATCACCTCCTGCCCTCAACAGGCACCGATTTATCCCCAAACACAGGAACCTTAGAAACAGCTGTAAAACCTGATTGAGATGGTTTTTCTCAGATTGACCTGAATCGTCCTGAACTAACTTCAAGGATTTCTTCGTCTAAACCTCATCTAGACCCCATCCCAACTTGTCTTACCCTTAGTTAGCACTTCTTCACTAGATATGATCAATCTGTCTTTAGTAACAAGCTATGTACCACAGTCCTTTAAGTAACTGTAATTAAATCTCTTCTTAAAAAAGAGTTTTAGTGTACTATAGACCTATATCCAACCTTTCCTTTCTCTCTAATATCCTTGAGAAAGCAGTCACCAATCAGTTGTGTGACTTTCTACATAACAATAGTTTATTTGGGGATTTTCAGTCAGGATTTAGAGTGAATCATAGCACAGAGACCGCACTGGTGAAAGTTACAAATGACCTCCTAATTGCATTGGACAAAGGATTTCTCTCTGTACTTGTCTTCTTAGATCTTAGTGCTGCATTTGACACCACTGACCATCACATCCTGTTACAGAGACTAGAAGATTTTATTGGCATTAAAGGAACTGCATTAAGCTGGTTTAAGTCTTATTTATCAGATCGATTTCAGTTTGTACATATTAACGATGAATCCTCTATGCACGCAAAAGTTAGACACGGAGTTCCACAAGGTTCTGTACTTGGACCAATACTATTCACCTTATAAATGCTTCCTTTAGGTAATATTATTCAGAAACACTCCATAAATTTTCATTGTTATATAGATGATACCCAGTTATATTTATCAATGAAGCCAGATGAAACCAATCAGTTAACTAAACTCCAAGCATGCCTTAAGGACATAAAGACCTGGATGGCTTGCAATTTTCTGCTACTAAACTCAGACAAAACTTAAGTTATTGCGCTTGGCCCTAAATACCTAAGAAAAACATTATCTATAGCTACTCTATATGGTGTTGCCCTTGTGCTTCTCTGCATTTGAATTGATTCAGCTACTTGCAAAAGAGGAATTAAGCTCATAAAACATGACATATTCCTGTACTTTAAACAGCCATTGTGTTGATTTAGCACTACCCTGAGTGATGAAAGATTGTTTACTTACAATTTACCACCATGTAAAAATACTCAATTCAATTTCAAGTAAAAGTCCTGCATTAAAACATATTTAAAATGTACCTAAAAAGAAAAAGTACTCATTATTCAGAAATAAACAGTGCTTGTGATTGTTATATTTTTATACTTTATATAATTGAATTGTTCATACTGATGCGTTAATGTGTAAGTAGCATTTTAATGTTGAGGTGGAGCTAATTTTATCTACTTTATATACTGTTGGTCATCATCATATTTTACATGACGGTCATTCATCAATGTATATTTCCCTCTTCAATGTAGTAGAATAACAGTATAAAGTAGCATAAAATGGCAATACTCCAGTGAAGTACAAATGCCTAACAAGTGTGCTTTAGTAAATATTACAAGTTGCTTTCCACCACTGCCTACACTACAACATTAAAACACAGTTTTAACATTTACATATACATAATTCAACACTGAAATGCACCATGAGTACTTTTACTTTTGACACACATCTATTTTTTTTATTTTCACATTAGTAACTAATGTTACTTCAATTGGAGCATTCTTCAGTGCTGGTGTTGCTACTTAAACTTTAGTAAAAATCTTGGTGCATAAGGACATGCAGGCATGTACATATACTTGTGTGAACACATGTGCCTGGTGCTAGGTGGACATCTGTATTTGTGTGTGTGTGCACGCATATATTAAGCGTCCTCTTACAAGCGTTGCACTACACTGAGGCATTTTGGTGTCTGAATGGAGGAGTGTAGAGGAACAGGGAGGGACAAGGTCGCTTTCAGAGGAGGGAGGAACTCAACACATAAATCCTCCAGCTTCTCTTTGATAAGGCTTCAATTCACCAGGGATCATGTACCATGCTAATAGCTGCCTGCTTCAGCCTCCCAGCCAGCTCACATAACACACACACACCTCCAGTGCCTACACACAATTGAACACATAGAAACACATATAAATATAATATGTGTAATAAAAGCTATTATTGTCTCTACAGAACACATATCAATACAAAAGATACACATAAATACATATTTATGCTAACACACAAAAACAGAGTAACTATTGATTAATCACATTTATACATACATTTACACATCTCACTTTTGCAGCTTTGGACACACCAACAAGAAATCAAAGAAATAAGATAAACTCACATTTACGTTTAAGACTACTGCAAATATATACAGAGGCTATGTCTATAAATCTAACCATAAATACTCACACACACACACTGAAACACACACACACACTCACACTCCACACCCCCAGGCCTAAATCAGGCCAGTTCTGTCTTGAGATGTTCACGCAATTAAGTCAACCTAATGCGAGTGGACAGGCGCCTACTGCCATGGCTGCCAGACACAATATGCTATAATTACACATTCACTAAATGCAAACATCTGAAAATGTTGTCTTCTGTTAGACTCTGGACTCTGAAAGTATAAAGGGGGACCAGGGTTACATGCCAGAATCTGAATCAGGCCTCGTGGTGCTCAACTTTACCACTAAATCATAAAGAGACTACAACTTATATCCATCATTTAAAAGAGTCAAACAAGATTCCACTGTGGATCAGGAAGGAGAATTTTGTTGTTTTCCTGTTAAACTTGCTGACAGTTTTACCATGTGCTTTAACACCTGCTTGTCAGTCTGATTACTGCTTGAGTTCAATCTAGAGGATTCAGTTGTGAAAAATCTTGGAAACTATAATTTGTTATACATTCATTCATCCAGTTTGCTGTTGATTTTAGAAATGGTCCAAAATTCAGTATATCTTCTAATGTCACCAATAATGCCATAGAGCAGAACACGTCCATAAGCATTTAACTGAATATAACCTTTACCAGTTTATTGTTTTATCAATGTGAAAGCAACAAAAATAAAACAACTGTTTTCAAAGTTTCTGCAGAAGAATGTGTTGAAATAAAAGCAGTCTTGCCTAATACATTAGTGGGTGTTGCTCTAAGCCTTGCATGCATTCAGGGATGTTAATGCCGGCTGCAGACAGATGTGATTCTAAATAGCACCACACTGTGAGCCTTCACTATAGCACACCATGACCCCCACGCTAAACTTTGAAAAAAATGCACCAGAAAATGGTTGTTTAGGCATGAAGCATAACAGAACCCTTTAAAGAACTCTGTAGAATGGGTAGGCTGAAGGGCAAAACTCGCCCTTCCAGACTTGTCCAGTTCTGATACTTGTGTATGTGTGTCTGGGGTGCTAGCCTCACAGCAGGGAAGAGATTAAATACAGTCAGTAATCACTAATTCACTGCAGCCTTGTCTACTGAGGCGGCAGAGCCACACCTGACTCTCAGCTTCCAGCCGATGCAACAACCACCCTTTGCAGCAACATACCCCCACTGCCAAACTCAGGCCGGCAGCCTACTCCCCCCAACCACACCCCCAGCGTAGTTTGACCAGAGGGTGAATGGGCATCCCAGGAGGGAATAACAGCAAGTGCTGACCACCCACCAATGGCCAAGCTCTCCCTCTCCTCTGTGTGTTAGTCGGTCTCCTGGGTAGACAGCTTCCAGCAACACTGAAGTTTGGACGCCATCCACTTTGTGAGACAAAACAGCCCCCAGCCTTCTGTCTGATGCATCAGTCTGGACCATAGTAGTACAAAGAAATTTTATACTGACACAGCATCTGTGACATCACCCATAGTTTTCTGAAAGGACAGTTTAAAGATTGGATTTGGTTCTAAGGTTGGCTGCCATCTTGGCAGTTACTGGAGCAAGTAAAATCCAGATTTAGTCAGAGGGAAGGAAGCCTGGGTGGAGCATTTATTTTGAAGCCTTAATATCTCCCTAATGAATTAAGTTAATCATGTCTAGTAGAAAATGAAATGCATTCCCCCAACAAGCCTCTGATATGAGCCTTCTGCATTTATTGGTTATTTTGTCAGACTTCACACATGGCAGCTGGATGTGAGTGTTTGTAAGGACTGTTGGGAGAGGTCATAGCTCTGTATAAACTAGGCAGTAGTGGAGAGTATTGATAGCTTATCAGTTCAGGGTGCATAAATTTACAGTAAAAAAAAAAAAAAAAATTGTGTACATGCTCTGTAAAGGTGTGGCGTCAATGAACAGGGACTTTATCAGCCTGCGAAATAGTCCCGCAATTCAAGGACCAGTTCTTCCTCCCTTAGGTTATTGTATTCATAGATGGTACCCATGTTCTCGGTATGGGCTCCCAGTGATGGATACAGAGATTTTGTTAATTAAAAAGAATGGACATCATATGTCCTTCAGGAAGTTGTCGATGACCAATACCAATAAGACTAAGACCATTCATGTCTTTTGGGCTGTTAGGTGTGTCCTTGTGAAGCTAGGCCTTACAAGGATTAATTGAAACCACAATCTGTTCTGCTTTGCTATTGAGGGTGTGCCCAAATACAAATACATTATTCAGCAAAGCACAAATAGTGTTTTGTTTTTGTTTTGTTTTTTTTACGAATATTTGTTTCATACAAATATTTTTAAAACTATTTGTTCTCGGGAAGAACCATGTCAGATACCAGTGCGCAGGTCAGTTACATCGCTATCTCAGTCTGTCTCCTCTGCTCCACTATTATGCCTATCAATAGGTCTCAACGAGGGGAGTCACATCCACCTGCTACATGACGCACATTTCCTAATTTGAACATCACTTCCGGAGGTGGGGGTGTTCCCCACAGATAAAGCTGAGCTACTGACACACATGAAGTGCTCCCAAGGGACTCTCCATAACCTGTTGTTCCCCTTCTCCTTTCCACAAAGTTAGGTTGTAAAAATAGGCAATAAATGAAAAGTGCAAAGCAATAATCTCCTTTGAAGTTATTCCCTACACGTTACATGGAGTGTTGTCTCTGTGTTATGGGTGTATAAATAGGTAGAGGTCTGTCTGCAATGAGGCGATGAGTAAAGATTTAGCTCAGTAGTCTGTGCAGTCGTCTATGATCTGGGAGACCCGGTGTGGGGACCTCCATCGTAAGGTAGTTTCCACCTTTTTTTCCACCATTTTCCACCTCTGCCATGCGCCCAGACAACTTCTTTAAATGTCACCATTTCGGTATTTCCTCCCATCCAGATATTTAAGGTATGTGTTTTAAGGTGTGTTGTGCTCCTTCACGAGATTCAACATCAGTAGTGTCTAATTAGTGTTTCTCCAATAATGCTGGCTTTTGATTGAGCCGCTGCTGTTCGCCATGTTGTTCTCCATGTACATGCGTGTTGTCATCCTATTTTTCCATACCGTAATATTGCTATTTTGGTCCATCTTGGTCTATTCTGTACACACAACATCTATTGCATGTCTGTCTTTCCTCAAAGAAAGATCCCTCTTTTTCCTTATTCAAATTGAGGGTCTAAGGATAGAGGATGTTTAATGCTGTACAGATTGTAGACCCCCCAGAGGCCAATTTGTGATTTGTGATATTGGGCTACATAGATAAAAATTTACTTGGCTTGACATGCAAATACGTTACCTAGGGGCTTGTCTTGGCACTTGTGATTAGAAAGCACATTACTCATATACATGGTAGAGAAATTGGCATACTAGGTTGGGAAATCAACTTTCTCCAATCCACTACCAACTGGGTTTCTCATTTCCATGATGTTAAAAAATCTGATTACTGCATAAAGCCATTTGTTACCTGATTACTTAAGTGCATGTAAACACACTGACCTTTGACAGAATGGAGAGAACTGGACATTACAAAACTGATTACACAATCTGCACGTAGAAGCTACATTACCAAGGTTCCAGCACTACCTGGTCAGCAAGGGCTTGCAAATAAATTTTGCTGTGCCACTTTGTGGTGTGATCAGACACTTAAGCAGCTCACAGTCGCTGCTGTTTTATCAAGTTAAATCCGCAGTGCAGAACTTTTACATATAAATTGAATGTCTGTTACATTCAAGCCCTTTCCAGACGAGTTCACACAATGGTGATTAAGCCTATCACTGCCAGATAAATCTCTCTGTATTTCACAGTAAACAGAGTTTTTAAATCTCATGTCGGGCCCAACATTCCTGTGCTGGCCGTTTGGCCGTTAATCGTGCGGCTCTTCTAGACTTTCCAAATGTTATAGGACCAAATGGATCAAATTCTGATAGTAAAATGAGTCATTTCGCGGGGGTTGCTTGTCACTCAAAACAATTTATCCACTGTTTTACTGTTACTGTTTTGCTGCAATACAGTTTTGGGCCGGTGGACCATCAAAACATATCTGTTTTTACAGGCCCTCTCTGTGTGCCTGTCATTCGGTGTGCACATGAGAGCATGTTGCATGCCTGTGTCAGGCAATCACAGCCAAGTGCCCCCCTTTACTCTCACTACCAGAAGGGGGAGACAAAAGTCCTGCATTACAGCTTTAAATATTAATAAGTTATAAATATAAATAAAACAATAATCCAGTGTAGTCTTGTCTAATATGTCCTAAAGAGGTCCACTCTAAAAGGGGACTTAATTACAAGGGAAATGGGCTTGAGTGATACTTTTGAAGTGGCCGGGTAAGTATTTAACAAGCTAGCCTTTTGGGAATGCAGCACCTGACCAAAGCACATCTTCCCAAATTGGGTCATTTCTCAACTAGGTAATTTTTCTTCTGTGTCTAAGTGTCATGACTCACTGGGTACAGCCTTTCTCTGGAATTTGGAGAAATCTGCATCAGGTGTCAAGGGTCTGAGTCACTACCCAGCATGCTGCATGTGTTGTGAATGCACCCTCATGCATTCCCTAACCACTGCTTCAAACCTCTATTCACAACCTCCAATCTATCCTTTTCCCTCTTTTAACCAAATTTCCACTGGCACCATGGGCCCTTGTGAACATCCCAAACCAAACCTCTTCCTGTTCCAGGAAACCTCCAGTCTTTGCCATACTCAGTCAGTCACAACTCATACATACTGCACATTTCTGTCACTGTCTGTGTGTGCAAAACAAACTTTACTTTAGTAGCAGACAAACAGGAAGTGAGGTATAATTTATAAATGCTTGATCCAAAGCACAAAATTGCTACCGTCCTATAGGTGTTTAACCTTGATTGATATTGTTAACACATTTGGGATGAATTTATGTTTGGTATGATAACTGATGCAACATTAAGCTGTCCCTGACACTTAAGAAGTGTTGAACGACTGAGACAGTGAATGAACTGTGCCACTCCATAAGCTGTAAATGAGGGCAATAGGACCAACAAAGAATATATTCCTCAGACAAGAGGGTTTCCACCGCCTGTTCCCCAATACAAGGCGAGCAAACACTGGTCTATAAACCATGCAGGGCCCTCTCACTGGGAAGACTTAGCATTTTATGCCATTCCCCAAACCTCTCTGCGTCAATTGGTCTAGGGAAGTGAGAATAGTGGTCATAGCAGGTCTATAGAAGGCCTACAGGGGTCCTGACTTTCAAGGTGGTCCCATTAAGGATCATTAGTTTTATAGTGCTCCTTAACAGGCTTGACTTCCTGGATGACCTAAACTGTTACTTTGATTCAAGACTAACAAAACACAGGATAAACGTATTCAACGATGGTTCTCTCAAGGTTTGTTTGATTCACTTGATGACAATAATTCATACATGGTAAAGGGCTATTTTCTGCAAAAAACATTTTAAAATGGTTCTTCACTGAACAATGGGTCTGTTGTTGTGCAAGACCACATTTCTGGTACCACAAACTAGTTTGCTAGAAGATACATACACATAGACACAGAAACACACACACAACATACACACAGGTCAGATAAAGTGTCCACTGACACAATACCAGCCAGTGGCATCTGAGGAATCTTAACAGCGTTTTAACGACCTGGGGAGGCAACAAAGGCATCAAGAAGCCACTGAAAGTGGTGTGTGTGTATGAAAGTCTGTTAGTGAAGAAGAGTAGAGAATAATAAAGCCTCAGTTGTAAGCTGTCTCACACTACTCATAGTCAAATGATGAGGAATCTCAGAATAAACAATGACATTATTTCATTTATAATGAATCATTTGAATGAGACATGCTTTAATTTGCCAATTTTCAGTGTATTTATTTGTTCTAATCCTGATGTCTGAACACTCTGTCTGAAAAGTAATGTAACCAAATAAATATGTATGTATGTTTGGAGAGGGCTGTGGAGCGACAAATGGCACAAATCACCAAACAAGCATCTAGTGTCATCATCATCACGTCAGCAGAAGAACTGGCTTTTTGTAATAATATCTTAAAGGTGCAGTGTGTAGAATTTAATGGCATGTAGCGGGACGGACTTGGCAGAAATGGAATATAATATTCATAAGTATGTTTTAATTAGTGTATAATTACCTGAAAATAAGAACCGTTGTATTTTCGTAACCTTTATATCTACATAGGGAATGGATCCTCTTCCACAAAGCCCAACATGTTGCACCACCATGTTTCTACAGTAGCCCAGAACAGACAAACCAAACACTGGCACTGGCTAGAGGGGCCCTATCATATTTTGTGAGTGTTTTGTGGCCACCATAGGTTCTCCTACATGCTTGGAAGGGAAGGGTGAGGGGAGCGGTTATTGGCTGGTTGCAATCTGACTGCTCACCGCTAGATGTCACTAAATCCTACACACTGGTCCTTTAATACAAATACAGGTCATGAGAGCCAGTCCACCTCTGACCCATACAGATAGACTGCCGACATGGTCACTGGATCGGTCTGAATGGGGTATGAGAGGATAGAACATCATGCAGTCACTGGGAGTATCATTAAGTTAGTTGTTGATGGTCAGTACAAATCTCCAAACTGTTGGCTGGCTGCTTGTTAAACCATAACATCTCCTTTGCTTCTTCTACATGTGTTAAATACAGAAGTTGTAACGTGTGTGTGGCAGCTTTAAAGGGCACCTTTGACACAGCTGACAAATAACAAAAGTAAAGTAACGAGTGATGTAACTAGTTTCCTTTTCTGTTGAGTATTTAGTAATGTGATCACTTTTTAAGGGGTAATGTCTAAATGATTTTTGAAGGAACTTGCCCAATGCTGCTAACTACTAACTACCAACTGACTACTAGTCACACTCCAAAAGTCTCAGATTAAAGACAATTTTACATGTCACTCAGCCTAACTCTGTCAAATATGCCTTGAAACAACTCTGAAGCAAACACACACACATCTTTTGTGGAAATAGAACACAAAGCAACAACAGTTAGCGTAGCTGACTTCTAACTAATGACTACTAATTGACCACGAGCAGCACTCCAGAAGTTTCAGTTTTGTTGCTTGTGCTGACTTGAATTAATTGAACTTAGTACTTTTTGAATGTGCACATTGTACACCTGTATTACAGTAGCTATATGAAGGGATTTGTGTTTAAGGTTTACATGACATGTTCGACAAATCTGCAAAAAGTGATTGAGAAAACAACTGGAGACCTGACACTGGCACAAACAGAAAAAAGTGATCTGTAAATCTAAAGTGAAAGACGAATGCAGATGAAAATAATGATGGCATCAACGCTGTTTTAAGCTAACCTCCTCTCTCCCTCCCCGTCTGTCCTCCGAGTCTTATCTATGGCCATTTGTAGCGGCCATTAGCATTGAAGGGCCTGGTAATCTCTAGCTGCAGGGAAGGAAATTCACTTTCAAAGAGCCAAGGCCATTCTCTGCTCCCTCTCATACCACCTCCCACTCTGTCGCCTCCTCCTCCTCGACCTCCTCCTCCTCTCCTGGGCTCAGAGCCTTTATGTTGACATCTGTCCACCACATTCCAAACACATCTCCTCATCCATACCTGTTGGTCCACCACAAAAAAGCTGATTCTTCTCTGCATGACAAAAAGACATTCTTACATGCTTGTAGTTGTAAATTGTCATGTTTATTGCTTTCCTCGTCCTTTACTTGTGTGTGTGTCTGTGTGTGTGTGTGTGTGTGGGGGGGGGGGGCTCCAGTGTGTATGCCTGAGGTGAACTTTGTTGATCCCTCAGAGGAAATTTGACAAATTAGAGAGCAGCTTCTCCACACAGCTTCCTGTGTGTCCTGCACAACCACAGTGTCCTGCTTGACAGGTAGAAATATTAACCATTGTAGTAGTATAGTGTGGTCTTGTTGTAACTTATTATGTAATAACTACCATATAATGTAATACTTTCTGGAAGAACCTGTCATGTAAACAAGTTGAAAATCTCATAAAATTGATTCTTCTTTCTTCTTAAAAATGTGTACATTCATTTAGTTATTTTTTTAGTTTATTTTCTTTTCACTTTCATATTTTCAGTGTGTTAAAGGATCAGATCGCTGTAATGTTTGCGTTCAGTACGGAGCTGAAGCCAGGATGCAATTAGCTTAGCTTAGCATAAAGATTGGGAGCAGGGGAAACTGCTAGCCTGTCCCTGGGAAGCACATACTATATATCCCTTAAATCCAGTCCAAGATCCACATACTTCTGTACAGGGTTAACACAAAATCAAAACAACAAAAAAATAGCTCAACAAGAGGTCTGATTGTGATAGAGGTTTCATTTTAGTGGTTAAGCGCTGAATGCTTTCTCTCTCTGTAACCCCTCCTCATGAAAATGTGACTCCAACCAGTCTCCAACCAGAACAGTATGCCTACATGTTGATTCACACCCTCTTCCTTGCACACAGTAGTGTGAACAATCAAATTTCGCTTTTCTTTCTTTGAAAGCAAAGGAGCAAAGAAGAACAATAGCTGTTTTATGTACAGCTGATCTTGGCTCTTCAGTTGAGTGGCAGAAACAAAGGAACAGAGGGATATATTTCAGTTGTGAGGAAGGTATATACAGATGGTATATGACCCCCAATAAGTTATCATTGTGAACCCAAACAAGTACAGACGGTATCATAAATTCGTTTTTAAAATGTTCTTAGGGTTCTGTTATCAGTGGAATGCTGTCATTACGTAGTAGGCTATATAAAAGTACACCTATTGCATATGCTTATCAATAAACATTACCATTAGCAAATATTTAGTGAAATACATTTTTCCATTTTGGTTCCATGTTGTAATGCACACAGATTGGTGTAGTTTTACACAATAGTCATGCACTAATGCACCTTTAACAAGAGCAGTCATCAATATGCAAGCACACAATCATGTTTGCATTGTGTTTCACAGAACAGTACAGTAAAACACAGTAGCTGCAGACATATGCCCTTTGAAGCTGTTCTAGGCTGACTGTTGCGGCCACAACTGCCACCAAAAAAAACAGTATGTGATGAACCAGAAATGTGGGCGGCATGGAGGCTCAGAGGCTAGCACCATTGCCCTGGTGCACTTTGTATGGATGGTTTGTGTGGGTTTCCTCCAGGTGCTCTGATGTTCTTCCACAGTCCAAAGACATTCATCTCAGGTCAACTTGAAATTCTGAATTGTCTATAGTTGTGAGTGAGTGTTAGTAGCAAGAAAAAGTCTAAAGCAGAAGAAGATACAGTGCCCCGAATGACCATTAGATATCTCCAAAACGATCTTCTGACAGCATGAGGTCAGCTAAAAAAAACAGTCCTAACCTCTCTTTCAAAATACAAATTTATTGTTACATTATCTTTTTATTAGCTTGGTAACATTTTTCTTACATCAAGGAAATATTGACAGAAGTATGCGTTGAGGTGTGCCAGTCACAGTCAGCTGGTGGTTGCCACATGACATGCTTATCTCACCTCTGTTAAGTTTGGGTGTTCGAATTTGCTATAAATGATGGATGAATTGCCAAAAAAATCACACAGGTTGACCAAACCAACCACCAATAACTAAACCAAATGTCTTCTCCTATGTGTTGGTGGAGGAGACAGTGGAGAAGTTCAGTTAGTGAGTCCAATCAGTCATTGGTGCATACAGGATTGGTCGCTTTTGTGATGTCTCTTTGAACTGCCCACACCACACTGGAGTTTAGGTTGGGCAGACTGAGTGAATCTTTCATTTCTTTCTTTTTTGGGAATGTAAGAAAAGTAAAAACGAACACAACACAATGAAATTCAGAAGAATCAGGTTCATATTAGTTATTCATTCTTGAGGTCTCCAGTTTGTCTCCCACTGGCCACTCCGCTAGTCCTCACAGGCTTCTTGAACAACATCTGACCAATAAGGATGCATATCCCATGCCACAGGACCCGCCTACACATGAGCAGGACCAGTAGCACCACCACCAGAATCCCAGAGAACATGGTTCAACCTGAAACATATAGAGATCAATACAGATATAAATCCTGATGCTTGTGCTTCAACACAAAGGTACCAATTAAATCACTGCTTTTACACTGATTCCACACTGGATAGAGGTCTCAGTAAGCTTCAAGCGAACAAGGTTGAATGACGTGTCCTCCAACTCAGTCTAAAGGTAAAGCTGTTTGTTTGTTATTCCGAATGGCAGCAATCAAAGGCAGGGTGAAACCCTGCCGTCATAGTTTCTTCCTGGCTACATCTCACTGCCTCCCCTATCATCCTTCATGAACTTTTTGTCTTTTGTGAGTTTTGTCTTGTCTCTTTGCAATAAATCAGACGCATCACCATAATGGCATGAACTTTTGGACAACGATTAAAAGTGGGTTGCAGATGCTGTCAGACAAGATCGGACAAGCAATTTGTTTGAAGCACACTAAGGCCTTTATCCTTCTATTGGACTGCACTCATGCTTTCAGACTTCCATATAGATGGACTAGAGACAGTTGTTCAATGGTATATATTGCTTTGAACTTTGACCCACAGTATGCAGAAGAAAATGACTAAATATCTTTCTCAACAAGTACTGTTTTGTATCTGAAATCCTGCTCAAGAGGAAGACATTAAGAGAAACTCAAGCATTACCCAATGAAATGTACACAGTAGCTTAGAAAAACCATGTGGACACCGCCTGGGACTGGGTCTTTCATGGTTTGGGTTAGGCCCCTTAATTCTCATGAGGGGAAATCTAAGGCTATACAGCATACAATCATATTTTAGACAGTGGTGTGCTTCCCTCTTTGTGGAAACAGCTTGTGTGTTTGACCCTTTCTTGTTTCTATATGACAGCAACCCTGCGCACAAAGCCAGCTCCATGAAGAAATGTTTTTCCCAGTTTGGTGTGGAAAAACTTGACTGGCCTGCTCAGAGCCCTGACCTCAACCCCAACCAACACGTTTGGGATGAAGTTCTTATTGCCTAACATCAGTGTTGGACCTGTTATGGCTAAATGGGAGCAAATCCCTGCAGCCAGGTTCCAAAATCTGTTGGAAAGAAGAAGAATGAGATGTTCAACAATCAAAAATGGGTATAATAATCGGGTATCCACATACTTTTGTATGTACTATCCCATTCAATGCTAAAACAACTTGAAGATATAGAATTTAACATCAGTGTGTACTTCTAAATAAAAACATTCGAAATAAAAATAACATGGAAGTGAAAGAGAAATAAACCAAAAGCTATTCAGTTACAGTAACAGCAGAAAAAGTAACTCGTTACTTCCTCCCTTGTGTGTGTGTGTGTGTGTGTGTGTGCGTGCATGTGTGTGTGTCCTCTTCAGTCTGATAACAATGATAGCTCTGTGGAGGGCCGCTCCACTACAACCCTTGATAGAGAGATACAGCAAGAGAGGGAGCAGGGTAGAGAGAGCATGGAAAAAAAGAGGTCTGATTTGTGGAGTGTGCCTCAAACCCTCCTGTGGGTGCCCCTTCTCCTCTGGGTGCCCCCCTCTCCTGTGGGTGCCCCCCTCTCCCCTCTCCTCTCTCTCTCTCTCTCTCCTCTCATTCCTTTCTTCTCAGCCACTCTGATGTAATCCAAAGGCCTCCGCAGGAGCAGCTGCACAGCGAACCAGCCTTCCCTCCTTCCCTCTCCCTTTCTCTAAATCTCTTTCTCTCTTTTCTTTGCACTTCCAGAGGCATGCAAGGCGAGGCGAGGCGAGGGAGAGGAGGGCGCTCAGACACAATTGGGGTCTTTTTCTGCCCTGAAAAAAAGGGGGCTATCGCCTCACATCTCCTTCTGTCGCCCCTCTACTGTACTATACTGCAGGCGGGTGGGTGGGTGTGCGGGTGCAGTGGCACAGTGTCTTGGTGTGCTGAAAGGGCAGCATAAAGAGACAACTGCACATAAATACTGGAGCCAGACAGCAAATTTAGCTGCAGACAAACAGTGGTGGCTTTACACAACACGTGAGCAGGGATGTACTAGAGGCTAAACCCAACTAAAACTGAGTTTAGCCACATTTACAGCAATGAAGGTTACCTACACACATCCCACATTCAACGTATACATCAAGGACATCAGTCAAACTCCAAACTACAGCCAGTCTACTAAACATGTCCATACTGACAATGTATTGGACAGTGATGCTGTTTAGCAAGTTGGTAGAATCCAGAAAATTTCAGGATTTTGGTTGATCCTTGCTCTCCCTTATGTTTGTAACAGGACCAAAAGTCTAGAGCTCTGCTAGCAGCCCCTAGAGGCTGCAATGTTAATTACACTCCACATTACTAAAGCGTGTGGAATCAATAGTAATACTGACAATTTAGTAATTCCGTGAGCATTACTATTAGTAGGGTTGTAAATGTACAGTTTGTCCTCATTGTGGTTCTGAATGAAGGAATAGTCATGAGGTCATTAAAACATATTGGTTTACTCCTCTTGGAACATGATTCTACCCATGGCTATCTGCCAACTATATGAAATGTCCTGTGGGTGGTACTGGGTGCAAAGCTGAAGAGGTTCATCTTCTGAGGAGAATGAATATGTTAAATACATTTCAAGCAAATCCAAGGGTTTTAATATTTCTTACGTATTTGTCCAAGTGGAGATTTTGGCCTGATGATAGCACTAGAAGAAAAATCAAGGGGCCACGGAAGTCAGAATTCATTCTCTGGGGACCTTGGACTGTTAATATCAACAGCAAATTTCATAGAAATCTGTTTTCAAGGCACCTTTAACCTTGGACCAAAGTGTCAATCAACGGGAAATACTGTCCTGATGGTGGTGCTAGAGAGAAAGTCAGAAGGATGATAAAATCATCAGAAATCATACATACAAGTTGCAGTCTGGCCAGTAGTTGTTGAGATACAGTATCAAAGTATGATGGACAGAGACAATGTCTGATTGACCGACATCAATGAAACTTACAAAGACCAGACACCCCATACAAAACATTATTTCCACCAACATACGCAGATTCATAAAGAGTTTGCCTTGCTAATTTATAAAGCAATCCATGTGGAAAGGGGAAAAATATGGATGAAAAAGGCTTCATTTGTATGAGATGGTGGATGTAGAGGTGGGGGCAACCAACAGGGATTGTAAACTGAAGTTGGACTCTAAAAGTGGATTAAATAAAGCTACTCGTTCAGTCACAGCACATCCAATAGTTTGACATTCGCTTGGTTTGTCCAGTTTTTTTTATTATTATTATTATTGCTCCCACTCTCATACGTGATTCCAGGTGTAAATATCAAACATGTTTAAAATAATTGTAATGAGAATGGATCAGAGGACAAACTCCTCTTAGTGTACTTGAGGAGATATTACACTCAGGGAGAACAGGCATTTTAAACGTGAGCAGACTCAGCTGGTGTTTGGGCAAAGAGTTTCAATATTCATCAGTTTTTCTTTGATATTGACACATCAGCTGTTGACCTATCAGTAATGTTAGGCTATACTAATCTGGTGAAAATATTTCAGAGGAGCCTGTAGGATCTTTCCTAAGGAAGATCATATGGAAGACTACTCAAATGCTTCTCAAATATGTTTATAAGGTATATATTTTAATAATTCAGTCACTTTAAAAATATCATTTTGAACTAGTAAGATCTCAAAAGGGTACTTAACATCATCATAATAATTATTCAAAGGTATGTAGATTATAAGATGAAAAAGTTAATTAAAGATGTACTTCACCTTCTATGACGAGGTTATATTGAAGCCCAAAAAATCAAAGCGGTGCGATCAACCTTATATCAACTCCAGCACAAACGTAGCAGAGAGTAAAACTTCTCTAACATCAGGCTGCTACTTCACACACTGGGGTGTGGGGGGGGGGGGGGATCATGTCCTTGGTTTGACTTCTCTGATAAAGTGTGTGTCAACAGACTGCTGTGGCTTTAACTTTCAAGGTGCTGATACGGATACTCAACTAACAGACTGTGAAAGTACCTGGCATTTTTCACCAGAAGGCCAGAATTTTCAAAAAACTGAACCATTGAAAAAGGAAATTCAGGTACAGATACTGAAGCACAAATGATGGACAGCTCCTTCTCTGTACTGATTCCTGAATATCGACATGATCTGCAACAGTTTAACTTTAATGAATGTCCATTTCCCTAAATGATTGAAATAACACAATTAAGATTTAAATTATAGTCATGTCATCAAAGAATATATAGTCACAGTTCAGACAACCCCTTGTCCACAAGAAATGACGTTTGGACTGTTTGGAATGAGTAAAAGTAAAACTGTACAGATAATATAAGCACCATCACTCGACCTGCACCGAGTATCTGTTAACAGTGTTGGTTCAACGCGGGTTGAACATGCATTCAGTTGGTCTGCATCATATTCTCTGTATGAGTGTATAAGTGAAATGTTCATCCATCTCCTTCACCTTCCGCAGCCTCGAAAGACAACAGACATATTTAAAGCCACATTAATTGATCATTTGGGGGCAGCCAAAGAAGGTTTAAACACAGTAATGACATAGTGCTGGCATAAAATGAACGAACGCATCCAAAGTGTCAATTCATTTGTGGGTTTGACATGTATCGGGTCTGTACTGGTACATACTTGTCCTTCGGGAATTACCGTAGCTGTATAAGCTCGCCTTGCTGCTGTGCTGAGACCAATTATGCTCATCTGCTGCCTGTGTCTTATGCTGAAGAATATCGAACACCACTCAGGGCTCGAGGGCTCGCCAGATTCGTTCATGTACTAGTCAGACACAGTTTGTTAGCCTGTTAGCTTGTTAGCCTGTAGACAGGCTCTACTTGTTAGCCTGTTAGCTTGTTAGCCTGTGGATACTTGGCTGCTTGCGGAATTCTCTCTCTTCTCTCTGCTGCAGTTTGGTTGATACGATAGTTAGACTACTTTAGTGTCTATTAATAATTGTTTAGCATTTTGATGGAAATGTCTTTATTTTCCTCCAGGGCGTTTCTTATTTTGTCATGATACAAATACGAATCGATATTTTTCTGTATTTACTGTAAATATCAACACAATTATCACTCTAAGCAAATAAAAAAAACAAATTGATTTAATAAAATATCAGCTGTATTTGGCATACAGCCTAATATTTTGGGAGGATAGTGAAGCATGAATGTATTTACTACCACTTGATACACACACGTCTCTAGTTGGAGTGTCCTGCATTATAGAGGCCTGAGAGGTATGCAAAACCCAGTACTGGAAAACTCGAAATACTCACAGGGCTGCCAACTTTCACGCATTGACCATGAGACTCATGCAATTGACACATTTCACATACTCTTACACCACACGTGCATTTTCTCACGCAGTGAAAAACAAATTCATGATTGTTAATGTTGCAGCATGAAAAGAGGATACTGACTACATTTACATACACAAAATATTCCATTGTGGCCCTTATTCCGAAAAAGACAATATTCCTACTAACCTGTTCACATGGCTAATGAAAATGAATATTCTACTAATATTCCCATTTACATGCAGAGGGTTCTCAGGGTTTCCCTCTGCTCCAGTGGGAACAGGAATCACGAGATCTCCGCAGGCAGTGAAGTAAACCAGCGAGGTGAAAAACATTAGTGAGCTGCTGTGCTGTATAATATTCCACACTAGTGGAAACATAGTCATTGACAGCGCACAGACAGACAAGACAGAGCAGCACCATGCAGCAGCAGCACCATGCAACAGCCATCGGGGGAAAGCGAGAAATATACACAAATCTATTATATTGTAATGTATTCCCATGCATGCTGCTCAGAGTAATCGCAGTCAGCGGCTCTTCTGGCAGCAGCACAGCATCTCTCTCCTCTCCTCTTACTCCGCTGGAAGGAGTGAAAGTGAATTACTATGGTTATGGGGATGCTATGTGTCTCTGTTGCTCTGAAACTTTCTCACAATTCCCAATAATACATTTTTAGGTTAGTATGCCGATGCGAAATCATGAATCTACGTACACAAATCCTGAAATCTAGTAATATACCATAATTTGACATTTTACGCCAAATAAGAGACGCTGCTTCACCACAACTGGCTCAAATCAGTGCATTCAGTGCACCAGGTTAGCTAAGGCTGTTTCTAAGGTAGTGCAGGGTTGGACGTGATGAAAAACATTTTATTTTTTTATTTTTTAACAATTATATGCTGTTCTTGGTGCATTCTTGGTTTTCACAGCACCCTAATCTAGACTAGTGCAGGTGGCTGTTTCTTGACTTAACCCAAGAGGTTAGGTGGTGTAGAAATGCACGACATTTGTTTTAAATTACAATTTTTTTGAGGGGACACACACACACCCCCAGACCTCCCCGCCAATTATGTATCTTTCCAAGTTTGCTCCCCCATTTTAAAACATAACCAGGTGCCAATGCATAGACATGTTTACTTCTATTTGGATAGACCTGAAAGACTAAAGTGGGGAATATCAGATGAGCTTTTTGGGGAGCGATTTGGTGAGGAACATAGATCTTTCTCATCCTATATTTTGAAATTAAGTGTATACAAAAATGCCACACAATAAACACATATTAGCACTCTGAGCTGAAATCAAAAGTTGGTAGCTCTGTACTCAATACAACAACACAAACACTTCCCAGCACTACACTGACATGAAAAGTGAACTTTTACTTTAAAACCTCAAATACCCCAGCTTTTTATAATACTTAATAAACTTGTATTGGCAAAACATTGCTTATTTACACATCCAACAGATATGAAGCAACATTAGAATGAATTTTGAGTCAAGTTTTTGGCAAACTGGCAAGTCCAATATTCACTCTCTTCTAGCTCTGTTTTGGTCTCCACCAACTCCTGACAAAAATATCTGTCTCTTTAGCTGCTAAGTGCCCTACTATGTTCACCAGCTAGTCACTAACTTTGTTGTTTGGTGCTGAGCAGGTAGTGTACAGTTGCATTTGCTGTGAACGGCTGTCTGCTGGAAATGAAGTTGTTGAGAGCGGAGACTGAATCAAAACAGTGAAGTTGTGGAACGTAAAACCAAAACACAACTGATTGGCGTTAAAATGCTCTGAATGTATGCAGATCCAAGGGGAACTGAAGAGTTTGTGAAAATTCTCTGTGGGTTCGAAACTATAAGTGTAGTTTTACAGCGCATAATTTTTTACATTAGCACCCCCAGGTAAAAAAGATGCTACAGCTGACAGCAATGCTTCAATGAGATGAATGGGCAGAAAGTAGCACAAAGACTGCACACCCGAGTTCTATCAGATTTCTTCAAACAAAAAACAGATGTCAGAATAATTTAAAAGATGTTTGAACCATTTTAATTGTAGACATATGGGCTTTATAATAAAAATCTGATACAAAAAGTGTGTATGTGAGTTTCAGTCTATTTATCCGACCTGTAACATTATCAAACTACACAGAACAGACGAGATTCCCGCAACTGCATTCCCTCCTTAATCTCAGTTCACAATCTGAGAAGCACAGTTTATCCCAACATCCCTCTGACCTGCCTGACCCCTGCTCCAACTGAAGGAAACCACCAGCAGCGGAAACCACTTACCTGTGTGTGTGTGTGTGTGTGTGTGTGTGTGTGTGTCTGTGTGTATGTGTGTTTCCATGTTTCAGTTAAAGGGGCCACTGGTGTTTATTTATGCCTGTCTAGGTGTCATGCTTCTAACTGAACATTGTACTTCCCAGTCACCAGGTTAGAGGGACCGCAGAGGTCACATATGGTGTGTCCTAGAGGCACATATGCAGTGTGTGTGTGTGTGTGTGCGTGCGTGTGTTTGCGTGTGTGTGGGTTAGGGTCAATCAGCCGTGTGTTTGTTGATTCTTTCAGAGAAAGGTGAACCAGCTACTGCTTCTGGGAATTATCCTTAGTGTTGACTATGTTTGAGGCTTGTTTTACCTCTGTGCTTTGCGGTTTAACTGCAGTTACCCGTGTCAACTATTTATTCATTTCCCATCATCAAGGTTTCCTTTGAAGCAGTGTCAGGCATGACTCATAAAATCCTAACCTAAAGGTGGTTACAGACCATGTTATCAAACTGCTACAACTTTTTGACTTGAGTTCAAGTTTCTACAAACTCTGTTTTTAAAACAGAAGAAATCAAACTTTTAAAATGTGAAATGTTGTCTAAACACAAGCAGTCATACTAGAAAATAGCCCCAAGAGTCTTAAATAAGTAAAATTTGAATCTAAATCTGCAACTACCTGATCAAACAATATGTAAACAAGATTACAAGTCTGACATTCAAAGTTGGCTTTCTGTACTTGCATTTTTTTGATCCTTGTGCTACAGACACTTTTCAGTCACTACATAAAAAGTATATAAACTAAGAGCGATTTATAGCTAACTTAGATTTTAGTTTGATTAGGATTGAGGTGAGCACACACCTTCCGAGTGTTTTGGAATGACTGAATGAATGAATATAGCATTAGTCATGATGTACAACATGTTCAAGCTGCCATCTCTAGACTCACTCACTCTCCTCAGACTGTTAACAACAAAACAAAAGATGGAATTCATTTTGTTTGCAATCCCTTTTCACTTTTTGGTTTTCTTTTTGTTTCCATCCTGCAATTTCAATATAATTGGAGGCTAGTGTTCATTTTATGTGTGGTAATTGCTGCTGGAAATATTGAAGACTAATACAATATTATTTTTAAAATTGAAATCACGTATGCTTTTCCTTGTCACTAAATTGCCAATAATATTAATACAAAAGCTGTGTCTTAATTCTTTACACCTTATTCTAATGGTATGGAAAGTACAGTATGTGCAATGATCAAATTTACCTAGTGAAAAGCTGTTAGTGTACATTCAGCATGTAAAAAATGTGTTTTTCTTGTACCATCAGTTGGAAGTTTGAGCTTCACTGTGCAGAATGATAGATGTGCTGAGTTTGTTTTCATTTTCATCTGCTGAAGGGGGAATGTTTAACTGTGCTCTCCTTGATCTGGGTTTAAGGCATGTACCTATGAGCATGATCTCTGACATCAGTTTAGTTCTGAGCACCTGTGGCAGACTGTGAAGGCCTTACTCATCAATTTGGCTCCAAACTAGTTGTGAAAACCTACAGGAGATTTTGGGGCAACATGTGTAGACAGTGCTCTCTTATAACTGAGGAAATATCATTCACAAGAACACTGTTTGTCCTTCCAGTAGCAGTTCCACACACTTCTATGGCAATCTATGGCTACATTCACATTACATGCTGAAGTGGCCCAAATCTAGTTTTTTTTCTCTCCGAGTGACTCAGATCAGATTTTGTCATGGCTTTGAAAACAATCCAAAACAGATTTTTCATCAGATCAGATATGGGGCTTTGTCCTGGATCTGACTCATATCAAACTGAAAGGAACGTATTGTAACAGGACGTTAGCACAATCATGTCATCCATATTGTTTATGATTTGACTGTCACACAAATGATGTTATTGTTGTTATTCTTGTACGAATGCACATTTCAGTCAAAACTTCAGTTCGACTCACAGTTCACCTGGAACATCTAAGGCCTCTTCTTAAGACTTTTAATGCAGAGGTTAAATATTTTAGATCTGCTTTGTTACTCTAATTGAAAACAATCAGTCCAAACCAAGAATGTTGTTCAGCATTGTGACCAGTGTCATTTATCCTCCCCTGGGCCAGATACTAGAAGCCACTCCTGAGAAATGCAACAAATTTCTTTCCTTCTTTCCCAAGAAGGTCTCAATTATTAGAAATTGCATTTCTCCCCCGATACATCAATAATGGTTGAGAAGCCCTGTGCAGTTTCTCTCTGCTCATTTAATCCAATTTCTCCATCCTGTATAACTGATATGACAATGAGAATGAATCCCTCAACTTGTCCTTTACATATTCTTCCTGTAAAATTTCTGAAGGACATCTTTACTAGTTTCCCCCTCTATTCTACAAATATTAAACTGCTCTCTGTTGACAAGTTCTGTTCCTGAATTTTTTAAAACTGCTCTTATTCAACCACTTATAAAAAAGCCGTCTCTTGATCCTTCTAACCTTAACAATTTTAGGCCTATTTCTAAGCTCCTGTTTTTAGCTAAGGTTATAGAAAAGATTGTAGCAGATCAACTGCTTGCTTTTATTCATGAAAATAGTATTTTTGAGAAATTTCATTCTGGTTTTAGAAAAAACATAGTACAGAAACTCAAAGTCATTAATGACTTATTGTTGTCAGCTGATGCTGGCCATAAATCCATTCTTGTTCTCCTCGACCTAAGCACAGCATTCGATACTATTGACCATGATATTCTCTTGGACCGTCTTGAAAACTTGGTTGGTATCAGTGGTCTTACCTAAAAGACAGATGCTTCTGCATTGGTATCTCTGATTCTAGGTCAGCTACAACGGGTTTTCACTGCGGGGTGCCCTAAGACTCGGTGCTGGGTCCAATCCTCTTTTCTATTTATGTGCTCCCTCTAGGCTACCTCATACATAGACATAATATCAGTTTCCATTCTTATGCAGACGATACTCAGATCTATCTAGACTGTGACCCTGAAAACAACAATCAGAACAAATACAACCTGCTAAATTGTCTGAATGACATCCACACGTGGATGTCACAAAATTTTCTGCAGATAAACACTGATAGGACAGAGATATTAATCATGGGTCATGATAGTGCAAACAACCCAATTTCGAACATTCTTGATGCACTATCCCATTCAATAACTCCAGAAACACCAGAAACCCTGGTGTCATTTCTGATCAAAACCTTACCCTAGATAAAAATGCTAATTCAATGGTTCAATCCTGTTTTTATCATCTCAGAAACCTAGAGAAATAGAATAGATTTTAAGATCTTATTGATCACTAGCAGAGCTTTGAGAGGCTTTGCTCCAAGCTATATATCAGATCTCTTATGGCCCTATGTCCCTTCCCACTCCCTGAGATCATCAGATGCATTGCTTCTTGATGTTCCAAGGTCCAGATTGGTACATAAAGGGGACAGAACCTTTGCAGTCAGAGCTCCTAGACTTTGGATTGACCTGCCTGAGGACATGAAGGCTGCAAACTCTGTCTTGTCTTTTAAATCACTGTTAAAAACTCACTTGTTTAAAATTGCTTTTCTTTGATCTTATTATATTTTATGGCATTTAGTTCATTTTACTTTATTTGTGTTTTTATAATGTGCTTAGTGTTTATGGCTTTCAGTTTGGTTTTACTTTTCAACTGTGGTCTGTTTTTATTGTAACTAAAATCGGAAATGAGCATCAAGGCCTGAAATGTGAATGTATACGGTTTGATTCCACTGGGTGTGTCGTCGTTGCGCTCTGGCAGCAACATAGCCCCTGGAGCTGATCAAGGCCACTCTAGTCAATGCTTGTGATCCCATCAGATGTTTCAGAAGCTTCCCAGAAGCAGCTCTCCACTCTGCTAAACTATTCTATTTTTGATTGAAGTTGCACAGAGCTACACAGAGCAGATTGAGCTGGGCAGGAAATCAGACACACGAACGGCATAGAGCATCCAGTCAATTTTCAAAATAAAACACCCTTTGCAGACTCCTGATCGTATATCACATCACTACATCAATATTATGTTATAACCTGTGGCACTGGGCCAGAAGTCAACTGGTCAGAGGATATTTGACACCATGGTTATGTGAGGTTCATCTTGGAAGTGGAAAATCACAAGATTTTACATGACAGCACTGCTGCCATGACTGCCCTGGTCCTGGCTTCCTCTCCAAGTAGAGGGGTGGCTCTCTTTTTGGCGCTGCTGGCGCAAAACGCTCCACTTCTGAAATGCTTCCCAGTGAGGTATGACGCCTTGCGGAGGATGGAGAAAAACCGCATCACAGCTGGAACACAACACAGCCATGCCTGGTGGAATCAAGGTGTTAGACAAAGAGCACCAAGGCCGCTTATATACTTACTTTTCACCAACACATGCTGCTGACCTTACTTCCTGATATTGCCCACACTGGTCATGTGCTGAATTGCATCTCATCTAATTCCTGAGGTCATGCACAACCAACACTCTCAGGGAACACAGAACACATGATACACCAGTGACCGCATAGTTAACAGCAAGTCTATCAGTGGCCTAAAGCAGTTCTGGAGGCTTGTGGTAGAATAACACATTACAAAGTCACTTTATGTTGGTTTTTCCTTTTATCCGTTACCCATCTGTATCTTGATAAATGTAAATTAATAGAGCTACCAGGGGTGTGTGCTTCAGTGACTGACATATAGTTCTTATACTGTGAAGGCATGCAGTGTTTTAAATGATCTGCCTCCCAGCTTTTACCTGTTAATTGACTCTCTAGAGAGGACGAGTTAATAGAGTTTTTCTGTTCACTGTCCAGATGGAGCTGGAAAACCAGCGAGATGGGAGAAGAGAAAGGATGAGAAAAAGGAAGAGGAAGTAGCCAGACAATCAGCCTCATGGAGCGAGCAGACTGCTGTTTTGGCATGACCTGAAAGCAAGGAATGTGTGTGTGTGTGTTTGTGTGTGTGTGTTTGTGCGTTTCTGTGTGTGGGGGCGCATGTGTGTGTTTGTGTGTGTGCATGCATGCGTGTGTCTGGGTTACCATCCAAAGCCTGAAGCTGACAGCCAAGCTACCAACCTCCACAGCCAGGATCAGTGCAGGGTGGCACACTCCACAGACAACATGGCACTGTAGCCTAGGAATGTGTGTGTGTGTGCAGCAGGGTGCAGCACCCTGGGTGGCCTGGCCTGTTCAGCTGCCTGTTTGGCACCATGGGTGTCTGGGCATCAGCATTTCAACCAGGCGAACTCAATACAGAGGAGAAGCTTTTGACTTCTATCACTAAAAGCTTGTAGACATCAGCCAATTTAGGCTTATTGTCCAGAACAACATGCAGGGTTAGACTGGTGCCCATGCTGTCCCTTTGGTCAGTGGCAGTACCCTGACCACCGATGATATGTTGCAGCCTCTTTGATTACATAACTGATCAATACTATGCCTCACAATAAAGAAATGTAGTCAGGCGGTGATTTAAATTGAGCATATGTTCTATTATCTGAGTAACAAAAGTAATGAGTAATGTAACACATTAATTTAGCTGAGTAATGTGTAATAACTAATTAATTACAATTTTCAAGTAACTCGCCCAGCACTGCTATAGTAGTTGGTTGACAATGTTCCTGATATAGTATTGTCGACTCATAATGATACTGTTGACAGCTCTGCACTGTAGCTATTTAAGCTAACAGTTTTGAGTAGCTGTCTAGCTAGGTAAATTCAGAACCTTTATGGTTATAAGCTTAAAACTAAGGATTTGATGTGCGTGAAAGTTTTACGGATTATTCCAACAGCTCTGTTCACGAGCTGTCGATCACCACAACTACCGAGCTACCAGCTAAGCTGAGTCTGCTTTTTGCCATGTTGAAATCTAAATTTCCCACGTACAACAATACTAAACTGAACTGAGCACTGGCCGTTTTTAAAGGTTTGCAGGCGATTCCAACAGCTTTGTTCAGCAACTATTGGTCATTTACACTGAACAGCTACTGAGCTACTAGCCAGCTACTTGCTAGTGCTAACTACCTGTCTGAAATTGACATGAGAAAGACAAGTAGGAAAAAGTACTTAACAAGAAATAATAGTGTGGTGGTTCTTCTTAAAACCGTCTTTGTCCAAGCATAAATGTACAGACATCAGCATGCAGAGGTTGTTGTTTTGTCAACTGACAGCATAATATTAATTAGGTACAGCTGACTAAGTTTGTCGGCAAAAGCCGGTAAAATCACTGCTGGCAGGTCAACTTTCACTTGCCACAGCAACCTTGAATTAGTAAATGGAAATCAGCGTCAAAGTAAAAAAGTAAAATTGTGGCTTTCGTGATTTGAAAATTGCACTCAAATAACAATTTTGATATCAATACAATAATTTAGTGTTAAACTGAATAAGATTTGGGTCATTAAATGGTCAAATGGCTATAAATTCCAAAATATGAGAATCGGTGCTGACCTTTCAAACATTTATAATAATAATGATATGAAAATACACAATCAACACAATCAAAATTAAATTCACATTGACAATGAAATGATATTTTAATATACTGCACTGATTTTTTTCCCAGCTTCTAAGTAAGAGTTCCCTAAATATTCTTTTGCCCTTTTTGTCCCACAAATTATTTTTCAAATCTCTGAAAATACACATACACACACACACACACACACACACACACACACACACACACACACACACACACACACACACCTTCTTCCGTCCTCTCATACTTCCATAGAAGGGAGACAGGGCAGTGACAGGATAAGGAATGTCAGCATTAGCCAATCGGCTGCAGACACAAGTCCTCAATATGTAAATCTTCCATTTGCTCGTAGAGCTCATGGTAAATTTCCGCTCCTTATGGCAGGAAAACCATGCAGGAAACAGTTAGCTGTCAGGTCACTGCAGAGAAGCAGACATGCTTTATTTCCAGTGATAAACCTTTGCCAAATGTTGCTACACAGTGCTAAGAAAGAGTACAATGAAAAGACCTAAGTAATGTTTCTTCTCGAGTTTTATTGTAGGTGTGAAAAAATGAATCAGTATCATATGTGAAAAAGCACAAAAATGCTTGAAAATGGAAAATAGCCAGGAAATTGTGTGTGTCTGTGTGTGTGTGTGTGTGTGAAGGCACAAGGCAGGGTTGTGCAGGGCAGATTTCATGGTTAGTTGATCACAGGCATCCGAGGCCTGACCCTCATGACAGCTGCAAGAGCCACTGCCCCCCCAACACACACATACACACACAGCCTACAGAATCTGTATGCCTTCTTTCCTCCTCTCGCTGTCCATCAACTCCTCCCTCTGTCTCTCTGTCTTGTTCCCACCTCCCTGCCATCTGAGTATTTTTTCCCTTTTTTACAGAATGGCTTCATCTCCTCTGAGCTCTTCTTCCAGTCTGTCTTCTGTAAGTCTACCTTCTGTCTCTGCAATGACACACTGACCAGTTGATCACTGCAAGTCAAACCTGCTTTCCTTTTTTAAAAGGCACAATTTAACACTTTACATAATTCTGAAACCACGTCATGTGATGTGGCAGCTGTCTATAGAGGAGCATTTGGATCATGAGGAAAGAATTCATAGACAGAATTCATAGTAGTCGAAGTAGATGTATTTTTAAGAATTCTTAAAGTCTTGGTGAAATGGAAGTTAGAATGTCTCTATATTCAGTAACTGTAACTTTGAAAGATACCCACATGTGTTTAATTTAGACTGCTAATGCCTCAAATTAGCTGCGGCTGAACTTAAAAGGATAGGTTCACAATTTTCAAGTCTGTCTTAAAACAAATGGGCCATCACTATAAGTGATAAGAGGACAAAATCCACAGTCCTTGTTTTGTGCAAAATGTATTTAAAAGTTTATCTGATGATAATAAGTATAGTAACAAAAAGAGGGACTTTGGCACTAAAAAGACTGTAACGTTGAAAGATGATTTGACTCATTTGGACACTGAAGCTTCATATTAGCTTCAGATAAACTTTTAAATACATTTTTAACCAACCTTAGCCTTAACCAAGTGCTGTGAGTGCCTAAACATAACCATGAAAAACATTCATGCTTCAGTTACTACTGGAGGATGTTGTAGGAACATGAATGAAACACATTGTAAGTAAACTTTTTATGGTTCTGTTAAGTATCAGCATTGTGCGATTTGGCAGATATGTTCATTATCATTTCCTCATTATGTTGATTAAAAATGTAATCTGAACAGCATTACATTCTTAACAATTCATATTTCCAAATTAGTAATTTTCCTAATTTTTGTGAGACTACATTATTTTATATGTACACTTGAAGCAGAGTAGCAGTACAACTCAATGCCTCAGTAACAGACTCTTTTCAAGCATGAGATTTTAGCTTTAATGGAGACAGCATGAGAAAAATGACTATAACCTGGGGAACCGTCATCCTAAGAACGTAACCTTTGAACTGTAAAAGAGACAGGTAGGTTAGTTTTATAACTACAGTATTTACAAAGGAAACAGTTTTCTTTCAAATGCAGTCTAGCCTAGATGTTACACACAAGGTATTTAGACGTTGTCCTGATTTCCAAATGTTGCTCTTGGAAATCATTTTACTAGACACTTAGGGGAGAGTACGGTTAGCTGAGTGGGAGTCATTTTTCAGTGACTCTGTTTCCAGAAGTTGTCAGAACACAGTTTTAGTCTCTCTGGGTCTTGATTTTTTCCAGGCTACAAAGGTGGTCATTTTCGGTTTTTCGGTTTTAGCTTTGGTTTCGTCCAGTACTGCTCATTCCCATAGCCTTTGTTCTGCTATTCATCCTCATCATTAAAAGTTAAAGAGGCAGGCTGGCTGCCCTCCATTTATACCTCACTCTGAACTATAGATCAAGATCACAGAAGGGTCGTTAGCCTGGCCATCGGTATTGTTCCTCTTAGTCCACGTTTATCATGTCAGACACCTTGTATAGACTCCCCTCCTCAGCCCTCAGACCCACCAGCCCCCTCTTGTGACCCATGGACGCTGACCCCTGACCTCCAAGGGTCACCCAGGGCCTGAGCGCCAGCACAGACTGCCTACTGCAGGGCTAGCTCTGAGATAATGAGCTTGCCATAGCTTAGTTTAGCCGCGCTGGGCTTGTGAAAACCATGATTAGGGCATATCTGCAACGGGCGACGGTTTTAAAGGTGCCGTCTTTGCCTCAGGGGGCACAGTAATCCCATGTTTTAGCAGGATGAAGACTAATGTGGTTACAAACACATCATCCCTGTTAAATCTGCTGCAAGGTTCTAACCCTCCACCCTTCCCCCTTATCTGATGCCCTTGTACTCCTTGACCGCCCCAGCCATGCCCTGAATATTGTAATAATAACCTACATTACTATTATATAAACAACCACAACAAGTTATTACTGTAAACATAGCCACTACAATATGCTATAATGATACTATCATAACCATTCCAGCAACCAGTGACGCCATGACCACCATATTAACACAACAGCACCTCTATCATTACAGTAGGTCCCATAACCATTTTAACCATCATAATAATCACCATGAGAACCATAATAATAATAACTATTTCCGCTACAATAACAGTAGGTGTTGGTCAGATTTGTGACTGCAAGATTGACCACTGGGGAGATTTGGGTGTGCATTTAGAGATTTCTGGCACAACTTCATCTACTTCCAAGGTTCATTGAGAAGGAAACAAGTCTGCAGAGGTCAAACTCCAGCAACACCTGTAGTATAAAGAAGGACTTTACTGTGAAACTAACACGTTTCAGCTTGTGGCTTTCATCAGGGTTAACCATGTTAAAAAAAATAGACATATTAGCCTAAAAAATATGATGATTATATGCAACAGTACATGAAGTATACACTGTAGTTAAATTTAGCTCAGACAACAACAACAAAATTCTGCTTACAGAGTAAAGCATCAGTAGCATGGTACATATGATAATATAACACTCTGATTGATGAATGAGAATATATATATATATGAAATTGTCCCCAGTAGAATAAAAATAGCTTGAGGTTTTCCCACTTTTCAATGTATTTATATGTGAACATTATAATGATCAACAGGCCTTGCAGAAAAAGAGAGAAAGATATGAGGCAAGTAGAGGAATGAAAGAAGGTAGATATGTGGACGATGGATGGATGCATGGCTGCATGGATGGATAGATGGATGGCAGGTAGTTTTAGCAGCATTCCAGCAGCCAAGACTGGCCTCATTGTCCTGTGTGTGTGGGAACCTCTGAACACTTCCTTTAAGAGCGATTAACAGGAAACCCAAGACGCTGGATTACTGACCCTTCTCATGTTCACCTCAACCTGCTGTAGATCAAGTCGTTCAAACCCCTTACTCATCCTGGCACACACACACACACACACACACACACACACACACAGACACACACACACACACAACTGCTCTCCTGTATAGGCAGTGGCACTTTTGTGGCGAATACAAACTTATGACCACTCAGTGATCCCTATGATGTATCACTACAAACCAATACTTTCAGAAGACTAGTCATTTGTCATTTGCAGAATGCTTTTTGTCAGGATGACAGTGGTTATCATCTGTCATGAATCTGTCTGGATGACCACACTGCCATTAGATTGGTGTGGATATTCATAGTTCCCAGAGCATGATTCCTAATGATTTTAGAGACATCTAGTCCCTAGTATAGTTCAACCATCTCATAAAAATCTGTTTAACACTTTGGTTTATGAACATGTATGTTAAAAACTAATGATTAGATTTCTCCAGATTTCAATGAAATTTCTTGTGGACATATATCATCATCAGAGGAATAATTCTGATATTTTTACCCTCTCCCTACTGCCACAATCTGACCACAAATGTCCACATGTGCAAAAAACAAACAAATAAACAAAAAAACCTGATACCAAAATTGTTGTCAACTACACTGAGCACATTATGTTTGCTAATATTATTTTCACAACTCAACTATGCCACACAGCATCTCATAATCTTATTGACAGATTACACAGTAAATTTTCTACCAAATCTCTTCTCCAGAGTGGAAAACTTTTAATTTTGGTGCTGTGATGGCCTTTCCTCTAGCACCATGCTTAGAACAAATGTCTTAACCACACAGCTGGAAAGGCTTAAAGAAGAGAAAAATAATCAGAAATGACACTTTAGTGGGGTGCAATGAACACATCCAACCTCTAGGGGGCATCACGTCTTCATTTTCTTTGTGCTATCCTCTATTTTTCTATCCTGATACTACAATCACACACAGACATCACATCATTAAGATTTGCATCAGCCTGATAGAATGGGTAAACTAGGTTTTGGTGGACTTATTGTCCAGTGCATAGTGAAATCAGATGAGATGGCACTAACAATCAGATATTGCTTTTGTGCCTGTGTTTTATATATATATATATATATATATATATATATATATATATATATATATATATATATACACACACATATGAGCTCCAGTATGCTGTAATTGGCTTGTTTCTGTTGGTTACCATTCGGCGGGAGCTATTGTGAGTGATGACCAGCTGCTAGCAGAAATGCAAAGCATGGCCAGCCTGTGTATGTCTATTAGCTTCTAGTTCATTCAGCCAGAGTGAGTGTGTGTTGGTGTGTGGGTCTGTGCTACCATCTAGTGGTGAAAATGGCTCAACATAGTTTGGTGATGACAGCTGAAGACACAGCATTTAAAAACTTGAAATTGTTAATGTAAGCCTTAAAAGGCATGATCAGTGATCCAAATGTAAAGAAAAGGATTTACCACATTACCAAAATATAAAACACAGGACTGGAACCTGACACCTTTACCAAAGTAATTGATAGGTCTGTTAAATACACAGACTATACAACAACAATACAACAGTAGACAGTTAAATCAAACATACTACTTTCTAGAGCTGTTAAATGTTTGCATCAGTTATTTTTGTAACAAGGGTAAACCAGCCCATATTTTGAGTTTATCAATTCAGAAACATAATAGTTTTATTCTACAAGCCATTCAAATGCATATATTTGAATATACCAATAATTTATATCTGCAGAAATAACTGATTGAACCTTTAATGGTCATACTATTACTGACATAAATGCATAATTGGGAGAAAGGGAATATGTTCATAGTCTTAAAGATCCCCTCCAGAGATGTTTTAAGACATAAAAATACTAAATAATTCTTAAAATAACATCCTCTGCTTTATTGAAAAGTCCAAAATCTATGAATTTGCAAATATGTTCAGTTTCCAAAGTTTAACTGCTATAAGATGTCTTCTACTTCACTGTAAAGTCCTTTCTCAGTGTTTGTGCACTGGAGGCTTCAAGTTTCTACAAGTTTCCATGACTGGCTCCAAACTAGTTGTGATGTCACAACATGCTCATAAGTGTACACCTTAAAGTGGGATTTATCTGAGCTCTCTGATTTATCTCAGCTCCAGTTACTTTTCAGATGAAGATTTGACACAATGGATAATATAACAAGCTTTTAAAATACAACACATTGTTAAAGATGAAACCAGTGGTTTCCATCCTTTTTGACTTTTGACGTCTTACAAAAAGCAGTGTGTAGTCGGGGTCACATTTCAGATGTCAATGAGTTGTTAACAGCTCCACCAATAGTGATTTTGATGATATTTCACCAAAAATCAAAGATTAGAGAAAAAGTCCAAAAACTTTAAACAGATTTATCTGGTGACCCTTTGGAGGGGCCTGCTCCCAGGTTGGGAACCACTGGACTAAACTAGCTAACGATATATAAAGTAGTTGAAACTAGCTCCACCTCCAGCAGCTACAACAGTAAAATGCTGCTTCCTTCCAGCACCTAGCGAAGCCTATCAGCCAGGTCAGTGGTGCATACTTAAGCTCTGCAGTACACTGAAAAGAAATATAACAGGCCTCCAGCATTTTGTTTCATAACATTTGTGAGATATTGAATCTGGAGTACTGTATGTCAAGACACCAGCAGGTGAAGATGAAGACAAGCCACATGAGCAGCGTATACATCAAAAAGAGCCTTGGAAGTTGTGATGTGAGGTGCCTGAGTAAAACAGAATTTCTGCAAAGATTCGGAGATCTTAAAGATCTCAAGATTCAAGGGCTTTCTAGCTAAAAAGAGATGCAGAGTTTAAGCAGCTGGATTATTCAATATATAAACGTGACAGTTGCTACCTCCTCAGACGCTGATTCACCTTCTCTGCAAACCTGCAGAGTGGCACAGAAAGGCGCTACAATTATGCCCACTTTGTGCACGCTCAGTTGTGGTGCGAACCATCAAGACACTGAAACTCTGACATCAGTGTCTGGATGCCTCAGGTTGCTGGCTTTTATACCACCCAAATTTAATCTTTGCTTTAATTCATCTGCTATATTATTAATTGCATAGATGGTGTCTCTTTGTGTCTGAAGCACAGTGTCTGTCAGGACACAGCCACTGCCCGGGCAGCATTTCCAGTGCACCATGGATGCACTGGAAATGCTGCTGGGGGCATCACTACGGCTTCAACCTCCTTCAACCACACCTATCGACTCTGGAAATAAAAAAACTAAACTAATCTTTAGCTCACGCTGCTTTCTCACCATAATGTTTCTTCTATGTCTAATCCTGAGTTTCAACATCCAAACAATAAAAAATAAAACTGAGTTTTACATGGTTCATCTGTGGTCTCCCTCTTTCTCAGAAATGAGACCGTACATCCACCCCCCCCTTTCTGGTTAACATTAACCCAGTATTGTGTTGGTGCTATATTGACCCAAACTGAGTCAAATTATAACACATTTTTGTGTGTAGTATGGATCCTACACACAGTTGTATAAATGAGGGCCCTCCTATTTCTGCTATGACTGAAAAGGTTTTTTCCAGCCTTAACAGTGTTGACTCGTGCCAAATGTTAGAGTCTATGAGGATTTCACTAACAAAGACCACACCATTTAAATGGTATAAAAAGTAGATTTATTTGGATTGTCAAGAGGGTTCAGGATTGGATGAGGATAGTGTATGGTGGGCTGGATGGGGGTCGAGGAGAGGGATGAAGGGGGTCGATTGCCGGGGGATGAATGGGAGCTGAAGGTTGGTCCGGGTCGTGTATGGTGGGATGATGGGGTCGAGGAGAGTGATGAAGGGGGTCGATGGCATGGAGATGACCAGGAACCAAATGGAATCACAAAGAGGCTGGAGCGTCTAGAAACCCTGGGGTCAAGACTCAGGGTGGGGGACATGTCTCGACAAGCTTTCTGCTTTGTCATCCCTCAAAGTTAACTTCATTGGACTAAGTGAGAACAGGCTCTTTGATTGTCGCTGAGGTAGGTATGGAACCATGGGAAGACTAGCAGTCGATTGAAGTGGCTCCACTGCGGAAGAATTGGCCAGAGTACAGTTAGGAATGTGGACTGACTTTGTCGATGTGGGGAGACAGGTTGCCTGTGCGGAGAGTTTGGTAGTGGGCCAGGAAGTCTGAAGTGAGGGGCGAACGTTTGGCATAAGATGTGGTTTGGACTTACAGATAACATGCCGAAGTGTGTGTGAAACAAGGCTAGGTATGGTGCCCCTGAGGACAGTTTTATGGAGACGTCAGTTCGGCTGGTGTAGACGTGTATTGGGGAATATTTAATCTTGAGAACGGAACGGGCGAAGGTGGTGAAGCAGGAGAGGGTCAGGACGTTGAGTGAAGAGGATAGAACAGGAGGAAATGGAGTGGATCCAGTAGAGGGAGCACCGTGGCTCGGTGCGACTGTGGCTGAGGTAACAGCAGGACCAGTAGTGGCTATTGGAAGAAAGAGAAGAAAAGAGCTGCGGGGGCGGGTGGAGCTGAAAGCGCTGAGATAGCTGCAGCTGAAGGAAAGGAAGAGGAAAGGATGTCGGGATGAGGGGATGTATGTGCAGGGGTTGATTGTGCAGCCTGCAGACACAGGGATGAGACAAAAACAAATACAAAACAAAGGAGGTTAGAAAGGAGGGAGCTCTGTGGCTTCCTTACGTATCAACTAATGATGAGGAAAACCAGGCTCCCTGAAGCAATGAATCGATATGAAGCGATTGCAATGAAAATTGTTCACTGTGGCAAAGCAGTTGATACAGTCAATGTCACTGAAAATGAGGGCATGCCCTCAATGATACCTCGAGATGTAAATAAAGGTTGAATGAATGAAAAGAAGCAGGTGAGTCGAGGGAGCTATAGTAGCTGTGGCAGGAGGAAGCGAAAAGGGGTGCTGTCAACAAATAATATTGACAGAGGAGAGCCAGGATGATTCATAAAGGACGGATCGAGGGAGGGATGAAGGGATGAGGGTTGAGGGATGAAGAGATGAGGGGTGCGGGATGAAGGGATGAGGGTTGAGGAGTGAGAGATGAAGGGATGAGGGTCGAGGGTCGAAGGGTGAGGGATGAAGGGATGAAGGATCGAGGGGTGAGAGATGAAGGTCAAGGGGCGAGGAATGAAGGGATGAAGGTCAAGGGGTGAGGGATGAAGAGATGAGGGGCGAGGGATGAAGGAATGAAGGTCGAGGGATAAAGGGATGAGGGTTGAGGGATGAAGGGATGAAGGTCGAGGGGAGAAGGATGAAGGGATAAGGATCGAGGGGAGAGGGATAAGGAGAGAAGGGCGAGGGATGAAGGGATAAGGGTCGAGGGGAGAGGGATAAGGAGAGAGGGGCGAGGGATGAAGGGATAAGGGGAGAGGGGCGAGGGATGAAGGGATAAGGGTCGAGGGGAGAGGGATAAGGAGAGAGGGGCGAGGGATGAAGGGATAAGGGGAGAGGGGCGAGGGATGAAGGGATAAGGGTCGAGGGGCAAGGGATGAAGGAATGAGGGTCGAGGGGTGAAGGGATAAGGAGCGAGGGGCGAGGGATAAGGGTCTGGGGGCAAGGGATAAGGGTCGAGGGGCGAGGGATGAAGGAATAAGGAGAGAGGGGCGAGGGATAAGGGTCGAGGGGCGAGGGATGAAGGGATAAGGGTCGAGGGGCGAGGGATGAAGGGATAAGGGTCGAGGGGCGAGGGATGAAGGAATAAGGAGAGAGGGGCGAGGGATGAAGGGATAAGGGTCGAGGGGCGAGGGATGAAGGAATGAGGGGCGAGGGATGAAGGTCGAGGGGTGAGGGATGAAGGGATGAGGGGCGAGGGATGAAGGTCAAGGGGTGAGGGATGAAGGGATGAGGGGCGAGGGATGAAGGTTGAGGGGTGAGGGATGAAGGGATGAGGGGCGAGGGATGAAGGTTGAGGGGTGAGGGATGAAGGGATGAGGGGCGAGGGATGAAGGTTGAGGGGTGAGGGATGAAGGGATGCGTGTGAAGTGGTAAGATGTGCGGCTCAGATGCAGGGATGAAACAAAAACACAAGGCAATTAAGACGTAGGGAGCAGGCACGTGGGGAAATACGACCTGGCCCTAGCTAGGGCTGAAGCAGTCTGTTGCTGCATCGTAGGATCGCAGGCTGGAATCATCTGTGTGCCAGTGTAGGGGGTGCTGGGTAGGGAACCCGCAAGGGAGTCGGCTGGAGCGGTGGTGGAACTGGAGGCTGTGCAGAACTGGAAAGCCTGGCTTTGTAGGCCGTGGAGGGGCGGAGTGGCGGAGGCCGGAGTGAAAGTGCTCGCGCAGCACAGAGTTAACCACGGCTGGAGCGAGGGGATCGGCGATGGTGGTGCTGAAGACACAGGACATTTGTGTGTTGGGGAAGAGAGGGGAACAGGGATAGAACAGTAGAAAATTGAGTGGGTCCATCAGAGGGAGCACCATGGCTCGGTGCAACTGTTGCTGTGATAACGGCAGGACCGGAGGTGGCTGAGGGAAGAAACATAAAAGAAGGAGCTGCTGGAGCGGGTGGAGCCGAAAGTGTAGAGGTAGCTGCAGCTGAAGGAAGGGAAGAGGAAAGGATGAGGGGATGTATGTGTGGGGGTTGATTGTGCAGCCTGCGGACACGAGGATGAGAGAAAAGACGAAAAACACGAGACAGATCAGACAGGGAGGGAGCAGGCACAGGGGAAGATACGACCTGGTCCTGCGAGAGGGCTGAAGCAGCTGGTTGCGTCGTGACGTCATCGACGTGTGCAGTACAGGTGGCGCTGGGCAGGAGCCGGAAGTGAGCGGCCCCTCCGGAGCGGAGGTGGAGGCAGAGGCAGAGAGGAACAGGAAGAACCTGGCTTTGTTGTCAGCTCGGCGAAACGGATTTGTATCCGGAGTTCAGCCTGGCCTTCAGCCCCGGCTGAAGAGGTCTGGGCTCTGTTGTAGTAGGCCGCGTTGTGACGTCATCGGTGTGCGGCGTGCGCGTCCCGGCGGCGGACAATGAACCCGGAAGAGCGGGAGGATTTGAGCTGCCCGCAAGAGAGTTGATGGCAGTAGAGTCTGCATAGAGTTGGAAAGTTTGTCGTTATCATCGTTTCGCAGGAGTGGGACGACCGTCTCCTTGAGAGCTTGCCGGAGGTGAGCAAACATCCGGTTGAAGATGTTAATAGCTTGGAAAAGAGCCGCGTCCGAGTGGGCCATTGCCTGGATGGTGTGGAGCGTCTGGATCCCAGCTGATCAGAAGCGCGGCGTCTATAGGAAAAGGGCTCCATGTGGATGTGCTGGTGAAGGAGATATCTCGTTGGTACTGCTGCATCTAGTCGTGGGCGGTATGTTGCCGAGGAACGTTTATCACGGAGCACGGGCGGGAGGTAAGTGTTTGCGAAGCAAGCGTGTCATAGGTCGCTTGAGAACTGAGACGAACGGTAGAGAAAGGGGTTAGACACGCTGATATAGGTATCATGGATGATTGAATTAGTGAGGCGCAGGGGATTGAATTTAGTGAGAGAGAGGAGCGTGATCTTGTTCCTGAACCTTTGTCATAATAATAACTCCATTAAAAATCAGGTATTGGTGCAATAATGTCTAGGACAGGGGTCTCAAACTCAAATTACCTGGGGGCCGCTGGAGGCAGAGTCTGGGTGAGGCTGGGCCGCATCAGGTATTCCACAAAAAAAGCTTAGCAGGCGCAGGCTAGGATAGCATGGTTTGCACCTCCATGGCAGCAAACCATGGGATGCAGCCATGGAGGCGTTATTTATTGGCTTTTATGTTCTATAATAACTCCATGGATGCAGCGGGCGCTGTGAAGCTAGCGGCGTTGTTAAATCAAATATGACGTATGGCACAGCAGCATCAGCTGTGCGGTGTTTTTTTACACTCTGTATTTATGATCTCTGTCGGATAAACATAAGTGTGTTCATGTAAACGTATATAGTAACTTTTAATTCACTTCACAGCGTGGCATTATGTGACAGAAATATGCACATACATTATTATCTGCCAGACTTAGAAAGACGCAGATACACCTGGTTCTGTTTTTTTAATGGCACACACTGTGGAATCACATGCACGAGCCTCATTTGCTGTCACAGTGAGCCAAAAATGGATGTAAAGGTCTTTAAACCTCCGTTTGTACGTCAACAGTTGTGTCCGTTCCGCTCATCAGACCTCAGTGAGAATTACGCACAGGCTCTCCAACAGCTGATCATTACGCACGGCTGCTGTGGATATTTGAAACGACTTTACCCCTAAGCCATCACATTTTTGTGCAAACCGTCACCACTGTTAAGTGTCAGTCATCATTATTAAACATCAGAAGAATGATAAATGATTTATTGATAGAGCTCGTGTTGAAACGGACTTTACAAAGTGCTTCAAAACAAAATGAAGTGATCGTTAACAGAGAGATGATGCTGAAATAAACGGCATGATGCTTTAATAAGGTTTAATAATTCACCTTTGAATTTTACTGAAGGCTGTGTAGCAAAAATAACGACACAATCTAGCGTGAGGTGCGCACATTCTCAGCGCACATTCTTCCTGTATAAATAGCATAGTTGTTGTGAAACAGCCATATACCCCTGTGATTGGCAGGTTCGTTCAGCTCCAGCTTGTGCAATAAAGGGACCTTCCACACACAACACAGTAAAGTGCCATTCATAGAAAATTTTACTAACATTAAACTTTCTATCAAGGTGGGGGCCACAAAATATCAGCCCGCGGGCCGCGAGATTGAGACCCATGGTCTAGGATATGCACTGGTGTTGCGTCAATAAATCCACAGTGGGTTCTCATGTGATTAGTAATGTAAGACAAATCTGTTTGAAGGATTTAGTGAAGTGTCTAACACATGTTGAGAAAGGAATGGCTATATAGGACACAGCTAATCGAGTATACCACTGTGCCTATATTGCAAACAATGATAATCCATTTGAAAATAAGAACACTTTAACACCATAGGAAGGATAATTGGTTTCATATCCATCTCTAAGCATTTCCAAAGCCTCAGTGCTGTTCCAGACACATGAAGAAGTGCTGACATGTGCTGTAGTGTATTAAGTGACTGTCTGTCTCATTGTCAACTCCAAATCAAGACATTTGCAGAGCGTATGCAATTATATTCAATAATGCAGGTTTTTGTGATTACATACAAGAGTCATTAATGCATTCATTCAAACTATCGTAGGACTTGCAGTGATGAAGTGTTAAGATCCTCCACTTACTGTAAGTCAAAGTAGACATACCATACTTCTGGAAAAGGTTATACATTTAAAATGCAGATGTTCAAGTACAGAGGTATGGATCGCAAAATGTAATTCAGGTATCAAAAGTAACAGTACTGATTATGCAGGATGGGAGCATGACAGCTCATCTATGATCAGTGTAGGAAGAGGCTACTTTGTGGCTGGACTTGTTTTAATTAATGTACCACAGCACGTCTAATCTTTATTTTATTCTTGTATTACCAGTGTACTTTAACAAATCAATGGTTAATTACAAAATATAGGATTCTTGCTCTCTCTCTTGCTTCAACTTTAAATTTTTAAACAACAAATTAGCACCAAACTACCCCTGCTTCCATTGTTTGAATTTAATATGGTGATATCAGCAGAAATTATGGGTTTGTGTCATATATGGCTCTATACATTGCCATAGTAAAGTGACTTTATGAACAAACAAGAAAATATATAAAAACATACATACCTTTAGTATAGCTACTCCCACCTCTCATGTGCTGCTCCTACATGCAGTCTGTAAATATTTGGACAGTTACACATTTTTTATTCTCCAGGCTCTGTGCTTCAATTTGACATAAAATTATGGATACAGTGGAAACTGCTTACAGTGATCACTTCCTTTTTTAACTTGGATATGTTTGGGGTAGATAAAAGTGATAAAAGTGTCACAATTTTTTTTTCTTTTTTTTTTGGAGACATTTAGTGAGGCAAGACTGCTGCTCCTAAGGGTGCTGCTAATATCGATCTTCAAACAGAATATGAGGAAGACCAACGTCCAGCCTACATGAGAAGCTAGACAAAGCTAGAGATACAATATGCAACTTTTCACCCTATGTTTGTGTAACTGTCTATCTCTGTCTGATTTTCTGACCACCTGTTTAACTATTCATTTATATATCTATCTCTTGTCTCTCTATGGAGATATTCAGCAGTAAATGGGCTTTTTGTTCACAGTGGTAGATGACTAAGTGCTTCCAAATGATATCACGCTTGAAGTCAACCAAAAATTGTTTTTGTTCTCTCTATTTCTATCCTTGTCAATATGTGGACCAGCATGCAAACACTTTCCTGTTTTTTTCTGAATTAATCAAAGGTGAAAAATGTTTGATGGAGTGCTTTGTTGTCTTAATTTAAAAAAAATATGTATTACACAGTGGAGACACATGTAAAGATCCCCCTCAGACCTGTATTAATACATAAAATAAAATAATATGCTTGGAACAATAATGTATACCTGATATGGTTTTCCACAAAAAAGTAAAATTACCACTTTAAAATCCTTACAATTACATTTACCCCTCATCCCTCATTCAAAATTCTATATTGTATGAATATGCAATTTTTTTTTTCATTTCAGAAGTTTAACTGCTGGATACAAGATGCCTCCTACTGTGAAGTCCATTCTCAGTGTTTGTGCACTGGAGGCTTAGAGTTTTCACATCTCACTTGTGTAAGTTGAATACTGGATCAGGATTGGCTCCAAACTAGTTGTGATGTCAAAAATCATGCTCACAGGCCCGCCCCTTAAAATCAGATTTTCAACAAGCACAGAGAAACTTTCTACTCTGGAGGATATTTTTGGTCATAATTAAAATTAAAGAGTCCAAATAGAAAATTAAAAGAGATAAAACTAAAAAGATTATTATTTTACTACACTACTAAGAATAATCAAGCCATAAACTTAAAAAGAAAAGGAAATTGGAAAAGCAATTTTAAAGTGTAAAATGATAATTTCACAATGAAAAAAGTGAAATTTAAAATTCAAAAGCTTAAATAGAAATGCTCAAACTGAAAGCTTAAATTGTAAAGATGAAATTGAAAATGGCAATGGAGATAAGAAAAGGGAAACATCAAATATGAAACTCAAAATGTGAAATGGCTAAAGCTTTAATGGAAATACTTGAATAAAAAGCTTAAAATAGAAAAAAACTAAATTAACTTTTTTTTTTGCATTTGCACTTTACTATTAGGCATTTTCCATTTTGGCTTTTCAAGCTGTATGTAAATGAGGAGGTGTGGCCTAAATGATGGAGAGAAGGTGTGAAACAATTTGGGCGCAGAGGCACCTTATGGACAGCAGGGGGAGCTGACTGCTAAAGAGCACACTGCAATGAAAACAGAGAAAACCAAGCCAGTGAGAAGGTTCACAGAGCAATGACTTAAACTTGATGAAAGTGTTCTAACATTTCTGTCCATGTGGCCTCACACACAAAGTCACCAGTGAAAGGAGCGTTAACAACTCCACCGCAATTCCCTATTGGTCTGTCGAACACAACTTCAACTTCCACTCCTGGTCCTCTGTGTTATGATCTATAAATAGCTACAGATCTAGATGTCAGACAGAGCTGAGACATGGTTCTGTGGGTAGCATAGTCAACCACTGTATGAGAGACCGTGGTTATTATCCTATCATTAAAAGTGTAACTTTTATTTGAATACAAATACATATAATTTTGCTGCCTCCACAAATTAACAGATTCTTCCAAAGACAGCAGAACAAATGACTAACTACATAATCAATTCAAGACTTTAATATAGTGTCAATGTATCTAAGTGAGAGAAAAAGTCCTGAGTCTAGTGGTGCCCATTGATCAGTGGTTACAGAATCAGCTGTGTGTCTAACATCCAGCTTGTGCTGTGACCCAGTGAGCACTTCTGGAAACACTGCAGCAGACTCCTGATCCAAAGCTGTGACACCAAGCGGTCCTTCACTGTGATGTTCAGGTGAGACATCTCTGTCTGCAGGGAGGAGGACAAGTCAGTGCGACAGAAAATCAGTGGAGCTTGTGTTAACTTCATACACTGCACTGCTTCAACAGTCTAACCCTGTATTAAATCAGGCCTATTACATTTTTAGACTAGAGTGCATTGGGTAATGTCTGTGTCTTATACGGATAGACTGTTGTGGAGCAAGTACCCAAGACTTTCACTTGCCTTTATATTTGTGTATACAGTGAAGTGAACAATAAATGTGATTTGATTTGATACATGACTGTGTTTTCCCTGTTGATGTGTCATCGGGTCTAATTTAATACTTGGAGGTTATGATGATGCTCAGATTAAGTCAGCTACGTTAGCCCAATCAGCCAGCATCTCCTGGCAGACACATATGACAGTAGTGCAGGGAGATTTTTTTTTTTTTCACAGTGCATATTGCTTCCTGAGTTACTGTCGTAACTCAAGACAGCTAATATAGCCAGCTATCATCTGTTACTTTTTGATTAAAAGTAACCTTTTGTCCACCTTAGAATGAACCATTGTGAAGTAGAAATCACCCAGAGACCACATACTGCTGCAAAGGATGATAAATGTGTTAATGATAAAATATTTTACATCTGAATCCAGATTAACACCAAAATACACATAATGACATAGGTCTGGTTTCTGGATTCCACCTTTGTTTTTGTGGTTATGACTGCACTAGAAGTGCTGCCTACTACACATCCCTTTGTCTCTCGTCTACCTCTGGTCAAAAAACTGCTCAAGTGTGAAAATGGTCTTTTGCTTATTGAGGCACTTCAGTTGAAGGGGGCTATTGTTAATGTTATTAGTTCCACTTGTGCTTTGCCTGCTTTAGGCATGTGTGAGAAATGCCTTACACGTGTATGTTCTGAGAAAGGATGAATGGAGGAGAACTGGTCATAAAAGAAATGCTTATGACTCCGAAAAATAAAATTTGAATCACTCAATTTATTTCATTGTCAGCGTAAGAAGGCTCTGCTGAAGTCCTGTCCTGTAGTGTGAACTACAAATCTTACTATTGTTCATTTGTATAAAAAAAAAAAAAAGCCTGATGTTTCCAAGTAACTCTCAGTGCACCTCATAGTAGATGTGGGTGAAAAAAAACAATTTTCTAAATGTTAGTTAATAACATGATGCTGACAGAATAAAAAAGGTGGAACTCAACTGTGAGGGCAGTGCAGCACCCAGACCGTCTACAGTGTGCACATGATAGTTATCTTGTAATTCATCTTCAGAAAAGGCAGTGGTTGCAAGCATGTTTTGATTTTATGACTAAATAATTACCTTTGCGAGATGAACATGAAGTATATTGTTAACTTTCTATGCTGTCAGTCAGAGACTAACGTTAGTGGAGTAGAGCAGTGATCAGCAGTAACAAATGAGACCAGCTAACCAACACACACTGCAGCATTAAACAACTGAAACCAACTCTGAGGTGAAGAAAGTAACTCTATGCTCAGTCCTCAAAAACCCAGAACCCGACAGCATTTTGGACAGTGATGTCTTTCCCCAGAGCTAATAGTGCAGCAGAAAGGCTGCTCTCCACTGCTGGAGAAATAACGTTAATTCAGTCTTTTAAATCGTGACGTATCAACAGTTTCTGGGTCCAAACTGGTCTAAAGCTCCTGTCAACAGTGTGCCTTGTTTTTTGAATGAATCTGAGTCAACAAAAAAACAAATTTATGGTAAGTTCTTCAGTAAGTTCACGTTAGTTAACTAACGTAATGTTACAGCTTTGGTAACTTTACTCTTGCCATTAACATTACACTTTTCAAAGTCCATGTTTATTTTATCAGCAACTTGTTACTGAGCAATGCTAACTAGCTTAACGTTAGGTTAATATACTAACATTTGTGTCTGTATCATTAGCTTAGACGTCACTTAGACTAAAACACTAAGTGATTAACTATACTAGAGGTACCAAGATAAACTACAGCCTGCATGTTGATTACTATATTTTAGTAATCTGCACCAGATTAATCCTCACTGACTGCATGCTGTGACAATATATTTTTACACAACACATCCGCTGTAATGTTATGAAATTGGGAAGAAGATATTTACATGAATTTTGCTTTTTAGGCTGATAATAAAACCTTCACCTCTTCATACTTACTTCAGTGAGATATCTTAGATTTGCTTATAGCTGTATGTATTTAGGACCTGAAGCCTTCAGTGAACAGATCGCTAAAGCTTTTTCTGTGTTGTATGCTGAGTGAGCTACAAGGAGCTAACATGTGTTTGTCTGCTGTCATCTGATCAACTGGTAGAAGACGTCCAGCTGAATAGATTCCCTGATCTACGATAGTTAGACACCAGTATCTTTAATAGCAGTTAATACTGTTGTTCTAACACAGAAGACATCGGAAAAGATAAAGTCACAATATGTAGTCAGTTAGACTGATGGATCACTGCTTCAAAACTTCTGGTGACAAGAAATCTCCAGAATTTATGCCTATACGTTAGTATTAGCTAATAATACAGGCATTGTGAAAAATTATTTAAGAGCTTAAGACCTTGTCTCATCATATGATTTTATGCTCAGCCATTTCTGGTGTTCATTGTGCTGTCACTACTCACACTGAGTCCAATACATGAACCACTAATCAATCAATCAACAACTTTATCAATCCCACTAGAGGAAATTAGTTTTGAATAGCTTGTTGACATAAAAAATACAGTAACATGCAAACAAAGAAATACATCAAGAACTAAAATGTGGAATAAAATCTATAAATGATGTTGATAAATAAACATGGCTGTGAACTCTGAACCACCAAGAATTAAATTACTACAATAGTTAAAATAATTACCAGAATACTGTGACCCAGAGGTTAACTTAACTTCTGTGGACAAGGCTCTGCTAAGCACTGCAGTGTATGTGCAGTCTGGATAAAATACAATGGTATGATAAAATACTAGGGCTGAGTGACCCAAGCAGATAATAACATGCGCCAGTAGCTGGCAGCCACGTTTCAGTGCACATCATTGTGTCTAGCCTTGGCGAAGAACAACATGAGAGATGTAAATACAACAGGAAGATGAGGCAGTCTGTCTCTGAGAAAAAAACATTGTCCTTAACAATTACTCAAAAATTACGGTTACTTGGCTCTCCCTATTAAATACGCTGGTGGCACCATCAACTTTGCAACAAATTTAAAGGCAATGTGTGTACTTACAATAGGGTTTCGAGCAGAAGAAGTCAATGTGAGACCTTAAGCCATTCACCTCTTACAACAAGGACATTCTCCAGTAAGGGCTGTCATGATATCAGATTCTCACAACATGATTATCATGGCAAAAAGAATTCACAATCAACGCTATTATCATGATACCTATAGAAAATTTGAAAAAAAAAAGCCATCAGTCAAATCATCTTTAACTTTGTTTTTGTATGTTTTTCTTCTTTTCTGGCAAATGAATTACATTCAAGAATGAGTGTAGGGAGGTAGAGAGAGAGTCGGTAACCATAACTGTACATACCAGAGAGAATTATTTTTCTAAGGGTATGTCTAGGCATCTTCCCAAACAAGGCCATTTAGAGACACTAAATGACCCCTGCTTCAGAGTAACTTAAGCATAAACACATTATAATGCTTTGTTCCCTTCTTGAAACTAAACTTTGTGAATATAAAAGAGTCAATGCAAGTGTTATAGTGGAAAAGCAGTTCATATAAAAAGTAAATCACAGCAAACTATATTTACATAATTTCCATGTTGTGGCTTTATAAAAAGCAATAAAGCAGCATATGGTCATTTTCGGAATTTCATTGGCTATTTGAAGCACCAGTCATCGGCAGAATCTCTTCCTATTGGCTCAGTCTTTACATAAAAGAAGAGGGGCAGGCGCTTCCTTTCAATGCAGAGTCTTGTTGGCTATTGTAGACTGCAGACATGACATTGAAGCTCCTACTGAGGAAATCAAAAGTTCAGGGTGCAGCTGCCATTTTGATACCGAGATGTGGCTTATGTTGACATGCTAACGCAAGTTATGACTGAGAATACGCAGGAAAGATTATGACATCTGCCTGCTAATTTGAAATGATGCAATGTATTGATGTATTTTTTTTATTGACTAAACAAACAAAACAAAACAACAGCACTCACTAATCCATTTTCTTTTATATTTTAATGTCGACAGAAAATGAACGCGTTTTAGCATAAAGCAATCACCAGCGTAGGGAACTAAAGAAATGACAACACTAATATAGATCTATATTTTTATTGTCATTTCTTTTGTATAGAAGATCTATATTTGTATATATTTGTATATCATCAGGTCAGCCATGAGTGGAATATCTTCCTCCTCGCCTTCCTCCATCTCACTTTCACCATCATGATTGGCGCTAATGTTAGCCGATGGGCCGTCCAAGTCAGACTTGAAGGTCGAGCTGCTGTCAAACTCCACTCCACTATCACCCACCGGCGCGATGAAATAATCCTAAATTAGCTCGGTCCAGTTACTGCCAGATGTAGCACCTCTAATGGGAATTGAATTTAAAAGTCAAGCAATTTCTCCCTCACGTGAATTCATTGTATATAGCTAGCTATCTTCCTCTGTCAACCACAATCTGTCTCATCTGTCAATAAACTTTATTCAGCTTTGTCAATGAACAGGTGTTTGGGAAAAACTTTCTGAACTAACGTTATGTTTAAGAGCTTCAAAACTATACTTATCATTTGAATTTTACATTGATGTTGACATCGTATTAAAGCTAAGACTTTATTTATTCAGAAACACACAAAAACCCAAAACAGCCAAAAATCATGTTTTTCATGAAAAAATGTGTTTCTACAAGAACAGGCCACTGTGACTTCCAACTCATTTTGATGTAACGTGTCACAAATATCACGTTTGTATTGTTGATAATGCTTTTGTTTTTTATATATGAAAGTCTTAACAATATTATAACCAAGATTTCAGAGGTGTATGTTAATTTTAAGCCTTTTCAAACACACTTTTTAGTGCATGTCCTTTATAAGGGACAGTAGGACTTGCTTCCACTCATTTTCAGCCATTTTCCATATTAAAGGAAACAGAGCACTGAGTGAGGCAGAAAAGATTCTGAGGCCAATGATTGAGGGAGAGTCAGACATTGAGCTGTCAGGAGATGAGGGGGAAGATGGCCAGGCAGTAGAGCAGGATATTGAAAGCTCAGAGGAGGACTCATCAGCTGATGAGGAGGGAGAAAATGATGATACCCAATGGCCATTTTGGATCAGAAGTGACAAGTAAGCTAGGGCTCTTAAGTTTAGTTAGTTCATTAATACAAGGTCAAGGGAGGGAAAACGGGCTTCTTATATATATTTATTTAATATTATATTTGTTATAAGTAGATTTAATTATGCCTCTCCTTTCTCTTCCAATTAAGTTTCAACCCTGTCCTTGAGGAGAGTACTATGGACATCACACCCCCAACCCCAAAGTCTTTAGGCCCTCTGAGTACTTCAAACAATACATAGATGACCAGGTTTTTGAGAAAATATTTACCCATACAAACCAGTGGGAAGTGCTTGTCCCTTGGAACACCCTTAAAACCACTCCGGAGGAAGTGAAAACCTTCTTTCGAATGGCAATGTACGTGTCTCAAATACCCTAGGATCCATATGTATTGGGCAGCACAGGCAAGGGTCCCTATCATCACCAACTCAGTGACCAGGGACAGATTCTTCAAAATCCACTAGTTGCTAGTCCATCAAAGTGACAGATGACCTTGCCATCTCAGATGACCAGAAAAAAGAGGGTGCTCTCTAGAAGGTAATGCTTCTGTTCAACAGAGTGCAACAAGGCTGCCTCAGTCAGCCAACACCATTGAAGACATGCATAGATGAACAAATGATTCCTTTCACAGGCTGGTGTCCAAGCCAAATCCTACTGGTCTAAAGGTTTTTGTGCTTGCCAGACCCAGTGGCCTGGTGCTTGACTTTGAAGTATACAAGGGGCTAAACACATTTAGAGACAAGCAGGTGAGCACTGGGGGGGGGGGATGCTGTCATTTGCATGGCAGAATCACTGCCAAGGGGTTCCCACCTGTACTTTGACAGATGTTTCACATCTGTCAAAGCACTGGATCTACTGAAGGCAAATGGTCTCCTGGCAACAAGGACTGTTATGAAAAATTGAATCCCTGTCATCTGTAAGGCCAAGATGTCCAATGACACCATGCCTCAGAAACAAGGGAGAGGTGCCTCCAAAATGGTAGTAAGGAAACACTCAGAGATTTCTGTAATTAGGTGGCTCAACAAGAAGGAAGTCCTCGTGGCATCTTCTAGCCATGGGATAGAGCCCAAAGATATCTGCACCAGGTGGTCAAAAAAGAGAAGTGCCATGTCACTGTGCCTAGACCTGCTGTTTTGGCAGAGTATAATAAAAACATGGGTGGGGTCGATCTGTACGACTGCATGATCAGCCTTTATTACATGTCAAGCTGCACAAGGAAGTGGGCCATCGGCACCATTTTGCATTTCTATGATCTGGCTGCCACAAACAGCTTGCTCCAGTATAGGTCAGACCACCAGGCCTCTGGGAGACCTACAAAAGAGATGACTACTGGCTGAGGAAATGCTGTCCCAGGCAAAAAGTGGTGCAGACAATTGAGCTGAAGAGCAGTATAATGGTGAGGAAGATGAGGTGAGCACCTGGGGGGATGAAGAGTGCATTCCCAAAAAGAAAAGGAGGTCTGTTGAGCCAAAGCCCAACAATGAAGTTAAAAAGTACAGAGCGCTACATTTGCCAAAAATGGTGGAGGCAGCAAATTATTCAAGGTGCAGGAGAGAGGGATGCAATGGGAAGACATTTGTGAAGTGCAACATGTTTCTTTGTGTCTCAAAGACCAAGAATTGCTTCCTGATGTACCATGCATGACGTGTTCATGACATTGTATGTGTATTGACTCATCCTTAGTTGATGTTCACCCGCTGAGCAAAAAGTTTTTAAAGGTAAATTACAACAGAACTAATAATGGTGTAACAGTAGGAAATTTAGATGCAGTGTCCTAGCAGCCTCCATAGCCTAATGTTAGTGGGGTTGGATAGTGGTATGGCATTAAATGGTCTGATGTCGTAACTGGTATGGGAGTAGAGCGTTGAGGAAGCAAGTATTATGTTATGTATTACCTACAAACTCCACGGGACTGTGCTATGAGAAGTAGCGACCAGATGTGACCCGATGTGGTTTGACTTTAGTTTACAGTACAGTTTTCTTCTAATGAGCAACAAATGACCCTTTAAGAAAGTGAAACTATGTTATATAAAGACCAAATAAATGTATTGTTTGCTGAGCTCTCAGTATTTTGTCTGACTAATATAAAGGCTATGCCCGATATAATATGGCATTAAATTTGTCTAATTACAGCCTGTGTTTTCTAATTAGGCTATCATAGGCCCATGTTGGCAGTATAATTTGATAGTAAGGGTAGAATAGCATCTAACTGTAGCATATTTTGGATCTGATATGGCATTGTATTTCATTGCTAATTAGACTATGATCTTGTAAAATGGTCTCTAATAGTCTTTGAGGATCTCCTATTTGGTTTCTAATTACAATAATATGGCACTATATGCGGTTTCTAATTACAGCATGAATTAGGTGTATGGTGTCTAATTAGGGTATAACTGTTTACGGTTTAATAAAGACCATATTTCTAGATTTTGTCTAATTTGATACAAAGTATGTCTTATTACTTCTTATTAGTGTACTGTAAAATAAAGTGTGAAAAAAAAAATTCTGTAAGTATTTCTGTAAATGTATACCAAGAGAACCACTAGAATATATCACACCAATCTTGGGACAATGCTAAACACTAACTGAAAGGACAACATTGTAGCTTTCCGCCCCAATGCATATTCTGCTTATGTGCTATGGTGTCTGTTGACTGTGTTTGTATATGCTGCTCTATGTCCATATACAACTCTGTATAGCACTGATGAAATTACTATAACGGCCAGCGTCCCATTTGTGTTCCCTCCAGCAGAGCCGGAAAATATCTCATATGGTTAAAGACAAGTAAGCCGGATTAGCATGTTTCAGGCAAATGGGGAATGGGCTTTGTCGAGTGGGCTTAGCGCTAAAGCCTCATCGACCAGCGCTCACAACACCACTATACAGAGAAGGCAGCATCGGAAGTGACAGATGTAGACAATCTGTAGAGAAGTTGTGCTTTGATTGTCAGTTTGCTGCTGCTGGGGATTTACGAGGGGTTGCAAAACTTTAAAGATCAGATATGCACCCATATGACGGTTCTGAGGAGATGTCATATAACAGGGTCAGTCAGCACAGTTGGGAAGTTTGAGGAAAAAGTAAAAGTCCAATTCATTTTTCCTATAGACATTGGGCCTCATGCAAGAACATTCTGTATTCTTATCCCAGATTCTTTTTACCGTGAGGAGTGTTCCAAGTTGGATTCACTTACCTCTCTTAACACTAGAACCGCTGGTTTTTCAATTGTATCATTTATTGTATTCATTTATTTTTGTTTTGCCATGTTACCATTACCATACTGTTTATAGGCTATTTAGCCTAATTTGCCTGTTGCCTTACTGTTTTCATGAATCAAAAGAGAAATATATATTTGCAATATCATGTTATAAATAAAAATAGATTTAATGGTTAACTCAAGTTTCTTGGTTATATTCTGTTATTCACACATTGTTAAAATACCGAAATTAATAATCGATTAGGTGAAATTGTGCACTTGACTTTGTCATGTCGATTTTGTTGTTTATTGTTATTATTATGACTTATTATTGTTTATTTGGGATATTTAGGCTACTTTGGTCATTTAAAAAGCATGGATTATGTCATTATGTGATGAATGTCATTTTATAATATCACACCTATGCAAATATTTTCTTTTAATACCCATTTTGGGTGTCATTTTAGACTGATTTATACTAACAATCATGCAAAGCAATTAGTGTTCTTAAAGATACTTAGATTATAAAACAACAGGACCAAAACACAGGTGATGATTAAACAAACTCATTTCATGACTTTACACATTCTTTTGTAAATATAATGCCTTATACAATGACAGAGTCAATTTCTTATTATTAGATAAGCGGTAGCCAAGTGCATGAGTCAATGTTATCGGTTGGTGGTTTTAGGTATATAGTGACTCCTGGTGGTCCTACTGTTAATTGCACAAACTTGTCAGTAATTGCTCATATCAGCCTAATTAATGCCACCTATCCATGATGAAGTGCGTGTTCATAAGATTTCAACATTAGCATAATCAACGCCCCTACAACAGGCGACCTTTTCCGCTCTGTTTGTGTGCAAGATTAATTCACAAAAGTGGTAAAGATTATATAAAAATTGACACCATGTACCTTCAAAAAGACATTTAGCAGCGTCAGTAGCATAGACTGTATATAAAGATGGAGGTAGCAAGGTGTCACCCTTGGGTTTGTATTGGAGCCGGTTTGAAGCTCAGAGTTGCTGCTTACAGTCGATACCATCTTTTCTGTTTGGAGCCAGGACCTTCCAAATGAGGAGTGCGGGGTGTTGCCTTTCACGCTCTGGAAACATACCTCACTACCTCGGACCCAAGCTAACACCCGGGACACACAGCCTGCATGAGCAGTGCGTGTGTCGTGGAACCTCTTGCTTTTCATTTTGGTGCCCATGTTAACAGATTAGAGCAGCCACACAGCTGCTGCTGCACGTCATCTAGAGATTCGGGTCTCACCTATTTTTTCCGCATGATGCATGTGGTTCTCAGCAAAAATAGACAGTGAAAATTATGCATTAATAGTCATATTGACACAATACCAGCAACACCATTCACTATAGTTTCAATGTCTATATCTGTAGAATATGTCACAGACATGAAGTGTCACCACTGCAGGTCAGCCTGTGCTGTGCCTGCAGGGGCAGGGAGCCTCTCTGGTGGGGAACTCACGGAGAGTCAGAGACACACGGATCTCCTGCCTGTTGTTTCACCTGCTTCCAGGCAGAGATTTGGTGTTGTTACTGTCCTTGTTGTCAGTTTCCCTCCTGACATTTAGTTAGTTTGGAAGTTTGTTTGGGAAACTTGATGTCATCTGGAGGCATTTTCTTCACTTGGAATAGTGACAGCAGGGGTTTAACTGGCAGAGTAATTAGTATAATCAATTTTGTTTTTAAAAAAACCTGTCCCGTGTGAGTAGTGTTTGTGGCTGACACAGAAGCAGCCCCAACCAGACCCCACTATGCCTATCAGAAAGAACACTGTTTTCACCTCACATTATTTTTCACAATTGACAAGCTGATCTAGATAACAGATATCCGGGTCAAGACGACTTCGTCCATGTGCTAGTCATCATTTACAGTCCAATTAGCAACTTCTGTACGCTGACAATTTTTTTTTTAAAGTTAATAAAAAGCTAAATCGTTGTCAGACGACAGCCGAGTTACGAGATTGCATTTTGGCTAACGCATCTGCCTCATTTGCTCTACATGCTGTTTACCTGCATGCAATCAAAGCCTGCTCAACCGTGACTGTTCAATACTACGATGGACTACAAACGCTTCCATTACTAAAATCTTGTCCTGTTGCATACAGATTCTGCATTCATATAAAGATATCTGTTTATAGAGATTAACGTGGTGGTGACACATAATGTGTTAAAATTACATGCCGGTACCACATAAGCAATGCCTATGGAAAGTTGATTAGGATCCTTTGGTGTGGTAGACACACAAATGCCCCGGTTCAACGTCACGCAATGGGCCTTGGTTATTGTTGTTTTCTAGTTTAGAAAACTTAATTTTATTGTTATTTTTATTGTCATTTGACTAGTTATGATTTTTTGTTCTCTAAAAACATCGTATTGTGTGTGATAAGACTGTCATTTTTATATAATGAGGTAGGTTTGAAGGAATGCCAGAGCTTCAGCTGTGTCATATGGATTGTTCCCTTTACTGTAATAATAATAATAATAATGATTGTGAAGACCACTCCCCCAGCATTGGAACGACGAATTATTTGATGACAATTCTCACCCATGATTAATGTGACTTTTTGCTTTATTGTGAATATGCATATAACTGAGTTTGATATGATTTGAAATTGCGTGAATACTAAAGCTCCAACATACAGTGGCCAGGCATCAGAGATTGTCTGGGATTGCTCTGGTTTCAAGCTGGGTGTCCCGAGTCCCAAAAAATATTTGTAAAACACTAAAATGTCCCAGTTTTCAACATTCACTATCAAATTGTCCCCATTTTCACCACAATTAAAATGACAATTATATTATATTTGTTTTCAGTGCTTACATAGACATTTATGTTCTGTCTCACTCATTATTACCTAACCCAATATAAAAACATGAACAATGCACCACACATCTGAATTGAACACCGGTTTGTCTCTACGTGTCAATCAATCAATATGTCTTTGTCAAGGCTATTGCTAGCCTATGATACTTGTGGTTCTTTCAGACAGAACCTGTCAGTAGACTAAAGGTTAACTGTCATGCCGAAGAGAGAGTCTATCTTTTCTAATGAGCCCCAGGAGTGGGTTGCACTAACTGGTCTTCACTAAGCCTGGTCCTAACTCATAAGACTAGTCTTAAGAATGCACTTTACGTTGGTTGCACCAACCAAACTTAAGCCTAGTCTGAATTCCACCTGGTCTTATGTGTCGATGTGCATCCATGTGAATGGCCACGCGACTATGGCTATTGCCTAGCAGTGTGCGATGCTAGGGTACATTGTTAGCAATCTTCCGTTGTCTTGCTAATATTGTGGCAATGTTATGGAGGATCAGAGGAAAAGAAAGGGCAATTTCACTGCAATATCATGTGTGTTAAATAAATGTGTGCGGTTGCATCATGTACATCTTTGCAAGGCTGATATATATTTCAAATGTATTTTCTTTTATAATAGTAATAAAATTAATAATAATAACAATGAATCAGAGGAAAATACCATGGCGATGTCACATGACACACTTACCCATAACCACTGTGCTTTCATTCAAGCATCAGTCCCATTTCTTTAAATTATATGATATCCTCAACATTTCTCATCACAAAAACACAAAACTGTCCTTGATAATTCAGCAACATGATAGCTTACTGTTATGGTCATCAATTTTAATTATTTCTCCTTAGATTCTGAGAATTGTTTTGTTTGTTTGTTTGAAAGTTTTTTTTTGTTGTCAGTTTTGGACAGCAGAAAGCTCTATAGCTCTGACGTCATACCAATTCACATAAATCAATTCATATTAAATCAACCCACCACCCAAACAAACAAATTATTTTCTCCGATTTACAGACCTGCACTTGATCACACATTACTATTATTTCTCAGTGGGATATATGACTCCTCATGGTTTAGTATTTCACTAAATCGCTCCCACGTGGAACTTTTCTGCCTTTCCATTAAAGTTGTTTTTAATTCCCCCTTTTTAATTTTCTCTCTGATCTTTTTTTCCTCAATTGCTGCTTAAGACAAATGGAACCTGCAATTTGCGCAATGAGAGTCTGGTCTGCTAATTTGTGCCTGACAACAAAATGAAGCTTAAAATATGTTCACATTTTGAAGAATGTAATAAATATTTTCCTCATTAATGATGTAATATTTCACCCATCCACTATTAATCAGAATGTTAATTTTTGTAACTTGGCCTGCCTGATCTGCTATTAACCGTGGTACACAGGGATATAACCGCCATCAGCGCATCACTATTCTACACTACCCATGATCCTCAGCTACCGTTGCAGTAACATGAAAAATTACTGTAACATTATTATTACAAAGAAGAATAACGTAACTCCAGTTCTATAACTAAGTGCGGAGCCCTCTAAGGGACTTTGGTATTGGTTACTTCTCAAGGCTCCACCTCAGCACCTGACACACGTTTGCACTCACCACCTAATCAGAGGGTAGCAACGACGAATAACCCTCAACCTGAATGAGAAGGTGATGACCTTGGGCCAGAAGGAAGGATTCGAGTGTAACTCCACCAACCCCTTATCCTCACCAATGGACATAAATGAGGGATGCACAGATAAGGCACAGAGGTCCCCCGCCCTCTTGGCCAGTGCAAAAGCTAGAGATGTGCCTTCTTAATTGACAGTACTTCCACGTCCGCCCACTCTGGCGGCTCAAAAGGTGGTCCTGACAAACCGTCCAGAATTATCTGAAGGTCCCATTGAGGATTGAAGTGTCGAGTAGGGGTCCTCAGCATGCGTGCCCCCGGCAGGAAGCATTTAACCAGCGGGTTGCACCTGGCTGTGAAGTGGTCAAAGCCATCATGGCCCAGGAACAACCTGTAACCCACAGCTATCATTGACAGGCACTGCATCCAGACCCTGTGGAACAGCCGCATCATCAGTTGCTGGGGCAGGTATGGATAGAGTAGGCTAGGGGCCAAGCAGAGTGGGCTAATGCATCCACTCCCAATGGAGGAGCAACAGCCATCCTCAGGGAGAACCAGAGGTGACACTGGGTTTTTTCTTGCTCACGAACAGATTGGCCACACGTCATCAAAATCATCGCCAGATTTGCATGGTTATGTCCAGGGAGATGCTCCACTCCTCCTCGACTGGATCCCCTCTGGACATCCTGTGTGCCCCCACGTTGAGGTACCCAAGAACGTGATGGGCTTTGCAGCTCAATCTTGAGCCGCTTACTAACTGGGGCAACATGGGGGGAATCAGAGGCTGGGCACTTACATGAAAGTGCAGAGCCACCATCACAGTCTGGGATGACAATTTTCACAAAGTTTATAGCCATATGAACTGCACAGCTCATTTTTGTACGCCCGACTCAGGCCATGTACAATGACCACTAACAATAATGAGGCTGAGGAACCGCAGGCATCATGCGCTGCCTTCCTTGCCAGCCCCCCCTCAACTTGGTGGCGTGCCTCTCAAGGTTATCAGTATTAACATCTGAAACAACCTGTGTGTCAGAGTGTATAGTGCTAGGATTCTCTTTAGGAGGGATGTAATGTGCAGGGTGATGCCCTTTATTAATTATTTAATTTAATTGTTTATTAATGTGTCTGCGGCTGGAGACAGCGGCACAAACAGGCAGTGGGGGGAACAGCTGAGCATGGATGCCTACATTTGACATGTCTACATCCTGACAGTTTGTGGAGATTTTTCGGTCTGGGTGTTCTGGACATTCATGACATTTTTCTTCTCAACACACATTTTGTTTTTGTTGTTTTTGCAACCTGAAGCTAAAAATGTTGGCACAGCACAGCCAGCAGATCATGGAAAATTTTTGTATGTGTGTATGTCTATATTATTTTGTAATGCATGGTCTTGCATGATTCAGTACAATACAACACCACACAACTAAAGCCTCAGAGTTGAGTCTGGACCTCGCTCTTCAAAAGTTGAACACAAAAGCTTCACAAAGGTAGGATTTACTACAGGACGACTGCTCAAGCTGATATTATATTTTACAAGTGTCCATGTTGTGTATGTCCACCACATTGTACATTCATATACGCAGGAGTTCATGCTTCAGCTCACACACATTCACTCACTCCCATGACTACAATTAGTGTTAATCTGTCGCCCTCTCAGCATCCCTCCTTCCCAAACTAATTCAACCTGGACAGCCCACACGTTGGCTAATCCAACTCCCTGGCATTTACATTTAGAATGCTTTCGATTTATCAAATCATCCCAACATTGTGGTAAATTCACTTTCCCTAAATCCCCTTTGGAGAGGAGATTAAAATGGTGGAGCAAGGCAGGTCAGGGGGAAAATAAAAGCAAATTGAAAGGTGCTCATTTGTCAGCTCGGCCGCTTTCATGGAAGCCTTATTGTGTCAAAATGTAATTAGCGCTCCTCAGAAAGCATTTCCTAGCGGCTGTGGTGGTCTCTGTAATTCCAGGGGGCATTCACTGTGCCAGTGGGACACGTAGGCCATGTCAAAGCCTAATGCTTTTCTTTTGTACAGCCCATCTACTGTCCTCGCAAACCTAATCATCTAGATATAATTATGGACATCCAATATTGAAAATGGTTCAGCATGAATTCTCTTATAAGAGATGCAGGGGGCTTATGATCTGTTTCCTTTGCTGTCAGTTTCTCCCTTCGCTTCTCACTCACACTCACCATCTACACACACAGACACACACACCGCTAAGTTGCAGGGTAATGGATGGACCAGGAGAAATTAGAGGTGTCACTGTGGTGCTAAACACCAGGCAATAAAAGAGCCATTCTAATTTAGCAAGCACAGTGAGGCCCTGTGGACTGTAACAGCACTGTATTGAGGATAAGCAGTTTGTATGTGTGTGTGTGTGTGTATGTGCTGTATGTGTACCTACATTCCAGCCACCATCCCATATCCGTATCTGAACGACACGGTAAATGATCACAATTGCTGTCTTTGTCTTTTCAGAGTTGGAGGTCAGAGGCTGGCTGTCCCTTACCAGGGCTCCCTATTGGCTGGGGAAACTAAACCGGCAGCTGGTTTATTGGTTTATCAATTTATTTGGATATCCATTAACTGAAACCACAATTGGAACTATTGTTCCAGAAGTCCACAGCTGCTGAGAGAACAAGAAATTTTAGCACTGGCAGATGTGGGAAACAAATAGGTTACAAGAGGACACTTGGCTAAAAATCAAAATAATGTGCAACTGTATCCATATTACATGCTTGTGTACTATTGTGAGGTCAGTGCACATGTACATTTACCTGTAGTGTATATGTCTGTAATTATTATTCATAAAAAGGATACTGGATTTAAACACTCCAAAACAAACATGTTATCATTCTGGCAGAAAGAAGACATCTGTAGCCAGGTTTCCATCCAAATGTAGTGCAAATTTTAACAGAATTTCCATTTACTACCATTGTGTGAATATTAGAAGTTGGTTTGTCAAGATAAAACAGCTGGTGGCACTAAAGCTCCAAACTGGTGCCATTATACCATTGAAGAAAAAGAGGGCACAATAAGATGATGTCATTAAAAGCGCCAGTCAAACCTCAAACAGTAAAGATGATGTGGAAAACATGATGGAAATATGGTATTTCTGTATGTTTCATATATTAATTTGAGTAGTTTTACAGTCTCCAGATCAATCCACACTGATCTGATGTTTTCATCCCTTCATTTTTGCAATATTTGGGAATTTTTACAAATTTTTGGCATTCCACTCAGGTTTTTTATGTGCAAATTGAAAATGTGTACAAAAACAGGTTGATGGAAACCAACCTTGTGAGATCCCAAATGAAGATGCAACTTTTTGGTAGATAATAAATAAAAAAAACAAAGACATTTTGAATTTCCCCTTAAGGTTTGCTTAGGGAACGCTCTGTAGTGTTGAGGTCTCAGACAGGGCTACAATGTATTATTTTTTTTCTTTAGTCTGAACCAAATGAACCAAACCATAGGTGTGAAGTGACCCTCATCTCAAAGAAGAACAAAATACTAAAGGTAAAATGTAGTTGTTAATAACCTGCAGGTGGTCTGTGAGAGATCTCTAAAATCTTTACCTAAACTTGCAATAATTTTTGTTTCTGTTGCATCGCCATAAACTACAGTGCATGAGTAGATAATCAAAAGAAACATAGGAAGATTTTTCAAAAATGCAATTAAGCAGTCTGTTTCTAAATAGCCATTTTCCAAGGTTATCTAGGAAATGATGGAGGATGATGTGGAGCCATGCTTCCTCTCAGCCTAAGTCTCTGTCCAATGTCACATCAGCATCAGGCCCCAACACAGTGTCCTGCCCGGGTTGAGAGACCCCCTCTCTGGCATCATACCAACAAGCTGTCCTGAGTGATGGAGATGGACATTTTCTGAGAAGACTCTTGCATCATTGAGACAGCTGTTTCCAGATGGAAGATTAAAAGTGACAATACGGCCTGCGAAAGGCACTACATCATGTGGAGATTTAAAGGAGGAATGTTCACACTTAACATAAGCATAATCCCCACCCCTTCTGGCAACATTATGTCTTTTCACATTTCAGTCTATTAATGATACCTTGATTATTTGTAGTTCTAACAGAGGTCACAATTTATAAAATCTTTTATGTCAATTACTTGGTTCATTTTTCAAATGCATATCAGTCTATTAAAAAGAACTGGATTAAATTGTGGGTGTTAATATAACTTGGTCATTGTATTGAAATACAAATCAATTTATCACATTTTAAGTACTTTGTAATTTGAGTTTTTCTTAAATGTTATTTCTCTAAACATAATGCACACAATAACATTGTTAATTTACATACTTTAATCGTATTAGATAAATATTAATTTGGGCACTAGTTCTTTGTAGAAAATCTGCTTCCTGGCAAGAGGGTTGCACAACTGGACAGTCAGAGCTCAGAGGCCTAAAATAAGTCAGGGATCAGATATCAAGTCATGACAGAGGTGACTAATGAAGCTTATATATCTTCCTCCACAGATCCATCATTGAGATTAAGGACTGTGCTCTTTATTACGTTTTATGTGACTGAAAAGAGCCTTTGTGTTTTTTTGTTGTTTTTTTTTAGATTAGGGCTGGAGGGAGATTAGGGTGTAGGGCTCAATGGACGTCTGCCAAGCTGCTGCACCAGCTGGAGAGAAAAAGTAGGTTATTAAATTCTCCTTCATTGCCAGTGCCTCATTGGTGGCATTTGTGCTGCCCACACTGGCAATTTGTTGCACTGCTGTCCACAGACAAGTGGACAACATTTACTTTTCCCCTTGCTTCCCACTTGAGGACCTTGTGGAGAATGTTGGTAAAAATATCCTTAGCCAACTACGAGAACTGTCCAAAAGGTGGGCAGGATACTCAAAGAGGTATGCTTCTTGCCTAAGGTGATCAAATGTTAAAATCACTGTTGCAATGCAGGACACGTCAGGTAATGTTTCTAAAGAGTCCTCTCAATTATGAGGCCTCTGTGTGCCAAAAAAACATAAGGTCTGGGCCCACAGTGGTATCTGTGAGGTACAGGTTTGTCACCTGGCAGTTGAGGGTCTCCAATGACATAGGCAGCTAGTGTTCCACCGTTTATTGATCTTTTCAAAAGGTTCTAACATTCCCTCAGCCCTGTCCAGAGAGCAAGGGATGCGCCTGAGAACTGCCTACGTCCAGGACATCCCCTGCTGTCTGCACTTTTCCAGGTTCCTGGAGTATGACAAGGAGCACCTTTCAATCTCTGGGCATGAATGTGACAGCTTTGGGGTTTTTTTGTTTTTTTTTTAACTCTTAGATTTTATTGAATCTTTTTTTGACAAAAAACAGCACAGTTTATGAACATTGCCAGGCATCATGAAATCCACAACATCCAGATAACACACACTATATATTATGGATTATGGACAGGGGTTCTTTATATAGCGCTGCATGATTTATAAATTTCCTTAATTGGTAGAGCATACAGCAGAAGGAAGGTAAATTACATTTTAAGCAGTGAGGATTGGGGGAAAAGACACCAAGCACTTTTCTTATTCCACTAAGTATGTTATCCATTTTGTTCATCTTGTGATATATAAGTCATTTCTCAGTCTCAGTAGGAAAGTCAGTCTTTCCATCTCATGGATCTCTTTGATGATTTCAAGCCAATTATCTACTGCAGGCGAGTCAGTCTGTGACCATTTACAAGCGATTGCTTTTTTTGCTGCTACAGAGTATTATTTTTTGGAGGTATCTGTCATTTCCTGTTATTCTTTCTGGTAGATTGCCCAAATAAAATAACACACACATCAACGGGATCTGTGGTGGTGATTTGCCAAGTCATCCCCACAATTCCTCCAACATGTATGGTCCATCCATATGTGTTTTCATTTAAGGAGTAATGAAGTAATGAACAAGATTCTTCCAACATAATTCACGCCAATACATAGAAGAAGTAGTTAAGAAAATAGTTTCACACATGTTCTCCCATTGTTGACTGGTTATTTTATCATTTAATTCTTTCTCCCATCTCTCCTTGATATAGTTTGTGGTAGTTCCCCTACCCTTTGCAATTCCCTGGTAAAGTTTTGAAACTATTGATTTAGAACTACCAGTGTATGCCTGTACTGTTAAATGTATTATCTCATTAGGTTCTCTAATTGCCTTGTTTTTCCCAGTTTCTTTTAAGAATTATTGGTGTAACTATAAATTTCTGAAAAAGGCATACTTTTCCAAATTGTATTTGTTACACTTTGTAATGTGTTCTTCTCCATTATATTACAATAAGCAGTAATACCTTTATTCGTCCAGTTAAATCTAGGATCCATATTATTTGGTTTAAATTCTATATCACATGCAACCCATCAAAGTTTTTTGTTTACGTGGGTCCACAAATTTAATTGCTTGATAACATCAAACCAGGTGTGTAAGGTAAATGAGATGAAGGGATTCAGGTGGTTTTGATAAGTTATCACTAATTTGTGATCTCCAATCATTTCTTGTACTGGGGTACCCTTGCATTCTCTCTCCATCTCCTTTCATTTTGCCTTATATCCACTGTCACACCAAAGAACTATAGTTTTTAGTTGGGCAGAATGGTAATAATCCCTAAGATTAGGGAGAGACATACCACCTCCCTCTTTACTGATGATTAATGAACTATATTTAATCCTTGGTTTCTTTCCATTCCAAATAAATTGTGAAAAAATGTTTTCTCAGTCATGAAATTGACTGCTTGGGACTTTTAACGGGTAGCGATATAAATAAATACAACAGTCTAGGTAAAATAGAAATTTTTATAGTCTCTATTCTTGCACTAAAATTTATGAGGTGTGTTGACCACTTACTAAGATCCTCTTTAATTTTCTTGTTTTTTCCTTGTTTCTTCTCAGTTTCAAAGTTGTTGTTTTTTTATACAAGTCACTAGGACAATGTGTTAACCAAACTCCCAGGTATTTGATTGCCTTTCAAGACCAGCCAGTGGGGAGTCTTTGCTTAAGCTCAGGAGATGGGTTGTAATTAAATGTTAATATTTACATTTTCTGTATATTAAGCTTATATCCTGAGTATGCCAAATGTATTAAGGAGATCTAGAAGGATAGGAAGGCAGACATCTCAATTACAGATATATAGTAAAACATCATTCCTTGTTATTGACCAGAATTCCCTGTATACTACAGTCTTCTCTTATTGCTTATGCCAAAGGTTCTATGTAGAGTGCAAAAAGGATAGGTGAAAGGGGGCATCCTTGACGAGTGGATCTTTCCAATTTTATACGGTCAGTAACACGTACATTTATCTTGATTCTTGTTGTTGGGTTAGAATATAGGGTTTCAGTGCTGTTAATTGACTTCAGCAAAGCCGAAATGCTCCAAGACCAAAAACAAATGTTCCCAACTAACACAGTCAAAATCTTTCTGAGCATCCAGACCGACTAACACAGCATTCATTTTTGTTTTTCTAATGTTTTGTATTATATGAAGAGAGTGTCTAATACTATCTTGTGTTTAGCATCCCCGGACAAAACCAATTTGGTCACTTGCAATTAGTTCAGGAATAAAGGAGTCTAGCCTCCTGGACATAACACATACAGTTTGTAATCCTGATTTAAAATTGAAATCAGTCTATATCAACTACATGACATTTTATTCTTGACCTCTTTTGGGATGACAGAAATGACAGCTTCACTTCACAAAGGTGGGATTGACATTTTCTCAAGTGTCCAGTTAAAGGAATTTGAATGTGACAGCTTTGGCCAGTGAGAAAGGTTCCTGTTGCTCATAGAGGACCTCCGCATTCTCATTGTGCTTCCAATAGCTTGGGTCCTGGAAGGAGATTGCAGGGAAATACAGGTCCTCAGCTTACAAATGCCCTGCAGTAGACAGTAAGCAATATCCTAGTTCTTTGTTTCCATCAGGCTTAAAGCCCAGGTAAAGATCCCTGGCCCTGGAAAGGCGTTCCTTGTGGCCAGGTCCCAAGAAAGGTAAGCTGTCGTCATAGGTGGTGCCAGATTGTTGGTCCCCAAGCTCATGCTAAGCTGGGTGTCCATCTGGGAAAGTGGCTGGCCTTAGAGGAATTCCTCAAGGGCTAACTCAAGCTGAAAGCTCTTGAGCATCATGAAGCATCAAAGTTCCCTTTGTGTCCAGAACTGGCGGGCGTCAGAATAGGTCACTTGCTCCACCCAGCATCCCAGCTGGAAGACCATCTTGCTAGCCAGGTCTCCCATGTGGTCCAGGTAAGAGACAGCCCTTGTCAACATTGCTTTGTTAAATTTGGGGTGGGACCAACCCCATGTGGCAATGGCACCACTGACAGGATGTCTGAAGGGTGTGGAAATGTCCACATACAGCTGACAGTTCAGCTCACAGGACACGAGATGGTGCATAGCTGACCTGAAATGAAATGCTTGCTGTCCAAGTTCAACTGGTAATTGACTGTCTCATGTATGGACAAAGCAGTCTAAGGCCCAGTAGCTCAAACAGGGCATAGTATGGATTGAGACACAGGAGACAGGGCAGATCTGACAAGCTGGGAAGGTCATTTCACATCTCTGGAAGATGAACAAGGTCTTGATGAGAAGCATCTATAAAACCTGTTTGGGAAAATAAGCTAATCACATCCAGCTGATATGTTACTCTCAAAAGGACCATTATTTTGATGTCATTAACACATGTACAATGTAACCTTATCCAACACAACAACCCTGCCAAAGAACCTATCTTTGTGAAGTTTGTCATGTTTTTGAAGAAACTGTCAGAGAGGTGGTCAATGATCATTTTTGAGACTGTAGGTTGTAGTGGTGTCATGTCCAACCCTGCAGCTCACATCTTTCTCCATTTCAGTGGCATTTTCTTTCTCTCTAAGCTCGTCACAGTGGAGTTTTTACTTGAGATTATGTTGTTGCCTGTATGTCTGCTCTAAGCAGGCTGAGTATAAGCTAGGCTTGGTCAATGTCGTATGCAAGAAGTGCAAATGAGTCACATGTCAACAGCCTACAGGAGGATTGCACTGACAGGGCACAGAAGGAAAGCCAGGGATGGGAACAAATGTGAGTGTCATAGTTGGTCTGACCTCACCAGACATTCATCAGTTTAACTAATATGAAAAAAAGATCCATCTTTACAAATAGCTCACAAATACTCTGCCCAATTTTGTCTGTGCAGGTTTCCTGCTGATGTCTTTCAGATCAAGATGCTGTGGTGGGAAACTAAGTCTGTGTGTCCAGTTACATTTTTATACTTGCATGCTGGGTGCACATCTGTTACTAAATGCGTGTGTGTGTGCCTCGGCCGCACCATGCCATCCCCCATGTTATCCCCTCTGACCTTGTTTAACCTGGAATCCAATCAGATTTGTGCAAGAACTGGAGGGCCTGTCAGATGTGTCAGTTCAGCTTGCCACAGACTTCACTGCCAGATGTTCATGATGGCATGCGCCCTTACGGTGCTAAACCACCTCTCAATTTTTTTCTTATCCTGTCTCTATCTCTCCTTGTATGCTGCTCTCCACTGTGTTCATCAGTCTTTTTTTCCCCAAATGTCTTTGAAATACTTGAATCAGTTTTCAAAGACATCTGAATTAGTCTATTTCCTTGGATTTCCTATTGGGTTTTTAGTTTCTGTAAGTGACACTTGTGGTAGCTTTAGTTGTTCATGCCAACTCAGCACTTCTTTTTATCAGGGACCACATTCATGAAGTGTTAATCTTACCAAATGGCACTAAAAGTGCTTGGGTAATAGTTTAACTGTGTTTTAACATGTTGGTGGCTATGAGTCAGCCTGCAGAGGCAGCGACTGTCCCCTACCAAGTTTGACTTTGCTGGGACATGATGCTCCTCAAACAGCATCCTTGGGCCGGCAGCAGGATACAACAATAAGGCATTTTTTGGATGATGGAGTCTAAAGAGAGTGTTTCTGGTTTAATGTAGCCTGTAGCCCCACAGATCAGTAAGTTTTTAACAGCTCTTCATCGTTATATAACTGAATTTTCCCAATGGTCAAGTAGGGGTAAACTCCACTGTTGTTGGATCGCTTCTGTTAGTTGGGGGGGGGGTGAATCAAGAGTGGCTCTAATCCCTTCAAGACAATGTCACATTTGAAGCTATATACTTAAAAAGAACACATAGTCTAGTCTTTATGCAAGGCTAAGACAATCTGCTGCCGAAAAATATATTTACCGTACGGACACGAGGGTGGTAGCAGCAGATGCCTTTTACTATTTATGATTTGGTCTCAGTGTCCTCTCAACCACACCTAACTTGTCATAAATTTGAGAGATTGTTTTAATATTAAAATGTTTCATGAATCACCTTGAAAACATGATCTAAGGTGTCTTAAAATTAGGCCTGATACAGCCACAGGTTCCAGGAGATATTTTTGAATCAGCCAGTTAGGAGCTGGTCTCCCAGTGCCAGCAACATTAGAGACCCAAACATGGAAGTTCATACTTTGGAACAGTATGTAAGACAATATAATCTTAACTCAAAGGTCCATTTACTAGCTTTTTTAAAGTTGTCATTGCACAGTCATCATGAGCGGCGTGACTGACATTCCACTGAAGTGTTATTTTGTTTTATATATTGTTAGATATTACATCAAAACCCAAGAAAAACTGTTCAGGAATGCAACTGAAACTGTGAAAGCCTTTATGAGCTGTGTGCAGGTATGAATGCAGACAGAAGTGGATAATTTTGCCTACAAAGCACTCAATTTATGGGCAATACCAGTAAGTCACTGAGTATCACACTCTATCCTGAGTCCTTGCCAGTTGTTCCTGTTTGTAGCACCAAATACCAAGTGAGGTGAAAATCCTCTTAAGGTCACAGGTATTGATTGTTATTTTGCAGGACACACCATGGCTTATGTAAAATCCAGGCTAGTCCCATCCTCTCTCCCTCATTCCGCCTCCCTGAGATGAGATTAATTCAGAGGTGACTATGCAGCCTGTGCCTCAGTCTAACATAATGTTTGCTTTCTGGCTGCAAAATAATCAGAGAGCCGGATCAGAAAGTGGAAATCAAGTTTTAGTGTAACACTCTGGGCAGCTGCCTGCCTGCTGAGATCTCTATCTATCTTATTAATTCATGTTTCGGTGACTTGTCATCATATCTTTATATCTTTAAATCTCTAAGCTAGGATCTTGAATGACACTCTCTCAGGCTATACAAGAGAATATTCCCGCCTATGTCTTAATCTTCCGCCAGTCTGCGATATGTATTAAAATACACCCTGTAAACCATCTGTTTCTGTACATTATACAGGAGCTTCTCCAGATTTCCATGAAATCATGTTTGTGCTAAGATTGCTGGACTTCAGGCAGCTGCAAAGAAATCAGACCATACTGTTTATTATATATTATCCAGTTGAAGCTTGAGTTTTAAATCAAGCTTACATGATGCTCTCTAAACTGGAAATCTCGTGATTTGGTACAAGTGGTTAACATTGTGTGAGCTAATTAGGTTTCTCATTAGCCACTTTTGTGTTGCATTCATCAGGATGGTTTGGATGGTTGTTTCAAGGCTCTCATCTGTGTTTATGTGCACATAACAAACGGTGGTGATACAGTAGGGGAGGGCGGACTGGCCATCTGGAGTAACAAGTGTTTTTGTGGTGGGCTGCGATGCAAATTGGGTTGATGCAATGAAAAAGAAAAAAACACACACACATACAGACTACTGTGCTGTGAATGGCCCAGTCGAGGGAGCTTCCTGGCCCAATGCGGTAGAATGAGGGTTGCCTGTCCATCTCCCTTATGTCTGTCTTGCAGTTCCTCCTCACCTGGCTGGGTCCCATGGCTCCACCTGGCCCTTTTCCATTTCTGTATAAGCATCTTTTATCATCAGGTTAACCTTTACACAGCAAGCAGTTTCCTATTCTCCGGCTTACAGTAAAGTAGGAGACATCTTGTGTCCAGCAGTTAAACTTCTGAGTTGAAATATGTTTATATATTTATAGATTTTGGAATTTTTAATGAAGGAGAAGGAGTAGATGTCATTTTAAGGATTTTAAAGTGGTAATTATACTTCTTTTCTGAAAAAAAACCCAAACATATCAGCACACACATTTTTGTTCCAAGCAGAGTATTTTTGTATGTTTTAATACATGTCTGGAGGGGATCTTTAAAGGGTCTCAGTACGAGGGTGTTTCTCAGTGTTTTGTTCTGCACCCGAGTATGATTGCTTTTTCCCAGATCTGCTCAAACGAATCGTATCAAGGGGGAAGCCAACTAGAGTCCGATTCAGTCACATTAAACAATACAAGCTTGTAAGTGCCCTTAAATTGTTTTTGTCAAACAATCTTGCGTTTGTTGCCGAATCTCTCTACATTTTCAGCCTGGCTGTGTTAACAGATAGTTTTTCACACAGGACTGATGTCACTCTCAGGACATGATCTAACAAAAAATAGGAGGAAAAATCACAAGAAATAGAGACATTTAAATGCTAAATGATTCAGTACCACAGCCCAGTGATTCTATAACAGCAGTTTTACATCTGAGGTGGGAGGCAGAAGACAATGGAGATAAGCTTTGTCATGTAAAGCATCTTTAAATAATTATCATTCATGTATTCAGTTATGCTCTCATTATTTAGCTCAGTTCAGTTCTGCACTGGTTTCATGAGAACTTCTAGTATGCTAATTAAATTATTGTGTTTGTGTGATTACCCTTCATCTACAGAACCTCTTACACAAGGGTTCTTCACAAAAGCTACTAAGTAGGTGCTTTGACACCTAACCTATTTGGTTCGGAAGTGATTCATATGATCAGTGTATATATGTAAGATCGTTTGGTAACCATGGTAAGGAGATAACACGTAGGGTGCATTGTGCTTGTGTCCTATTCTGCATTTCAGCAGTTTCTCATTAAAAAGCTTCAAAAATAAATGCTTTTATTCCATTTTTGTTTTGCCTACAAAATGCTGGTATGATTAGTGCGAATGCTCTTACTGCAATTAGTCCTGATTGCTTTCTTTCTCCGCATCATTCTTTTCCTCCATTTAGTCTGTCACGCCTTCATCTGTCCCCTTTCATTTTGTCTCCTGCTTTGGAAGATGTAGAATAAATGTCTTGAATGTACTGACAGTGTGCGAAGACAAATAACCTTCTCACAAACTATCAAACAGAGGGATATTTCATTTTCTAGTGGAGCACATGTTGTAGCTGACAGGTCAGTGGGGCGCTTGGCTGTGTTGTCCTTTTCTTGCTTCAAGGTGTGTATTTGGCTCAAATTAGAAGAGGAATGTACCCAAAGGCCCTGAATTTCTCTAGCCAAAACACAGAAAAGAATATTAGCAAACAGACAGGTGTTCAAAGCAGACTTACAGAGGCACAAATGAGTTGTACCATCATCTTGAAACTGGTTGCAAGCACAAACTTTGGCGCAAGCATATTTGGGTGTGACCCACTAATATTTGCAATTTTGGTTAGAAGGGATGGAGCCCTGGCACAGCGGGGCTTAATGTGGAAGATGAAAATATTGTCAGAAGAAGGAATATTTGAAGCATTTAACAGATGATGTCAGCTGGGTAAGGCCACATAAATATTACAGAATCCCACTGAACTACTGCATGCATCTCACCTCAAAATCTTAACCAACTGGAGAACTTGCCCAACAAAGGGCTGGCTTTTAAAGATGAGCTTCCATTTCAGATTTCCATGATAGGTAGCTGAGCCGGAGGGAACCACTTCAGATGAGATTATAGACAATAACATCCACTGGTGCTGTATCTGGACTGGAACAGAAACATGACATTTTCCTATGCATGATACCAAGAGGCTTCTGATGAATTTTCACTGTTCCTTTACCAACAGGGACGGTGTGGCAGCAGGTGATATACTCTATTCAGGGAACACAGATACAAGCTGGCCAGGGGAAGTGCAGTCATTAAAGTAAAATACTTTTAAATACTTTTTGTTTTAAAAATATATATATTTTTAAAGCACAGAAAATCTAATCTAACAGTGTTTCTGCAGTAATTAAAGGAATAAGCCAACATACTGGAAAATAATAAATTTAGACTTAGATGCAAAATACAATTTCCATCTTAACATAAGCTGTGATCAAATATTGCTTGGGTGATTTATTTTTTGGATTTAGTAATATCACCAATGTAAATGTGTGACTTGTGGCAGGTTCTGAAAGGTGCACTGAGGTAGGTGAACTAGCTTACTGAACCACAACTTCATCCATAATGCTGTTGGCATGCTAATATTATGAATTATGAATTAGTTAGCTTAGTGCTTTGTCACTGAGGCAAATATTCAACAATTTCACAAAATTAAAATAAAAATCGAGTGGAAAAAGTGTGATTGTGGATGCTGTGATTGCATCATTGGTTTAATTATGAGTAAACTGTATAAGAGATTAATAATGTTTTTAATATATAACATACAACATAGTTAAGTGAAATATCACACCTGGATATCTTCAGTGTCAAGAGACTTGTTGATGTGCTGCTTCACCAGAGAAAGTTCTCACTTTGTTCTAATCTGCATGGGCTTTCACTTCTAAATCATATATACAAAATGTCCTGTTGAGAATTTTTGACATTTTGAACTCTTGAACTTTTATTTTTGTGTAATTAACTAGAGTGCGGTGAGAACTAGTGGACCACATTTCTCTTTGAGTGAAGCAATAAGTTGTTGTTGGTCCTCCAGGATCCATAAATCACAGGCGGCATGTATGCACGCTGAAGAATAAAAGCCAAAACAGTGGTTTGACCCATGTGGGCAGTTGAATGAATCAACATGAGCCAGCCAATCTTCCTTCATGATGATGTTGGCAGAATAATAATTGATGTAGGAAAAGTTTCAACGTAGTTGTAATAAACTGAAATTTGGCTTTGATGGTCATCAGATATCAGTCATTGCATGTTGAGCTGAGCCTACTCTGCATTGTCGATCTCAATCAACTCAGCTGAGAGGAGAGGATGATTTATTGGAATATAGGCTAACTTTCTGTTGATGGAAACAACCCTAATGGTACAAAAAGTAGCCCAAATTATCAACACTATTTCTGGCCAATTAAATGAAAAGTAGCCTAAACCACCCAATCTAGCAACACTGTGTGCCACAGCTGTCTCATATGAGCTCAACCCAGAATGCATCTGCATTCAGTAGACCTATGTTATCTGTAAATCTCCTGTATATAAGGGGTATAAATGACACAATGAAACACACTATGCCCAAAAAAGCTCATCAGTTGGCAAAAACTCCCTCAGATATCAGATATCAGATACTGTGGTGTGCAGATATGGAACGCTAAAGTACATGTTATCAAGAGCTCATTATCTTTCAAAAAATTTAAAAGTAAACTGTCATCACATTTAATTCATGATGTCAAATTATTTCTTGACATCTATTGTTTTTTCTTCATCTCTGTATTGTCTCCTATATTTATTTGTTTTCATTGGATTGATGTCTACTGATTGGTTAGTTTTTCTGTTCATTTTGTGTGCTTCTTGTCATTTATTTTTAGTTGTATTTTCCTAAATTATGTTAGCTTCATTTTTTTTTCTTTCTCTCCTTTTTTGTTATTTGTTTGCTTGTTTTTCTCCTGAAGTTTAGGGGAGGTCCACTGCATCAGCCTGTGGCTTCTTGATGTCTCATGTCAGGACTTTTTTTATTATCTGCATTTTATGCAGTCTTATGTGTGTGCAAATAAAATAAAATAAAAAAATAAGTAAAAGATGTTGCTCAGTGTTGATTTATTTGCTCAATCAAAATTCAGTAATTGTGTCTATGACAAATCAGTCACTGTGGAAACCATCAGCCCCCAGTTTTTGATGGGTTTTGAGGGTTGCTGGTTGAATCCCTGGATTGCCAGAGTAAAGAAGTGTCCCTGTCTTTGTCCTTCGCTCATCACCACCAACATACCACAGAGTAACCCACAACTTGGTGCCTTTAATCCCCAAACTTGATCAACAGATTTTGAATTGCATTTACTAGCTTCCATGTCTCAATGAAACTTCCCTGATTAAATAAATATTCCATATCAGGCAGCAACTATACAGACAGTGCTTGTTAGTGGTGATTTGTTATTGAGGGGCTGTATGTAGCTTCAAGGTTGACAACTGCACAATCTCGAAAGTTACTGATACTTAAAGATACAGCGGCTTGGAGCAGTAGGAATCAAAGAGTCTGTAACTTTTCTAATGACAACTGTCCAGAAAACTATCAATTTTAGTTTGAATATCAGAGTGTAAGCATAGTGAATGACTAATTAATTAACCTAATTTGATTATTATATATATCAAAAGTTATGTGCTTTCTTGAGAAATGTTTTTTCTTTGTTAAAATAATTTATGTTCTGCTTGGGTTATCCCCTTCTCATAAATGTTGCTGAAACTGTTAAATAACAGATATGCACAAAATGTACATTTTGTCCTGAATGCTAGAAGAAAGCTGAAAATGGAAAGGGTTCTTCCTCTGGAGAGCATGAAAGGGCTCATTAACTTTTCTGGCATTTTGATTTCTTTTGTGCAAGTGGACTCTTTGACCTAGTTGTGGCATTAAAGGTCAGAGATCACCAAAAATATTAGAATTCATGAATATCCACAGCAAATTTTATGCTAATCAGTACATTAATTTTTGAGAAACCTAAAGTGTTGGTCCAGGGAAAAAGTGTGGATAATAGAGGAGCTGGAGAGAGGGTCAAAGGTCACAACACCCTGGTACTTGACAACTGACAAAACCATCCTTAAATCCCACCTCTCGTGGAATGGACATGAAGCTAGTGCTGACTGTGAATAGTCCACTAAGGATTAATATCAGTAACGTCCTGACTTGTCTTATTCTGAATAACCGTCTACAGTGAAAGAAATCCATTAACATGTGACACCTTTGAAATCTACCTTTTATTACAAAAACAATAAACCTTCATCTCAGTTGCTGTTGGCAAGATACCAATAAATCATTTTTTGTCTCATAGAAATGAAATGTCTCACTTTGATCACCATATATTTAATAAAAATAAACATTATTGGAGGTGATTAACAACAACAATGGTAAGGTGTGCCTTATCTTAATCAAAATATATCAGCTTATTATTTGTTGTTTACATGTTGGAACACAGCTATGAGAACAAAAGTCAGTGTGTGTGTTTGTGTGTATGTGTGTGTGTGTGGGGGGGTGGTGGACAGAACATACATTAGACTAACACACTGTCTCTATAATGAAGATGTCTGGTATGGCTACAGAGAAGTATGTAAATGACTGACAGGTCATGCTGATCAAATTGCCCCCTTCCAACAAAATAATAACAAAACATGGAAATCACACGTCGTCTTTATAACAAATGAAACGACTACGTTCAGATCAACAGCAGGACTCACATTTCAGTGATTTGGTGTTGTCAGAATTCACAGTGGAAATGCTGCAACAGAAATATGGTAGTGGAATATCTGAAGAGGGCCATGCGTGAAGCAGGTGCTATGCAAAGTAGAGGCAGCGCTTCATGTGGCCACGCTGTATAGGCTGTGTGTGGATCAGTAGTGATGCTCCCATCATTCACGATATGCACATTTCTCTTCTCCACACTCTGCTCCGTCCACAGTCATGTAGCTTACATCTTGTTTCAAGTCTGAGGAGCGTCCTTCTCCTCTGTTTTATTTAGTCTCTTCTCTCCGTCCCTTGTCCTCTGACGTCTCCGTCCTTTGTTGCATTGCTTTCACTCCCTGCAGTGATGTGTTGCAACGGCATACATCTATTTAATGTGAGCCTTTTTCCCTCGGTGGGACTGCTGCTTGATTTTGTTTGGTATAGAAAGTGAGAACGTTGCAGGTTGACATAATTTTGGTTGAAGTCTCTTCAGTGGGCCAACAGGAAGGGGAGGAGCCTATGCAGGAACAGGAGAGTGATGCAGAGGAGGGGGTCCATGGTGCTCATTATGCTGCATCCTGGGTGAGACACAGGAGAAAGAAAGAAGAAAATTAGGACAGCATTATACAAGTCACACTTGTTTAATCACACCACTAAAGACTCAAGATGGTACCTGCTGACTTATAATTGCCATATTCATTTAGATATGATGGTATTATCAATCAAAAATTAAAGCTTGACAGTAACTAAGGGGAACAGGGCAAACTTCACAAAGCCAGCTCAGGAGATTTACCACCAGTGTATTTTTCATTTTTATATTATGGATATTTTTTATTTACTTTGTAAAAATAGTTTGGGGCAGATTGTGATCATTCCAGCTACTTTTTGTACCATTTGGGCAATTTCCACCAACAAAAAATCGGACTATATTCCAACAAATCAGCCTCTCTTCTCATCTGAGTAGACTGAGATTGACATTATTGTAACTGTGGTTTTGAGTTTGCCTAATTACGCTGATAACAGTTATATATATGTGTCTGTATATATATATATACAAGATCAGCTGGGCTCGCTCCAGAGAAACTTGAGTTCCATTCCTCCTCCTGGTTCAACAAGTTCAACAGACAAACCATTTCACACAGATATTTTCTGTCTCCACTGTCACTCTTTTCTTCTCTTATGTAAAATACAATATATTCCTGTAGCCCACATATCTACACCCCACCCCATTACAACCTGCATGGAAATGGAATTAGATTTGTTAAATAAATTATTGAGCAAAATACCTTTCATAGAACTGCATAAACAAAAAGAAGCCAGGGAGTAAACACAACTGCACAACATAAAATCCTTTTAGTATGGATGAAATGGGCCGTGTGTGTTGACTACAGTATATTCAGTGACAGGCAGAGAATATATCACCTGCTAAGGAACACATACCGGATAAGCACTGAATTATTTTGTCAGGCCAGCCTGATGGAATCTAACCCTGAAAAACAACACAATTCTTCAGTAAGCCTTACTTAATGATGAGATAATCCTTTAAATTTCCTCCCTGATGTAAATTGGATTTGGTGAAAGTCACATGGAAATCATTTTAGCCACTATAATAAGATGAAGACTAAAACCTGGCACTGTAGAAGGTAACCACTGTAGTTATTTTCGGCATTTATAAAGATGAAACTTCAAAGCTAAATGATTCTCCAATCCAGAATAATGGTTTTGCATTCTAGTCCCTCAAGTCCTGACTGTGTTAAAAGGGAAATTTGATTGTAATTGATAAATGAAAGGCATACTCTAGCTTGTTAACCTCTGTGGTGGCCAGAATGCTGATCAGACTGCACACACTCTGTCAGGGAGATTGTGCAGGGAGAATGCCTCCTGATGGGTTGCCAGGGATCATTCCACCAAATCACCAGACTGACACATCTGACACAATCAGTATTATCTAACAGACTTGTGTGTCACCCTGTATAACCCTCCTGGCTTCTCTCTACGGAGTGCATATTTTTGGGACATGACGGCAACTCCATCTGTTATTATGGCCACACTTTAATTTTACCGTACAGTGGTAATGACTGAAACAAATGGGAGCTTACATACAATACTGGGTATATTTGAATGATTTATGCTCATAAATACTCTTAACAGTTCAAGATGTAACATAGTGTTTCCCATTAATTACATCCCAACCCACCTCAGTCTAATTGTGTTTTGCACTAACGCTTCAGCAATGTCGAAGCTCATGGTGCTCGCGATTTTGTTGTCGAGTTTGTTTGAAGGTGAGTTGTTTATGTGAAATGATTCACAATTCATTTTCACTCAGCTGCCAACATGTAGCTTTAGCTACTAGCAGCCGCTACTAGCTACAGGCATGCTAAACTAACCATCACAACTCCATGTTAACACAAAGCTGAAACTTCAGTATATCATATTTTACTGATGAGAGGAATTACTGAAAGATACAGCAACAAGTTTATCTCAGTGCTGGCGTTACAAATGTATTTCATTCAATCTGGGAGAAAATACTGTCTGTTTTCAAGCGTCAGTTTGCAATGCAGGACAGCATGACCAACGATAAATGTTGAAGTCTTGTCTTCATGTTGTCTGAGAGCAGAACTAGCTGTACTGGAAACAAACGGCTCATTTCTATTTCTGTGCTCCGCTGCTGAGTGCAGCAAAGTCAGCTGGACTCATTTTGAACCAGACAGCAGCGCAGCCTTCTCTGGGTATCCGCAGTGACTGACAGGCTTCACCACCTCTGAGCTGACAGCATGTTCAGCGACACCCTGGAAGTCTCAGTAAATGCATTTAAACAGTCCCTTTTTAATTTTAGCTCAACCGATATCTCTGAGCACAGTGGCACAAAACATTAAACATAAATTAACTGATGTTTTGTCCTCCTGTGAAACAAGTAATGAACACAACACAATGTCAGAAAATAGATATAGTTGGTTATAATTAATGTGATGTTTTCAAATGTCACATTTTGTTTGAATCCAAATATATTCAGTTTACTGTTATGTATGACACACAAAAAAGCATAAAATCATCATTTCAGAAGCTGCAACTGGCAAATTTTGTCATTTGTCCTCAAAAAATGATTATTTGGTTATCAAAATAGTTACTGATGAATTTTCTGTCAATCGACTGATTGATTAATCCTTGAGCACTAATGTTTTGTCCACGTTTTCAGCAGAAACAAGTAGTGAACACAATACAATGTCAGAAAATTCTTATAATAGTTGATTATAATTTCTTAGAGCACATGTTGACCTCAAATGTCATATTTTGTCTGATCAACAGTCCAAAAAACATTAATATTCAGTTTATGATCATGTGACACAATAAAGCTTAAAATCCTCATATTTGAGAAGCTGCAACAAATACAATTTTGGCATTTTTCCTTAAAAATATATTATTTGTTTATCAAAATAGTTAGTTAGAATCGACTAATCAATTAATCTTTGTAGCTCTCATTTTTTGTCCTCCTGTCTTGAGCAGAAATAAGTAGGGATCACAAAACAATGTCAGAAAATAGTTAATAGTTTGTTATATTTGCTGTGTCATCACCATTTATATCTATACCACCACTGTGATGTTTATGATTAAATTGTTTACTAAAGCAAGTTCTTCATAGATCTAATTAATTTTGCCTTCAAAGTGCACCAGATTAATGTATTAAACTTTTTAAATGTACAAAATTTCTCCAGCCAAAGCAATCCTGTGGGAAACACTGTAACATTCACAATAAAGGCAGTGGAGCATTTCTTTAAAATGACTGCAAAATGATTTTTTGGCGAGCTAATCCTGAGTCTTTATAACAGCTAAACATATAAGATCAGCAGCTTCCAGACAGCTCATAACATAAGTCTGAGCCTGATCACCACCACTAGGAATATACATAACCACATTTTAAAAAATATAATTTATTTACATGACACATGACCTTTAAAAATAAGCTCATGTCCTACAGCTTTTAACTGGCTAATTTACTATATTACCTCTCCAAAGTGAAATGTCATGAATTTAAGGCCTGAATGAAAAATGGAATTTCATACTTTCAAAATTTCAAACTTTATTAAACCATACTCCCATAATGTTGGTTGCCTTATGCAACAGATAATATACAGAAGAGAATTCTTTTCTAACAAATAAAACTAAGATCTGAACAGAAACACTTGTTAAACAGGCTAAAATGTATTCTGCTTCAGTTTGATGCCAACAGAAAGCTAATGCTGATTATACTACATGCCTTTTATATTAGTCATACAGTGAATTGACAAAATGTCTTTTCTTTCACTATTTTCTAAAATCTTAACATTATTATAATACTTTGTGATGCCTTTAGATCTGGTCAGTACATTTAATAGTAGTCATGGGTGCAGGTTATTACTGTACCCCTTCTGTCCTGGAGGTCTAAAAGCATTTCTCCAGTTCGTTAGTTTATTTACTTAAATATCACAATACAATTATATAAAATAACTTTATACAATCAAATAAAAACATAAGGTCCAAACAATATTCCACATACAATACAAATCTGTCAACACATTAAAGGAGACATATTATGCTTTTTCTGGTTTTCTGTTATTTACTGTATATACTGTTATGATGTTGGATATCTTTGCTAAACATGATCAAAGTTCTAAAATGTGAGGTTATGCCCATTCTGTAGCCTTGTTACTAGGGTTTTTCTATGTGTTGTTCGTGTTGTCCGATCTCATATTTCAGATCGGATTCCGGCTCGAACGCGCATGGATGTATTTGAGAAGTTGACATTTCGAGTAAAGAACGAGACAAAGTAGTGAAATTCTACTACTATAGCTCGTTTCATGGTTTGTTGACATAGCCTCCAGAGCTGGAGGAAGTCTGCCGAGAGGCAGTTTCCAAGAGCTGGCCAATCAGAACAGAGTGGGCTCCTCAGCCTATTAAGACATAGGCTGAACTGAAGGGCTGCTAAAGGGTCAGTATAAGGAGGTTTTTGAACTGTAAATCATGCAAAGATATTCCAGTTAAGCCCCAGATTATAAATATAGACCTTAAAATGTACATAATATGTCCCCTTTAATAAAAGAAAATTACCCAACAGCAGCCACGTTCTAATGTTTTCAGGGAATTATGAGCAACATGAGTAAGAGTCTCCTATCTGTGCTCATAAAACAATGAACTGAGTTCATTCTAGCCAAATTTTACTTGGATCTGACTTTAACTCGGTATGCCAATCCCACATGTCCACAGGTGTCGTTCAGGTGCTGTACAACTCATGTAAAATGTAGCCTTGTAAATGTAATTCTCAGATGATCTTCAATATAGGGTCAACTATCAGTATACTGCGGATAGACAGTTCCTCCAGGTTTAGTTCACAATATGTTTCATGGTTGCCTTATGTCTTTTCAGTCAGTACTGATATAATCCATCACTTCTATCACTTGTACAAGGTGAGAGCTCTGAACATGATTCTTATATCCGGTCAATCTGAGCACACAACTCAACCAGTCATCATGCAAACATGTCTAAAGCTAACGCTGTTCTAGGGATGTCTGCCATGGCAACTTGACATCAGCCAACTGGACGACGTCTATCCTAACCATGTCATAACAAGCTTCATTACTGTATCAAACACAAATGAACTGTTTGTGTTAATATTACATAAACCTGTCATATCTAGGATACTCTGGCACTGAAAGTGACATTTTTAACCATTTAAGCATAGTGACAACAGTCTTAAAGCTTCAAAGAGTTAATTCATGTCAGTTTCCACAGCATAGTTATGATCTTATGTCAGCTTTATGTAAATCCTTTCAAATAGCATTACCCATCAACTTGCAGCCAAGTGAAGCCAGCAGACCAATGTGGAAAATTCTTTGGTCTACTTAGAAAAATCCGACAAACCAGAATAAATGACTGTAGAAATATAACGAGGATGCTTCCACGCGGAGCCTTAGGGCCCACTGAATGGTTTGAAAAGTATCAAAATGATGTGAATCAAATGTTGTGACCTTCACAGTCATAGGTTTTCAACTAGAGGTTTCCAAAACAGACCCATAGAGCCCATAGAGGCTGACCCGTGGAAGAGTACACCCAGAGCCAACTAGAATAGACCTGAAAATAATTAGACCTGAACCAGAATGCAGTCGAGATGAACAGACCCTTGTAGAGAGTGACTGAGAGCAACATGAGAGCACACTTTCAATCAAAACACAGCTACTGTGGAAAAGAGCAGCAACGTAATAATGATGTCCTCCAAACGAATAAGTCATAGAAACAATTTCCAAAAATAAATTGTTTGTATGCTTCAAAGACTAATTTATAGATATAACTGCAAGGCCTTTATTCACTTCCTGTACCAACAATAGAACATGGACTGTATATAAACATAAGATGAAATTATCTTCTGTCTATCTACAGTCTAATTTGAACCGATTTCATGTCCAATCAAATTCAAGATTCAATTGTCACTTAAGAGCATGCATTTGATTTCCTCCACTGTGATTATGACCACCACTCAGGTCAGGAACTTGGTTCGATTCTTAAGGCGTTGAAGCATTTATTTACTGACAAAATGTAGCTCAAACTAAATTCACTGCTACCTTCACAGTTTTAACGCCAATTTTACTCTACACCAATCAGCAATACTACAGCACTACACACACACTATGTGCACAAACTAAGTAAAACAAGACTCTACCCAGACCCTACCAGACTGAGTAGAATTGGGACCTGGTCGAACTCAGGTCTCGGGTTGGGTCTCAGTTGCTCAGAGCTGTTTTCTGGAGGCTCATGGTGGAACAGTTTGAACAGTTTGAACGGTTTTCATAAAATTCACCTCAGTAATTCAGGACTGTTGATTCTAGATGATACTATACACAAAAAAATTATACCAACACCATACTTCAGAAATTTTCAGTGTTCCCCTTGAGCCAAAGTACGGCAACACTGTAGCCTCCTATACAATGAAGCATCTGCCCGGTGAAAATTTTGCAGTGAGGCACTGCCGAGAACTGCTGATCTATCCAACCAGCAACACAGTATCCCCATCACTAACAAACCACAAACCTCGGATGCTGGAACTCTTACCCTAACCAGACACCTCATACACTAAGGCCTTAATGACGTCTGCTCTAAGATTCATTTGCATGGATTTACATCGTTCCAGCTACGGCCAAAATCCAATTTCTGAGAAATGATAAAGACAACTTAAAGTGGAAGTATGCCTCAAAACTACTTACACAGCCATTCAATCACCCTTTAATTCTCCAACGCCACACTCACTAAACCTCCATGCTACATCACTACTAGCACTATCACTGCTGTTGAAACGTGGTGTCAGACTCAGCACTAAGGCTGCATAATCTAACACATAAAAGAAATGTGGAAGATGCTTTCAATTGCGTTATCTAATTTTTTATTCAGTACACAAGGTGTTCAGAATCAGTGTTCACACTTAATGTAGCCTTCCAGGTTGACATCACCTTTTGTAAAAACTAATGAATGGTGAAAAGTGTCGATTTCTGTTTCCCACAGCCCAAGGTGATGTCACCTGTCACAGTCAGACAGAAAATATTCATATTTGGTGAAAATCAGATATTTTTTTTGTTAAATAATGATTCAAAACAATAAATCAAAATAAAATTATTAAAACATTATAAAATAATTGGTCACAAATTTTCTGTTGATCAACTCGATAAACTGACAAATCGTTGTAGTTCTAATCTGCAATAAACTAATATCAACTGATGTACTTATCAATGTAGATCTAGTGGAGGCTTAATTATATCTTTAGTGTTAAAATGACTCAAAATGACATCACAGATTCATTAAAATATCCCAATGACATGAAAAAATAAATATAATAAACTCAAATCAAAAGTATTAAAATGACATCAAGAACAGTCATGTACACAGTTAACTATAATTCTCTATTACTCTACTCTATTAATTAGCGATTCATCTCCATGTCAATCAAAGAACAACTTTATACAGTCTTATAACTGACCTGTCACAGATATTGTGATGATAGAAAAGAGCTCCTCTGGTGGAGCTATTTAACCCATTCAGATTTTCAGAAGCACCACTATCAGTCCATTCAGGACAAACAGTGAATTTTGCAGTGCAGCTACCAATGTTTCTGGGCCCATGATTATGCTGGTAAAGCTACAATAAAGTTTGTGCTACTAACTGCACACAAGACTGCAGTGGAACCTTTGACCCCCATATACAGTATATAGTGTTTTTATATATCACTTTGTTTTAATTAACAATAATCCATCAAGCTGAATTATGGAAATTGTGCCTCTGTAATCAAGAATGAAAGTTACATAAAAAATTTTAAGACGAGTTTTACTTGACAAACTTTTAATTTTTAGTTTTTGGAAGGCAAACTGCTCAATGTCATAAGATTTCTGCTGCAATTGAAAGTAATCTAAATATAAAGGAAGAAATTTCTCTGTCTATATGTATGTGTGTCCTTCACATATTTCGACAACCGTTCATCCGATCAACCTCACACCTGGCAGGTGTATTGCCAAGAACCCAAGGAAGTGCAGTATCAAGTTTGAAGTTCTCCAGAAATATATAATCTATCATGAACAGCATTGGTTTGCTTCTTCTTCTACCTGTGGAGTCAATGAGCGGAAATACGGACAGCGCCACTCTCCCATTGCAACCTACATTGTGGTTGGAGGTGGGATTACATCCATAATGATAATGACTTGAAAAATTTTAAGACTTCAGCTCCACCATTGAACTGTAAACAAAACTTGGCACATACGTCCAAGACTCACTGCAGGATGTCTCAGACATGTTTTGAACTGCAGTTCTGCAGTTCTTCTAACTAAAAAGCAAGGAATCTCTGTCTGTCTGTATGTATGTCCTCTGCATATCTTGAGAACCGTTCAAAAATAATTTTTAATGCCAAAAATAACACCAAATATCCAATCAGTAGCATTTAGGCGCGTCTCTGTGCAGCACTGTTCCTAAACATGAGTCAACCTCTGTGTCGTTGCCTGGGAAACTCTTGGTAGCGTAGCTCCTTTTAAGGAATATGGCAGTGTGTAATATGTGTGTATAGCGAGTGAGTGGTTGAGCGACTGCTAGCAGCAGAAAAGTGATGGTGAATGTGAGCAGAGCTTAGGAAAAGGTTAGAAGTAAGTTGTCAATCTGGCCGTAAATGTTTCAGTTCTCTGGACAAAGAAAAGTCATGTCTGTTGTTTCCCCAACTACTGGAAAAGTGAAGCAACAATGGGTTAGCCTAACCTGACGATGCTAAACAGAGGAACAGAGAACAGAGAAATATGTGGCTGCTGTGTCTGTCCCGAGTTTTGCTCAGCACATTCATCTGATCTACTTCACACTCAGTTAGTGCATTGCTGGAGACACAAGGGAGTACAGTGTTGAATTTGGTGCAATTTGGACACACAACACGTTTAATATTAATAAACTTTGAATAAACAAGCATTGGGCTCTATGACTATACGTCATGATCAGAGCTGTACAACCTTGCCATGAGAGATACAAGGGAGGATATCTCTCTTTCGTTGAAAGTTAGGCTTTGTTGTCGGCTTCCCGACTCATTTAAAAAAAGATGAGAGAAAGAGAGAGAAGGTGAGTGAACTGAGAACACAAGCCAGCGACAGAGAGACAGCTCTGGTGAAGAAATATATTATTTTCTGATTGTTTCACGGCGGTTACATTCTAAAGCACAAATAAACAACCATCAAACACTCAACAGGTGATTTACTGTAGAGACAGATGCTCTTAGTTTCTGTTTCCTTTTCCTCCTCTGTATTTCTCCTTTTCATTCATTTATTACATCCTACAAATGCAGCAGTAAATACAAAGAACAATAGGACACATCTGTGTCACTTTCTCCTCATGTGAATGCTGTGTTTCAAGCATGGCAGCTGAGAGAGAGAGAGAGAGAGAGACTACTAGACTACTTCTTCCTCCTGCAATGTGAAACATTCAATGAAATAAGGAGCATTTACTTAAACAAATTCAACTCTGTAATTTCAGATTTCAAAGACCTTAATGAACTCCCAAAATTAAAAATACTCGTAGGAGAAGGAGCCAGGACATATCTTGCTGCCCAATATGTATCAATATGCCACAACCTGAGGGTCAGGGAATAACCTAGACACACACATGCATTCACACACATACACGCATACATGCATAGGATATACTGTATAGCCTATATATAATTACTATAAATATTAACATTGTTCTCGAAAGTGAAGAGAGGAAGTGGTGGAAGCTTTCTCTGAAATGGAAAGCCCATGAATGAGATAAATGATTGACCAATCAGTGGTCTGCAGTGTTTTCACGTCACCGTTTTAGTATCAGCTCTGCTCAAGAAAAGTTTTTTCACATGCATGCCTAAAAAATGAAAAGTAGACAGTGAAGATGCAGCTTTTAATCAAGAATAGACAGACTCTTAGGCTGCTTCCCACGGGCAGCTCAAATCCAGTATGTCTCATATAAGCACAAATCTTTTGAGCAAACGTATCCACTCAAATGATCTGAACTGAAGCCACAGAAAATAAACAATCTAAGGGCCCAATATGATCAATCCACTTCATTTTAGGATGCACATTTTTTCAAAAGCTCTCTGTTATATTTTTCTTTTTTTTTTTAAATGCAGCCCTTATTTTACTTGAAATGAGAAAGAGTCATTCTTAAAGTACTTAACATCTGTGTATAATAGAATGTTAGTTTCTTTCATGTTGTTGGTATTCACTCACACCTCACATAACAGTATTAATTTTATACTTGAGGCCAAGCTATCCACTGTTCTGAACAGGCATGTTTTGAACAGGCTCTGCACTAGTCTCATTACCAAAGGAAGGAATCTCTGTCTGTATGTCCTTCCCGTATCTCTTGAACCGTTCATCTGATCAACTCCACACTTGGCGAGTGTATGGCTGGGGACTCGAGGGAGTGCAGTGACAAATTTGGTGCAATTTGAACATGCGATACGTTTAATACTAATAAACTCTGAATAAACCAGAGATCACTGAGCCGCTCTGTTCTGTGCAGGGGCAGGGTGGAGCTTCAGGGCTCTGTTGACTGGCAGCATGTCAGGGAGAGACCAGAGATGAGGCGTGAGAAAACTGCTCTAAAAAGAGAAAAGTAGACAGCGAAAACAGAGTTTTTAAATCAAGAATGGACACTGTTACGCCATGTCTAGACAGAAAGCATAGTGTCAGCAGCATGTTTAGCAGATCAGCAGCAACAGCGAGTCACTCCACAGGAGGCGTTCAGGTACATTATTGAGTGTAGGTCACCCGCGTTTTAGAAGCGCTCAGAGCCCAATACACAATGGAAATACCCACAGGCAATTCAAAACCAGTTTGTCTCACATGCTCTGAAACTGTGGCAATTGTAAAGCGTCACTACGGACAAAGCACAAATCTTTGGAGCAAACATACCCACTTAAATCTGAACTGCAGGCACAGAAAATAGGAACAATCTAATGATTGATCCACTTTATTTTATTTTTAAATGCAGCCCTTATTTTACTTGAAATGAGAAAAGAACATTTATTTACTATTAGAGTACTTATTACTTATAACATCTGTGTATAATAGAATGTTAGTTTCTTTAACGTTGTTGGTATATCTAGGTTGGGCCTGCTCTTTCACACCTCACAACTGTATTAATTTTTCTATGTGATGATGTAGCAGCCAGAGGCCGAGCAAACGGCTCCTTCCGAACAGACATGTTTTGAACGGGCACTGCACTAGTAGTATTAATGTAGCATCAGCATCCCTGGAGCTATTAATAAAAACCAGGTAAAATTCTGCAGAATATACAGGAGTTTCTGCTTTATTGACAGCAATGTCACCTGGCACAAGGACAGACCTAAAGGCAGATGGTCTTTCTCTTTCTCACACTCTCACTCATTCACACACACACATACACACACACACACACACATTCAAGCATTAGTAGCCATTTTGATTACTAAGCAGTTCTTATTGCACAGACTGGAGAAACAGTAAGATGAGGGCTTCAGCAGCTTCTTATAAAGCTGCTGTAAACAAACAAAACCTTCACTACATGAATCCAGACACACTGAAAAGGCAAAACCTTTGACATTTAAATGAAAAACATCCTCTCTCAAGACCCACATATGACTACATAGACCCGAGCACTCACACATTCAAATAAAACCCAAGCAGATAAGGGATATGAGCAGCTGTTAGGCCAGATTCAGCAGAGAGACGCAGATGTCCACTGTAGAGTGTGAGTCAGTGTGAGTGCCTGATTCTGTCTCTGTTACATCTTCCTGTTCTTTACCAAAGCCCGAGAGCTGCTGGAACCAGTACATATTACGAAATGCTTTACCCTCAGTTCCCCTTTGTTTCCATGTTGAGATTTTGTGGTATCTATGGAGAAAACATCCACCCACCATGATTTTCTTTGGCTATGAAAAGCTTATACATAAGCATTTGTTCTCAGTAATGTTGGCATTTGTCATTCTGAAATAGTTAGGCGTAGTTAATAACCTTGTACCCTCCTTTTGTAGAGCTTTTCTGGTGAGAGAGTTTTATTATTTCCATTGTTAAATGCAGCTAGAGTTCAATAAAGATTGCTTCATTCATCATTCTTTTTCCTTTAATTCTTTCCTCTAACTCATGTCTCTTGGCTCCTATCCATTCATATATTTTGCCACTGCTCTTTATTATCCTGCCGGTTTAAAATTTGAGGCAGCACTCTCCTGATTCACACCATCAATTAACTAAGCCTAAAAGTACCACTGTTGCTCTGATAACCCACATAGGAGTCAGTCATTATTAATGCGCTATTTATTAACTCAGCTTTAACACACATCCTCTAGCTCCTGATACTTTCAACACACAGACACCATCACCACCAGCAGCAACATCTAGACTCCATCCCTGATCGAGGCGATCATGCCCGAACTGATGGGTTATGTTGCTGAAAGATTATGGGATGGATAATCATGCATTAGCACCACATGGAGTCTATGCCAAAACTCTAATCTATGCTTTATCAGCAAAGCTTCATATACATTAGTCTCTGCTAATTTCACTGCCCAAATGTAGACAATGACTAATCACATACTAGATGTTTGCAGTGCACTAACCACATGAAAGTGATACTGTAATCATGCCAAGTGTGCCACGAGACAGGTTCAGCAATGGGACAACCAAAAACTTAGAATGCCAATATGCGTGCTAGAAGTGCTTGATTTTAGAGGTTAATATGAAGTGCTGACGATGATGTGACAAACTGGAAAGAGGAGTCACTCATGACTCACTATCTCAATAGTAAACAATATCAAACCAAAAATTAACTAAGAAATAACCAACTATTACTACCAAATACCAAATAACCAACTATAACTAAAGCAAATATTGTGTTTTGCCAAATATGTAAAACTTCTGGGGTTACTGTACAACTCAATTACAATTACATGTAATTTATTTAATTTAAAAAATGCCCATCACAAGTTTATAGAGCCCACTGTGATGTCTTTACATTTTTTGCCCATCCAGCAGTCTAGAACCCAAAAATGTTCCATTTATTTAGATCTTCATCCTCAGGAAACAGCAAATGTTCAGCATACTTCATACCAAAACAATTAACTGATTATCAAAATAGGTGATCAATACTCAGTTGATCGACTTATCACTTTAGCTCTTTAATAGCTTATTCTGAATCATTCATTTAGACGACAGAAAGTCAGACACAGATGATCAAAGGTCATACCATCATGTGATTCCACTGATCATTAATCAAATCAATATTATTATATAACATATGATAAAATATGATTATGAGATATAATAAATCAATTCATTGCATTGCATCCACAAAAACAACACTCTAAATATTTGTTCACAATACTTTGACCTATTATTATTATTTAATAGCACAGAGTTGGGACACATACATTATAGGGATGGAGCTACTATCCAGTCACAAGCATCTGGACTCGTCACCAGCCAGTTTAACCACATACAAAACAAACATCAATGGAAGTGGCTCCAACATTCACTAGCAAGAGAAGAGCTACCATCATGTTACATCTTCAGGTTGGGAATACTGTACTCTGTGAAACAAACTGATTTACTTCCTCTTGATGGAGTCTGTAGAGGTTTGAAGTCAGTAATTATAGCTTCGCAAACACACTGCCCATCCCCAGACCAGTAGGTGATAGAGATAACAGGCTTTTCTGTCTGCTGCTTCTCATGCTCTCACTCTGCTTTTCCTCCCATGGTCAAATGAAAGACTGACGGAATCCTTAACTAGGAAGGATTTCAAGTTTCTTCACAGCCTGTTGCCCCTCTGTTTATCACTAAAGAAGCATCTGAATGCACCTAAACTGCACGCAGACAGACACAGACAAACATAGTCTCAGCATCGCAGCCACAAAACACATTTCCTATGTTTGGGTGCAACTCATAAGATACACAAATCCTAATCCTTCAAACAAATTCAAACTCACCGAAGTGGTTCATAACGCAAGTTAGAGTTTAATCACACTGACATGGCTCTCAGTGCAACATGCAAGAAAAGATATGCAATCAGTGACCACTGCTGCACATCTGTAGTATATCTGCCGTCTGATGCTGATAATAAGAGAGATGGAAGAGTTATGGGGCAACCAGAGTTTACCTAACTAGTTGTGACCTTACGTATTTAAAAATTATACAAAAATGGCAAACAACATGGTTAACAGTGATTTATCCATTTAAACAATCTCTCATTATCTATAATCTATCAAAAGTATGATTATAAGTAGGGTTAATGCATTAACAATGCAAAGATTCCCATAGCATTTCTATTTTTTGTTTAGTTTAGTTTCATTTTGTCATAAAACAACAAACACAATACACACCAGCATTTTTTATTATTATTATCATTACAGTAACTGGCCGACTATGTAGCTGCGATCAATAAATATAAATGTCATGATTATATATCATGAACATATATCATTATATATGTGGGCTAAATTGGTCAGTTGACTGGCTGGCTAGAAAAAAGAATCCTTAGAAGACCTTGACAACATTATTGTATCTGATTCTATTCATGCAGACACAGGATGAATGTGTGATAATGCTTAGTACAAACATATTGTTCTTAAAACCATGTATGATGTGAACAAATACAAGTGTGAAGTTTAATTTACAGAGAGTAATTGAAATTTAAATAGCAATTGCAATATTGGTCACAAAAAGCAATATTAGCAATTACTTTCCTCCCATTGCTTTACACCCCGCTGTGGCTTTTTCATTGTTTGAGCTCATGTGACATTTGATCGATAGCCGTCTGAACGCAAACACCTTGTAAATACAACTTGGTCATGCGATAGTTTCCCAGCTGTACAAGTTGATGAGGACTGAATGCTGCATGAAGCACAAGACTATGATACAGAGAGAGAGAGGGGAGGGACAGGCTTATCAGTTACTAGGCAAGGCCACCAAACCACAGATGAAAAATGAAAATATGAGAGGCAATTTGAGACACCTGACAGCTTATCTCTCCCCTCCCCCCTGCCAGCCGCCACCGTCCTCCCCTCCCATATTAATTGTTTCTGCCACTCAGTCAGATGACATTGCAGAAAAGTGACAGATGCCTGCATTTTTGAGCCCTGCCCTCCTCCCTCCCCGCTCACAACATTGGTTCTTATTACTGTGGATAAGGCCGCAGAGCCGAGAGCGAGCATGAGGTAATCTTTCAATTCTGCCACACTTTTTTAACCTTCATCTGTTGTCAAATACTTGGAGCAGATCAACTTGGAGGAAACGGGGAAAAAATTGCCAAAGATGGATTCCTCCGGGTTCTTCTGTCAATAGAAAAGTGTCAGTGAGCCACTTAAACTGTATTTGATTTAGTGTGTAACAGACACCAGAAGCCTGCCTGGCTGACAGTCCACTCAAGGACTCAAATGTGAAAATATCAGCCCACACCACAGCAATATTAATCAGGAGTACTTTCAGATTTCAAAGTGCACTGGCTGTAAGCTCTTCGAGGAAAATCTATTTTATTGACTGACTTTTTTTCAAACAAGAATAACCAGCAAAAAGTTTCTCAGGTGCAAATTTGACATGAGACATCTAGGTAATCATTATAATTTAATTTTTAATTCTAGATTACATTCTAGTAATCTCACAACTGCTGTGTCATAAACTGTTCCTTTTGTATGAGCTTGTTCATGCTTTTCATTGAAGCTATATGATGTTTATAGTGAAACATTCAAACTCCAGACTTGTTTTTATGGCAGCACCATTCCATCAAATGGAAACACTGCAGACACACCTCCCCAAAATTCAGCCTGACAACTTCAGCCGGGAAACTCTAAAAATTAAACTCGCGTACACACAAACAAGTAGGAAGGAACAAAAGAGAAGACAAGCTGAATTTGTTTTGTTTCACTGAAGGGTCAATGATGCACTTCACTAAAGGACTGTTTGATTCCAGCTGCATTTCAGGAAATAAGCTGATTCATAAGCTACAATAAATGTAGTTGAGCAAAGAGGAAATCACAAGATCACAGAATGGTTCTCTGATCAGCCACTGCACCACAGCTGCATGTAAAAATACTCCACTGACACCAGGACACTTTTCCTAATTGTGTTGACTCATTTCTAGAAGAATCTAAAAATGTCACCATCAGTATGATAATATTTTTACAGTTTGTCTTCTCTAATCAAACAGAATGTAACTGTATGTCAGTGTATTTAGTCAATAAGTCCTGTCTATACGTCTGAATCTGTTAAAAGATCTGCTGCAGAGTGATTTGTAAAGATCAAAGATTATGCCAGTGAGGTCACATGACAGATGTTAGTGATGGCGTTACACTGTAGACAGTGAACTAAGCTAGCCTTTTCAAAATAAAGTCACAGATCTGTGCATTCGATAAATGTGTTGCATTTATTCTAACTCACATTGTTTTACTTCTCTTGTACTCAGGTAAGGTTCATGAGGCATTAGCATGAGATATAATCATCATACTTTACACTTCTCTCCTGTGATGTACTGGTGTATTTGTAGGTGTGTATATTGTGCCCCCAAACCCAACTCCCACTGGCCCACATCCCCTCAACTTAAGTATTATAGCGCACTAAAAAATCTCTAAACTCCATTAGATGTAAAGTCCTGCATTCAAAATTTAACTCAGGTAACAGTAGAGAGTATTAACAGCTAACAGATTACTATACAGTTATAGTGTTATATTACTAGATTATTATTTCTGATGCATTAACATGTAAGCAGCATTTTAATGTTGCAGCTGGTCAGCTGGAGCTTTTACCTACTTTACCTTAGTTAGATAGTTTAATATGTAACAATGTATCACATTTTATAAGATGATTATATGTTTTGTATGTAAAATATTTATCTGCATATCAACTAGAAACTATAGCTGTTGAGTATTTTTTTCCCTTTGAATTGTAGTAGAGTAGAAATGAAAGTAGCAGAAAATACAAACTTCTTCTGTGAGTATCTTCAAATTGTACTTAAGTACATGTGCTTAGTTATTTTCCATGACTGGCATTTTCACAGAGGATGGACCAGCTTGCTTGTTAGGAGAGCTTGAAATCTCAGCACCTGTTGAGGTGACAGTGGTCTGAGTGGAATTGATCACAACACTTTCAAAACCCTGCAGTGCCGCAGCTGCCAGTGTAGCGCTGTTAGCTAATGTTACGTCAATCATCATCTCCTGTGGATCCTTCACCCTCTAGCTTGTGACTGTCATTAGTGTCATTTTTGTCATGCAGTTTTTTTTTCTTTTTGACAAAGTTGTGCCTTGGTGTGTTCACTTCAGCTCACAGGTTATGGAACAAAAGCGAGGGAAGGGACTCTTGTTCCTTGAGTTTATCCTGAAGACAGCACTCCTCTGTTAGTATACTACCTGAGAGGAGGCAATGCTTTAAAAGGGTAAAGTCGGGGAACAAAAGTCTCCAGTGCACAGTCAACTACATAGATTATATGAAAGACTGTAACATGACTGGCTGCCTTAACTCTGCGAGAGGGACAGTGATATAGTACATATCTGTGGCTATTTTTAGGGAAGCATACAGTAAATCCCGCTGTATACCTGCGTATATACACACCACTACACCTCTGGTTCTCTCTTTGACATTAGTTTTTGCTTTTTAAACTGGAAAATCTTGCACTTTTACTGTTTTACTTTCTCGACTAAACATCCAACTGATTACTTCATAATCAAACAGCACAATACAAATGTTTATTTTTCTTGAATTTTGAAGTGTGGCTTTGTGGGGGGTAGACTATCAACCAAAATCACTTCCTGAATAATTTTGAAAAAATAAATAGGCAAATGGTTAATTTTATATTAGTTTAAAAATCTGTGCATGAGGTTGGGAAGTTTGGAGACTGTGAGTCACATCATCATCTTAACATTGTATACTGATTGGTTTGACACCTATCTCTTGGGCATAGATTCTTGTGAAAACTGAGCTTTCAAGATATAGCCTCTGCAAGGCTACATTTATGCACTGGTAATAAGAAAATTCATTGAGTTCTTTGTCGACAAAATTAAGTTTGGGGCAAATACAATATGGACAATGTGTTAGTAATTTCATTCAGGATGTAGTCTGAAATAAGCATTGTGCTGACTGTGCTTGTGAGCATGTTAGTGGAGCCCTGGCTCTGTTAGTTCTCTCGTCAACTGAAATGGCTGGATGGAAAACAGTGTCAAATATTTTATGATTACAATGTAGCTTTTTAATCCCACTAACATATTCATGGCTATTATGTGAGAGATAATTTGGATGATCCTTGTTAGTTGCCTCATGAAATGGATTAAAGTGAATGTGTACAGAGAGGATTGGCACTAGGGTTGTATTATTAATTGAGCTAAAATTGAAAGTGTGATTTGAACATGCAGAAGCTAAACTGTAGAAGCTTTAATATGCTTCAGTGAACTCATCAAATCAGAAGGCAACGACTGGAGGGCAAGCAGTGAGAGTGGAGAGTAAGCAAGGCAATTAAAAATGTTACAGCTGGATCACTGGCTATTTATTTAGAAATGAAAAGACCAACCTGTAGCTTCAATACAAATGACATTTTTGTGATATGGACAGATTCATTTAATTCTTGTAATCTATATACTACAAGCTGACATTTATTGTTTATTTTTCATTCAGTTGCTGCCCAGCTGTGTGTTGATCTGCAGAAAAGTGAAAAATCTAACCTTGGATACTCTCACACAGTTATATGTTTTTAGTTGTTGATGTTAAGTGTATTCCCTGCATTGCACATCTAAGCATCCTGCTCACGCAACTTCAGCCTGGTTGTCTATTTCTGTTGCATTTAGTGAAGCAGACAGCTGTTTAAATCACACTAATATCCCACTGTATATGTGTTTTGAACTTATTAACCATATCAAAGAATCAATAAATACAAACACTGTCGATTACTTCCCATGGAGCCATTCATTCCTCGTATTTATATTCTGAATAAGGAATGTACAAGTGACTTGCATCACAAATTGTCAGTTCAAGTTGACGGGTGCAATAAGGCTTACTCTTTCTGGAGATTAACAGCTAAATGGAAGCATTGGAGAAAGGGTTGAAATTAGGTAGCAAGTAAAGAAACTGGAGTGTTTGCAGGTTAGCTAACTAGCTAGCACCTCCATGCCATCCAGAGAGATGCTACGGTTGTCACCAGGGGACAAAGTTTGCCAACACTAATAGCGAAAACCAAAGACTGTAACGGGGTAACAGAGGCATTCGAATTCACCTCTTGTTGATTTCGCCAAAGACTAAATGAACAGGCATTTTGTGCTGGAAGAGAATTTTAGATCTTCCCAAACACAATTTAAGACTAATCAATACTTTTTAAGGCTTTTTTTTTTAAGGACCCCTGGCCAGCCTGTTTTACCCTTTTTATTTAAAACACCATACACATAGCTTCACTGTGTAGGACACATTGCAATCTTTTCTTTAATTTCATGGAATAAAACAACCCTTCTTTAATTTCAAATTGAGGATGTGAGTGAATTCTGACCTCTTTGCCAAGTGGGGGTCTCACAACATGACACTGACCATAGTTAAACACTGTAACAAAGTGGAGATTGAACAGACCTCCTAGAAGGCCATTTCTGACCAATAACTAAATTATGGCCTGAACTAAAAGCATAAATGACCTTTGTGGTCATTTGAACCAGAAAAAAACTCCAACTCCACTTAAACATTGACAGAAAACGCCTTTCCTTATTTCCACAGACCAAAGTCATAAACTCTAACTCACATCCCTGGAGGACATTGACTTTGACTTTGAGTCTCTCTCTAATCTGAGTCAAATCTGAATTTGTTTGAATTAAATGTCTAATCATTATGTATATATAATGTTGTTTGTCATAGAAATAGATAAAGAATGGTATAACTTTGATAGCTATGTGGTAATCTATTGAGGAGATATTAATTTTTGATTTTATTTTATTTTACAACGTGTGAAAATACTGGCATCTACTGGTAATGTTAGAACATCAAATTGAATTTTTTTAGTGTTAAGAGTTAATGAATGGTGACTATACAATGGTATTTTTGAATCAATTTTAAAATCATAGTTAAATTAATGAGCCAAGACACAATTCTTCTATTAAAATGTCTCTTTTCTTTGTTTTGCGACCAAGTATACGTGTATTTTAATTTATTTTATTTATCAAAATAAGTTCAGTTGTTTTTATTTTATTAAGTCTACTTTTTTCATGAATAGTATTTGCTTTTGAAGTCACGTCAACTCACATGGAGTTTATCCATCAATGAATAAAGATTTGAGTGTAGTCAGATTAAACTGTATTCAGCATTAAACTAAAAGCCTGAATCCTCAAACCTAAACTGCAATGTTGCTCTGAAGAAGAGAGCAACGCTTAATCTTGATCTCAGCCTGCTTGCTGACAGCAGTACAGCCAAACTGGGAGTAAACCCGACAGAGACTCTTTCACAGCAGCCTGAATCATAGCTTAACCCTGCTTTACCAGTGGTTTAACACTGCTTCACCCACAAAGACTCATCTACAACACGGCCCAAACTGGGCCACCCCGCTCAACACTGCAGCTTACTACAGCTCAACCAACACAAACACAGACCTGCTAAGACGACACCAACTACAACAAAACTCGTTAACAGTAAGACATAACATGGCTCAGTGATCAAGGGTAGCTTTCCCTTACATTCCCCGTTGCAATACGTTAGCCTTGAGTCACATACTTCCAGACACTATTTCTTACTTACTATTTTCTTTATTATTTTATTTTATTATTATTTAAAGGCCTTATTATTCTTTTTCTTTATTATCTTATGCTTTATCATGTATCCTCGAGACATTTAGCTATTAATAAATGTCTAAAGTTGTTGTTTCTTGGGGAGAACAGAGTAAACAGAGGTCACTGCTTTGAAAAGAATTTAGGATTATGAGATTGATTAGATGATCAAACTGAGAATTGAATTCAGGGTTTAATGTTTCCTCCGGACATTAAAGATCATCCCTCAAGGAGGTGGTGCCCAAACAAGCTTTTATATTAATTAAAGCAGATTAATTCCTATAACTGAGTTATAGTATGCTGCCGCACAGCTTGTGTAGAATTGAGTGTCTTTCTTCTCAAATGGATTTTCCCTTTAATGATTGTTAAATGTCGGAAATAATTGGCTGATCTAGATATAAAATCCCAAAACAAATGGTCAAATTAAAGCACACCATGCATTGTCAACCTGTAATATTTAAATTGTATCCCCTGTTACTTCTTAGCCTTAGAGCAACATTTGTCCAAAAACAATTTTAGTAGTGTGATATCATCACTGTTTCTGCTTTAAAATGGCCACAACAATAAGAGGCATTAAGCGATAAGGCTTGACAGTCCAATAATGGAAGTAGAGCTTCTGAATCTGGTTTTATGTGCTGTGTCAGTAATCGTCCAGAATAACCAACAGATGTAAGTTACATGAATGAACAGTCACATGGCTTTACAACTTTTCTTTTAATAATATGATTTTGGTTTTACTGAAAACTGATGTTCTTATTGAAACGTACCGAGATACAGCAGGATGAAATCTTGCCAAAGCTGGCTAAACTGTGTCCAGTAATAGACCCCCAGATGTTTATGTTGGCAGGTCTGGATTTACTGCAGTTTATCTAGCTGAATATGTGCATTTGGCCTTATCGCATGTTTGTCTGCTCATAGCCAGTCTGCAGGGTGGACCTGTTTTTCCTGCAGGACATTTAATCTGACGCAAAAACCATCTGATAACTGACCATTGCCATGGTCATTTTGGCCAATTCAGATACAGTATTTTTCATTTCACTGCACCACCACATGTCTGGTTTCCACCAGAGGGGATTCCTCATTATAACTGCCATGCTTGGAGCAGATGCAGCTGTCAAAAAAAACCCACTGTGTTATTAGTACCTGTCCTGATTAAACTAAAGACTGCACCGTTTACAAGTGTCTGTAATCACTGAAGAAGATGAACACAGATTACTGAAGCTCAACTGTCGAAAACATTTCATATTTATTCTGGCAGAGCATTTCTCAAACAAATCAAAATCAATGTAGTTTATTTTTTCTCTACCATGTAGATGCTTGAAAGTTTCCCTGTGAGATGCTGACTGTCACACACAGTCGCCTCAATTGTAAACTTGAACTTTTGGAAATATTAAAAGAGGGAAATGTGCCCTTTTAGTCATGCAGAGAAAGTTAGATATTCACTTCATCTATTTAGAGCTGGCTAGTAATTACCCTAATACAAATCACTTGTAGTTTATTATGGTTGAAATAGACAAAATGCAAACTTCTGCACTTGTGTAATGTAATGAATCATGCAGTTATTAAAATGCTGTGATACAGTACATCAGTAAGATTTCAATAGCATACCATGTATGATAACATACTGTATATTTAAACTATGCCTGATAATTTGGCTGATATTACTTTTCAGACACACTCACAGACAGTGTCAGTCTGTGCAGACATCTCTAAGAAAAAGCTGCACACAAGTGTAGCAGCAGCATCAATGCTGATGAAGTCCTCTCCCTTGTCCTAGAGAAAAGCCTTTGAATGAGTGATCAAAGCTGTGAAAACAGTGGCTTGATACTCTTCTGAAATTACACAGCAGACTTGAGCACAGCAGATATCAGACCTTTTCAAAGATATCAATTCCAAATACCACCAACACAGTAGACTAACCCCTGTTATTTAACAACATATTGTAATGCCAACACATGGAAGTAGAGAGGCACTTCATATCACACATGGTATTCGCGTGTCTTAGTAGCACACACAGCATCTGTCATACAGTCCACGGGGCTGACTGACTGCTCTCTACATCAGCAGCAGGGCTAACAAGACTCCACTAGACTTCGATGAGTTTTAATTATTCAGAAGTACGCTTCATCAAAGCCCCCCACCCCCACCCTCTTTTGCTCCAATCCCTCCCCGTACCATCTGCCAACCCGCTGGCAGAGGTAGTAATAAATAGGTGTTACACGTTCGTATACAAGTCAACAAAAATGCTCCCCTGATTTACAGAGATTTGAGAAGTGTGACGGAGGTTTGGCAGGAGCGTATGAATAGATGATGAGCCGGGTGATCACACTTGTTTCCAAGTATACAACCATGAGAGGACACATATGGTATGTATGAATGCAGAAATATTCATGCTCTCACACGCAGGGTCGCCACCAAATTAGATTTTTTTTTTTCAACGAGGAAAATTCTATCTCACCAAATGCATTTTTTCTGAGAAGTGATAATATTACCGGTTCTCATAAGCTGTACATGAGCTTACTGAGTTACAGTGTGCACTGTGGATTACAGAAGATTAAAGTTTACAGTAGGAGAGTCACTACTGGTGCAAAAATAAGAAAATATGGACATTAATGAATGCACTTAATAATGCATTTAGCTTTACTTTATCCTAAATACTGTCTATACTACTAAAATCTCACTGTCTGCCTCTATGTTTGCAGATTGTGACAGACACTTCAGTAAATTATAAGTAATTTCCGCATAACTGCATAAACAGGAGGTTATTATTTTAAATGATTGGTGTCCAATATGCCACCAAAGGAGACTCCTGGAATATGTAGAGCACATGGAAAGATCACAAGAAGAATTGTACACACACAAAAATCTAGTAGTGGCAGGTGCAATTGATCAAAACACCCCACAGTGCATCTTGGAATTAAATATCTTCCACACCAACAAAAAGATAAAGGGTCCTTGTCACAGAGAAACAACAGCACATTTGCTCTGATTTGAGTTACTAAGACAGATGAACCTTGAGACAGATACAGACCAGCACACCAGGCTCATAGAGTATATTGTGCAGTATGTGAAAATCTCATGTGATTACTCCCTTTCATCACCACTAGGGGTCACTGTGGTTCTGTTCCACTTCCATCAACCTTCCAACATTCACTCACCAGCTCCGTGCTGCTGCCGGAGGATGGCTGCATTCCCTGGCAGCGGTGAGGCTGAGGACTTGGCCACCGAGGTGGTGGTGGACGAGATGGACGGGAGGAGGCCAGGTTGGGCCTGCTGAGGCACCCGATGCTTCCCCTGCCCTAATCTTTGACCCCCTGCCAGGCCCTGGCCCGGCTCCGAGGTCGCCTTCCCACCTCCGCCCCCTCCTAGAGCTGTGTTGGTATTCCTCAGAGGCCAGCGGTTCTGGATGTGCGACACGGCCTCCTCGGCCACCATGCCGTCACCCGCTGTGACGTGCAGTGCTGCGTGGACCGTAAATTCCTGAGTCTCATCGGCCCACAGGTCAGACACGCGGCACTCATACACCCCCTCATCTTCCTTCTTCACCTTGGACAAGCTGAGGCGGTGGGAGATAGCGTTGCCCTGGACACGCACAGTCTGGAATGAAGGCAGAAAGAAAAAAAATGTGGCAAAAAGCAACGCTTGAACAACAACCAGTTTTAGTATGCATTAATCAGCATAAAGAGGGTAGTTTCATGTTTTATGACTGGAGGTGGAGGCAGAGGCACCATCAAAAACGCACCAACTCGTGACCCTGTATTAGCTGCTCAGCAGACTGACACATAAGTTCTTAAACAGCCTCAATTATCCCTAATAAGGGTACACTTTAACAGCAAGAATTTAACATATTATCAAAGCTAAACTTGCCACGACATTTTTAACACTGACACCATTTTAGAGGTCTGAAAACATTACGAGACAAAGCATGTCTGAAGAAATTAGGACAGTGAAAGAAATTCTTCCTGGCAGATTTTTTTTTTTTTTTAAATGTGCACACATCTGCAAAAGAAGGGTCTCTTGAAGTCTAGTTTTGTGATGCCAAGATCAAACTTTCATTTACCAGTAATGATTAAAAGCTTATTTCCAGAAAAAGCACCATAGCAAAGACTCATTTAGTCAACCTTAACAAGCTGTTATTCAAGTAATCGACTACCGCTGAGAGTGTCAGACATATTAGATCCATTAGAGTTGAGTCAGACATTTGGCATTTAATGGTGTCATGCCATCATGAATAGACAAAGAACGTGATTCAGCCTGAGGAGCGAGCAATCTCCATCAGTGGGAGAAATATTACCTTCCACCTTTTAATCGTAATGCACACCCCATATCAGGTAGCTATTTTCTTCCTTTAATTGAATAAGGCATGCATTCATGGCAGTCTTCTGTCTAATATTTGGGGAATAAAATTCTACTAAATTAACATGCTTCAATTTGTGCAGACAGGAAAGTGGAGACTTACACTTATTTTTGTGGCTTCCCTCGGAACAACCTGGAAAAAGAGAGACTTGTGAATTTCATGTATACAATTTTATTTGTTACTGAACTGTTACATAATAGTACAAAATTAATCGGCAACAATAACACAACATTTTTCTTTCGTTTGGAGGAGAAAGCAAAGTGCATGTAGAGAGCTGGTTGCGTACATTTCTCAAAGACGCCATTGATAACTCCTCTCTCTCTCTCTCTCTCTATTTCTCTCTCATCGCCTTTCCCCCCACTGCATGTTTTAATGTGCTTAAACCGCAGAGGAAATGCCGCAGATGTGATTGTCCCTGACTCCTCAGACGACTGAAAAAGACTCAGACTGATTTGTCATGCTGAAGGGAAAAGTAATTCCCACTGCGTCCTGCCATAATATCCTATCATGGCGGTTTTAGGCAGCGGACCTGAGAGGAATGTAATGCTGTTGATAACCAACAAGTGCCCTTTCTGCAGTCGTAGTGACATCCCCCTCTTCCTGAGTAACGCACATGCTGTGTTGCTTATGTCTGATCGTAAAGACAAAACAAATGCTGCAGCAGAGGTCAGACACATACAGATTTGTAACTGTGATGTGTGGATTTATAGTTTTGAAGACAAACACTGGTGATTGTTACTTTTAAAAAAAACTGAAAAATACAGAAGAGCAAAGATACTGTCTGCATCAGGGTAATATCAAAGATATTTGCAGCTTACATTTACAAATATAGGCCAGTGCAGATGCATGTAGAGTGTGTGATTGTTGGTTGCTGGCAGATTTACATGGTAGATCTGGCATCTATGCATATTATCAGATTTTTTTTAGCTGATAACAGATAAAATATGCTGGGACTGAGGTGTACGGATACGGCATTCGTCCAGATATGTGCAGGTCATGTAGGGCAGATGTAGTACGCAAACAGCAAACACAAACACTTCCTCGGTTATATATAGTAAACTAATAATGCTTACGTTGCCAGTTACCTTAGCTCTGTTGGCCGGGGAGCTGATCTGCAGCTCGTGAGGCAGCTCTTTAGCCACATCCTCCTTCAGGTACCACCACTGGATCTCCAAAGACATGGGTGCCGAGCTGACAGCCTTGAAGGCACAGGGCATCTCCACATCCTCTCCCTCCCCCACACTTACATCTTTAGGGACTTCAGTAAATGCAGCTTTGGTATGTATATGAGAGGGGACGAGGAGAGACAGAAGCAAGACACCAGAAGCAAAGATTAATGAGTAAGATGCCAACGTGAAACTGTTGTTCTACACCCGCCATAAGCCTAAAACATCCTAGAGGTTGGCCTGTCACTTCAGCCACTTATGTGTGCCGTCAACGCACACTTCTTCTATTTTAAGCTCACCCCCTATAGTCCCCATTAGCCATGATTTATAGAGTTTTATTAGAGCACCTGTGACCTATAATCTGCCTTGGGCTTTATTTGATCAAATAATGGAAAGCAGTTCTCCATCCTTATCATGAGGCTGTGATCTGGGTACATTTAGACAGCTGGATCATTCTCTCTCTTTGTGTTTTTAATGGTTTACTGTTTCACACAGTTATCCAACAATTTCTCTATTTCAGAGGGAAATGTACAGTAGAAATTCACAGGTTTAGATTCAGCACTAATAGGAGACGTTTAATCCTGCAGACAGGTGGCATTTATTTTAAATATCGCTTTAAAAAAAAAAAGTCTATTTCCGACGTCAAAATATTTCTGTTATTCCCCACTTTGCCTCCTCTCTGCTTCTCTGGGGGGTTCACTTACCGTTTGCACAAATCATAAAGGGCGAATTGAGAATGAAGTAATAAAGGAGGCTGTAGAGTCCCGTTTTTTCCATGTCACAGTGCGGCTCGTCACACTCAGCACGGGCATTAGACGGTCATTTGACCTGGATGTGTAGCGTCCTGTTAACTGCCTAATCAAATAACTCCAAATATGGGCATAGAAGAACCCGAATCCAGAGGCAGCCCTGCATCAGCCAGGCAACATGTACAATCCGGAGGTGAGCTCCAGCATAATTCAAAACCGAATTTCAGCGCAGAAACAAGAAGAAATGTGATAATTCTACGGTAAATGAGTCAAATAAGTGGTTTAATCCCTCAGTGAAAGCGGTGGCTCCTTTATTTCCCGTTGAACGTCGTCTCTAAGTAGAAACCGAACTTCCCGGTCAGCGGCAGAAACCTGCTCTTCATCATCACCCAGCTCCCCTGGCGAAGGAACGCTCTCCCGGGCTCCGCTCCAAGACCCATCACATAACCGGTCCTCTGTGTGTGTGTGTGTGTGTGTGTGTGTGTGTGTGTGTGTGTGTAGTGTGTGTGTGTGTGAGCGCTGCAACAGCAACAGCCCAGAGAGGAGACAGAGAGGACAACTTCTCTGTGATACTGACAAACAGGAATTATCGTCCTGAAGAGCCAGAGGTTTGTCCGTGGTTCCCGCTCCTCTCTTCTCTTCGGCCTGGCTGCTGTCAACCGACCTGGATCCTTCCCGCGGCTTAGTGTGCGTCGCGAGCAGCTGAGGTCCCTGGGCTCTCTCTCTCTCTCTCTGTCTCTCTCTCTCCCTCTCTTTCTCTCTCTCTATCTCTCTCTCTCTCTCCAGTGTGTGCCAGTGTCTTGTCTTCTTCTGACTGCTACTGGCTTCCTTTATGAAAACACACACACATCACACACACACACACACACACACTCACACTCACACTCACTGAGAGAGTACTGTAGCCTATCTATCAGAGGTAGTCAGAGCTGCGGTTTTAAATTAAGGGCATCAAGATAATCTATACAGCCTCAGACAGACAGTTCCAGAGGCTTAATTCAGATTAAATCCTCCATCTGAATAAAATGCTGCTCTATGAAAACCATTTAGGCTGGTACAGAGTGGAGAAGAGGGCTGTTTTGATGACGTGTTTCCCCCCCAGACAATGTCATGTGACTGGCCATTTGAGCATTCTCAACACCTGCATTGGGCATGAATGTCAGTGGCATCATAATCTGTAGCCTACAAACAATAAGCAATTGTTTAGCAATGAAAAAAAATTTGAAAAAAGGAAATAGAAGAAAATTAAGGATACATGTTAGGGATGCACCAATCCAACTTCTTCCTCTTACAGGCTACCGATTCCATCTGCTCTCTTTTTCTCAATTTTATTTTATTTTTAAAAGGTGGCATAGGTCAGGGATTGCTTTGGAACAAAAAAACTGATTCGACAGCCCACCATGACTCAGTAACTGATGGCGGAAGATACTGGATTTTATCATGGCATTGATGAAGAAGCTGCATTCAATATGGATTGGTCACATCATGGCCGATACCCGATTCGCTCAATAAGGTCAGAATCTGTTATATATATTTTTGTAAAGTTCACAGTGCTCTGAGATTTATAACAGGCTGTGAGTCATCACTGACTTGTGCAGGAGTGTAGGTTGACTCTGTAAGTGAGACGATAAATTTGTATGTATAAAGGCCCTCTAATGAAAACAGCCTTCTGCAGCTCTTCTGCAGTATAAGCAAACTCACTGCCTTACTAGGTCTCAGGATTGTCGTGTTCTGATTGTTCCCAGATTACATTCCCAGATGTAATAAACACAGCAGAATTGAATCTGGATCACCTAATTTCTTTAGCTGTTTTCCAGGTTTTAAATGAATAATTCCTTCATTATTATTGTGATGGTTAGATCTGAATGTGTGCAGATCTTAAAAACCTATCTTTAAAGTTGAGTAATTTATGAGAAAGTCATTTTTACTACCTACAGATGACATTAAATTTATCCAACATTATATTTATAAGAAAGACATTTAAATTACACTAAAAATCACTGCCACACATCTTAAATGTGTAGGAAGTCTATGCATGTACAGTTTTTTATTCAACCTTAGACTTTCTTGATAAAATGGGATGTAAGCTGAAGTGAAGACTGCATTCAACTGATTTGTATATTTTATTTTAGGAGAGGAGGCTTGTATAATAAAGACCAGCAAGGTAAACACACAGCATATACAATGGATTTACAAGATTTTGCGGTAGAGTGTGTTAAGAGTATTTCTCATATCAGAGAGAATAAATGTATAACTTCAGTTCCCCTTCAGAAATACTACATTTTAAGTTTCTGACTTGAACCTCAGCAAAATTCCGGGAGTTAAAAAAAACAAGTTTTCTACATGCTTTTTTTTTTAATTTTATTTTCAGGAATGCAACTTTTTTGTGCAGGATTACTTGCCCCCACCCCACATGGACAGGACATGTTAAAGAAAGAAAATAAAGTCATGTCATCCTATACAAGGATAAGACAGCATTCTTCCACAAGATATTCCCTCATTTGGTCTTTTGATAATGCAGGTGGAGAGCATTAACACTTCACTCCAAAATCTCCTGTAGGTGTTCAGCTGGTTTGAGACCTGGTGACTGTGGAGGCTGTAGCATATGATTAACATCACTTTCATCCTCATTAAACTATTCAGTCAGTCCTTTTGTCTTGTATGGAAACATCTGCATTTGTTATGACTCTCAACTCATTTATTCTATTTTTTCCTTTAATTTGTGGCTCATCTGTACCACTAAGATGAAGTTCTGTGGGGTTTTTGTGTGTGTGTGTGTGTGTGTGTGTGTGTGTGTGTGTGTGTGTGTGTGTGTTTGCTACATAGATAACCATATCTAGCCAGCAGAACTTAGCAAGAAGTTCTCTTCTGTTTATGCGTTCCCAAACTTTTCAGCCCCTGACCCCCAAAATAATGGTGCCCAAGACTCGCAACCCCACCGTCCTCAGAGGTGGTTGAAGTATACAAATGTTGTACGCACAGGCACTAATAGGCTTATCCATAGAAGGGCATAACAACACAAAAGAACACAACAGCCTAATAACCATAATGTTATTTTATAAAGTAATTTAATATAGGCTAATAACGTTAAACTTACCTAATGGGTGGGCACTATGCTTGGAGCACAGCAAGTCCATTCTGGGTTTAATTTTGGAGATGGCCACTCAGAGATCATCCTCCACTCAGAGATCATCCTCCACTCGGAGATCATCCTCCATTCGGAGATCATCCTCCACTCGGAGATCATCCTCCATGTTTAGTCGCGATCTGTATTTATTTTTAATATACGTCAGTGCCGAGAAAGACTTTTTGCAGAAGTAGGTAGAGCCAAACGGCATCAGTACATTAATTGCGGCCTTGGATAGCTGTGGGTATTCCCTCTCGACTGAAATCCAGAACGCAGCTAGCGTCTTGAAATCAAATGCTGTCTTTAAGGTTGACAGTTCAACCAATGTGCTCTCCAAGTCAGATGTCAGGTGATTTGCAGTCGTTACAGTGAATGGAGATCTTATCCAGTCATATTGTTCCATAGGTGTTTCCTCAGGAAAATATTTGTTAAAGTGTTCCAGGAGGGCTTGAAGGTGGGTAATGATAGACTTCTTCACTGTGTTAACACTCAGTTCATTTTCATCCATGAATTTGTCCAGCTCAGGAAACATATCAATCCTACCCATTTCAACTTGCAAAGTGCAATGTTCAACTTCCCTTGTGAATGCGTGGATTTTATCATTCAGCAACATGATGCTTGTGTTTTAACCTTGCATACATATTAACATACATACTACATACTTGACATATTAAGTCTATTCAGTTTGTATGTTGTATGTTGCAGAGAGTGGCAAACAGCCTGGTTTTAAGTGGATGTGATTTTATGTAGTTGACCATTTTTATCGCAGTCACAAGAACACTTTTAAGCTCTGGGTCAAGTGTTTTGCTTGCATGTTTTGCTCTGTGTATAATACAGTGCATGAAGTTTACGTATGGCGCCACTTGTAAGACTCCTGCTGTCAATCCTTTCTTTTTCCCTAGCATCACTCTAGCACCGTCTGTACTCACACCGATGCACTCGTCCAAAGACAGTCCCTATTCTTTTAGTTTGTTGTCAAGTTTTGTGAAAATGTCCCATCTGTGCACGTTCCATCAGCATATCCTTGTTTAGTTTTCTGTCAAAGCTGTATCTGATGAATACAAGCAGCTGAGCAGAGTTTGATACATCTGTGGATTCATTTAACTGCAAAACATATTTCCCTTTCTTCTCAACCAGCTGACAATTTATATCCTGGGCTAGGTTGGTGATGCACTGTGCAATGGTCCTGTTAGACAGCAGCACTGACTCTAGGTCATGGGCCAGTTTATGGGCCATGCATAGCCCAACTTATAGCTATAGCAATGGGTTTGATCAGGGTTTCCCCAATTGGTGTGTGGCTTTTTTGCTTGTGCAGTTAAATAATGATGCCTTTTGAGCTATGGCAGGGATTGTTGTTTGTTTAGTTAGGACTTTCTTACGGCCTTGCAACTCTCGCTCCTTTCGGTGGAAAAAATCTGCGGGTTTAGCAGCGAGAGAGGGTGCTTGGTTTTCAAGTGTTGTAGCATTTTTACAGGCTTTAGGCTTTCATGTGCAAGCACCTCAGTGCACACTACACATTGGTGATGTACTTTGTTGACGACGATGCATGTGAATCCATACTGGATATTAAGGGTGTGCCCGAATACAAATACATTATACAGCAAAGCACAAATAGTGGGTTTTTTAATGAATATTTGTTTCATACAAATATTTAAAAATTATTTAGAAATTTGTTGTTTTTGGGAAGAAAAAAACATGTCAAATTGACCTTCAAATGATGCTTTCGCTAATCTGTCTAAAAAAAAGAAGAGAGAAAGAAAGAAAAAAGAAAACACAATATTCATACCAGATAATCTGACTTTGAATAACTGCACTTAAAAAAACAAAGGTTTTATGTGCATGTGCACGAGTGAATGTGTGTGTGTGCATTTGTGTGTGTGTCTGCATCTTTGGGCAGAAACTTTTAGATTTCTCTCTCTCTCTCTCTTTCTCTCTCTCTCTTTCATACACACACACACACACACACACACACACACACACAGACAAACCACTACTGCTCTGTTTTGAATCCAGATGTTCTCTATTGAAAGTCTGAGTGTGTGCATGTGTGTGTGTGCTTGCCTTTCTATCTTTGTGAGGATGTGAGTGAGTTTTGAGTTTAAAACCATCATTGTGAGGACATCTGCATTGTGAGGACCGATTTTGATGCTTTTGAGGATTTTGGCCAGTCCTCACTGAGAGTTAAGACTTGGTTTTGGGGTCAAGGTTAGAATTAGGTTTAGGTTAGGGTTAGGGTTGGGATTAGGTACTTAGTTGTGATGGCTGAAGGTAAGGTTAGGGGCTAAGGAATGCATTATGTCAGTGAGGGTCCTCACAACTACAGAAAGACAAACATATGTGTGTGAGATGGTATTTGTGTATACATCTACAGTTTTTCATGCAGCAGTGTGTGTGAGTGCAGCAGGAGGTTGGCTTCACATTTCACATCACAAAACAGAAAATGCATTAAAGTTATACTTCACCTTAAATTTTTTCAGTATTAAACTTACTCCCTATAGGTTGGAGAACAGCATCTGTGGTCAGTTTGGATTAGTTACTATGAACTCCAACAGGGATGCTTTCGTATTGAATAAAAGTGGTAAAAATGTTCAGAGGAGGGTACATGGGGCAAAAGAAGCGACAATCGGCACTCTCTTAAATACTATAAATAAGCTTAAATGATATTCTAATGACTAAACCCATTGGGAAATACTGCTGTAGCTGCATTGTAAGTTATTGATCCTGTTGCTATTTACTTGTCTGGTTATAGCTTCATGTATTGGTTCAATCAACTGCAACAATTTATTTCAGTTGTATATTTTTACATTTCGGGAACAAACTGCATTTCTAAGTTTTCAAATCCTTCTTTTTTCAAGATATATGCATGTACTAATCTAAAACAGGATCTTATGGTATTACAGGAAACACTGATATATTCTTTTATGGATGAATTATAAATTTATTAATGGCTGACAAAAGGGCTCTGGTAAATCCAGAAATGAGAGGTACTTGTTTTCTTTTTAATTGGTGTAAATGAAAGTTATTTTGACTAAAATGTTATGAAATAACTTTGTGTCTCAGGTATTGAGTAACCTTGGGGGAGACTGCGCAAAGAGGGGAGGTGGATAGTATAAAGGGAGGAGGGAAGGGTAATCAGTGTTTGGATAAAAGAGGGAAAAAAAGAAAGAATTAAGTAGAAATATGTATCTGTACTTATTATTCTATGTAACAACAGAACATTAAATGTTCCCACATCTGTCCATCTCCCAGAACAGATACCATCCAATAAAAAACAAAAATCTGCAGGGGTACAACATATTTGTCAATATTTATAATATCTAACATTTTTAGTGGGGACTTCATACCACTCCATCATACAAAGAAACACACAGAAAACACACACATTCCACAGAACTATTGTATTACTCCAATAAGAAGCAGGCAAGAGTGTTCAGCACCATGGACAGTGCCACAGACCCACAACCCATTAAACTCAAATAAAGTTGTGTCCCAATTCCATACTACATTCTAATTGTTTACACTAGATACAATACATACTAATCTCTATACTATACTGTTTTTACAGTTTACAAGCTATAAACATACTTACTTTTATTATACTAACAGCAAATTATACAATACTCAGGCCTGTGGGAGTCAGTTACATTTTTTTCCTTAACTGCTCTTGCAGCAGTTACAATTAGTTAAAAATGTTTCCAACTCCTCCATTCTCTTTGTGTATTGCATTTTAGGAAATACACTGAAATGTTAAATACAGAGCTTCTGGTAGAACCTGTGAGCCCTGAAGAGGATAATAGCACAACAGGGAAGCAGCAAGGGAGGCTGATAATCAAAAGATTAATTTTGAGTGGAGTATCACTTTAAATCAACTAGAAAAACTCACCAATCCCCCCTCTACAACACACACACACACACACACACACACACACACACACACACACACACACACACACACACACACACACTCATATAATACAATCTACAAGACAACCAGTGTCACAGGTATAATCAAGGATAATACCAGTGTGATTCTTCCCGTCACTGTTATTGTCCAACTCTGCAGTAAATTTCAACATTCTGTTTTTAGTGGATTTTTGATATCAGTGAGGCCTCATGACTTCTGTTGGTAGCAGCTTGTATTAAACTGTGGAAAATACATCTGAAGATTAACAATTTTGATGGGCATTAATGGCAACAGGAAAAAAATATTACAATGGTATTATCCCTTGAGTGCAGCAAGACCCTATTCCCCTGCCATCCGTATTGTATTATGCAGGCCCTTTGGTAAACTCAACCTTCTTATCTCCACACTGAAGACAGCACAGACTGTACATGGCACAGGAACTGTTGCCAAACTTACTACTAAAAACCTCACATTTAATGTCTGATATGTGCTTGTCAAAGACTACATGGCAACAGGACATGCTTTAGTTCTAGGGCTTTACATACTATAAAGATCATTCAGAAATCACAGTCAAACTTTTTGACACGTGCATCTCACAGTGCACACTTTTTGATCAATATAACAGAGTCAACCCTGGCAGCATTGTATGGAAATTAACAAAAAACTTACAGTGTTTGTAATAAGACGAAATAAACATTTAAAAATGCACACACAAATGAAACACTTACTGCCACTGCTTCATATTAAATGCTGGAAGATTTTTATTGTGAATTAGCTACATGAAATGTATTTTTAGAAACATATGTGTGTTTATGTATATGTGTATGACAATTCATGTCAACCCATCCAATACTTGTGAAGACCTTTCACTCCAGTCTAAAGCAATGGACAGACCAGCCAAAATTGCAGGGCATATATCCTAAATATTAATAAGAAATAATGAAAATAAATACTAGTGGTTGCCAGGTCTTTAGAAAATGTGACAGCATGCTATTTTCAGAGTTCAGAAAGAATTTTGGTAAGGACAAAAATGGACAGTTTGCCCTAATTTTCTCAGAGAGAAACTGTGCTTCTGGAATGACTCATAGCTACTTTGAACATTCTCAATAATATATTTATCTTCATATCTTAATAGGCATATCATGTTTGCCTATTAAGGTAGTTTTTCTTTTTACTTTTTCCATCTTTTTTGTCTAACTGGTATTTCAATTTCAAATATTTTACTTCATTTAACCTCATTTCTCTATGTAGTGGGTAGCAGTAGGGAAACCTATCAAACAGAATGTTTTACTTGAAATTACAAATACAGACAACTGGAATGGACTTTCTCCAATTGTGTAGTACATTATGTCATTAAATTTCTATAGAGTGACCTTGCTCTGTCAGTGCAGACATCAGTACATTCACACAGTGAGCAAAAAGGTGGTTGCTCTCCTCCCTGTGGCAAATCGGACTTCAATCTTAATCACCTCTATTGAAAGAGACTGTGAACAGAAAAGCACACATTCTTTAGTTAAGAAAAGTCATTTCATATAGCAGGAAGCAAAATCTCTGTACATTTATCTCTGTAGTTACTGATAGAAATGTCATTTGCATTTCTCCTCACATCTTTCTCTCTGCCTGCCTTGGCTGATCTCAATGTGCTTTTTTTCATTTTGTATTCCACCTGTCTCTTCAGCAGAGCCAATTTATTTGCTTCGGACAACACAGTATGTTGACAGAATCTTTCTTTCAGTTGCAGATTTCTTCTGGATCTGAAAAAGTGTAAAGAATAAAGGACAAATTGTTTCTGCTCAACATGCACAGCATCTTCAAACACAAGAATTTAGACCACCAATTTCACACAAATGGGTTCACCAAGTTCAACAACTCTTCTAGCCACAGGATTTTCTCAGCTCTTTGTTACACAGCAGTTGTCCTACATATGGTTTATTGTTAGGAGAGCATCCTGCCTGAAATTAATTGTTCAGTACATAATTTTTGTACATGTTCACCATCTTAGTTTAACATGTTAGCAAGCAGTGTTTAGCTTACTTTAAAAAATACTTGTTACTCAATGAAAAACAGCAACAAAGTTAAATTACTAATTACATTTCTTTCATGACTCAGCCTAGCTTTCCTGCCTTTAAACAACTCCAAAGCCTTCACACCAACATGTGATGCATTTCATTTATACCATATTTCTCATGTGCAGAAAAAGAATATAAAAGACTGTGTTTTTTTATAAATACTGAGTATATTCTAAACATATCTGTGACATTTTATTCACCAAAAGATTTTTCTAAATCCATCTCTTCTTACAGCCCAGATCTGTCCTCCAGCATACTGTTTCCAAAACAATTTACATAAAATCTGCATTATTAATGACCACCTACTCCGATTGGCTGGAGGTGTGACCCCCACCTTTATCCCCAGCCGATTGGAGTACTAACTAATTAATAATGCAAGTTCCCATACATCGCATCTTTCCCTGAAGTAATGGCTGCAGCTGGAGACATAACACGTAAACATATAGTGGTCTAATCCTGAATGAAGGGGAAGAACCTGCTGTTGCACAGTTGAGGAGGATGTTTCAGAACGGTAAAATCATGTCTAAGTTTCCTCATAAAATAAAAGTCATAGCACAGATATATTCCTTTAGCAGAGTAACAGAAAGAAACAATGTTTACAAGTGTGGTTGTTTTAAAACATCATCCAAAGGTTGAAGATGCAAAAGTAGAACATCCTGTGGTGCACTGAATCACGTTAAACAGACAGTCGGCTGTAAAATGTGTGAAACATACACACAATCACTTGACAGAGGGAACATTGTCTCCAAAAATGAATTTCAGCCATTCCTGACGTAAATCTCCATCCTCTGGAAGGCTGTAAAGACTTTTGCGGAACAACCAGCAATACTTCAAGTGTCCTGCTCTGTTTGTCATCTGGCTGTGATGCAAACTCCGACTACAGAAGTCTCAGTGTAGCACTGGGTGGCAATGATGTAAGAGAGATTTAAATAGTGGTTATTATTTGATATATTTCTTGTGTCTATTATATATGTTACAAATATTGTTTTCAAACTAAGGGGTCAATGTTTGTTCTCAATTCAATGTGAGGCTAATTGACCTCAAACTTGTTTCAATCAGAGGGTTGTTTGTTGACCTCTGAGGTTAGCTGGCAATATCTTTGCCTTAAGCCTACTGTTTTAGAAACTGTGTGGATCAGGAGGTACCTGGATGAGCTAAATTTGAAAGATGTCCTTGTTTGAAGTTATTGACTGACCATTAGGTGTCTATGAGATCATCCTATGACTATACTTGTTTGTAAGGAGGTGTAACAGTTTGTGGAAGTGTCTATTTAGGGACCTGACAGTTTTTAACTTTGCTTCTGCAGAGGTACAAAGCCGTCTGGTTTGTGTTTGTAATCTTTACAGAAAGGGCTGGCTTTAGGGAAATGGCCTACTCAACAACAGATAATTGTATTTTTGTTCTGTATTTGGACCTCTGTATAATTGTAACTGATTGTGTAATGGATTGTACAGTGTCTACAACTGCTTCAACAAGTAACAATGTTTAATGCTCTCTTGTGTCTTTGTGTGTTCTTGAGTGAGCCATACTAACATTTCTACAACAACTGGCTCATGCTAATGCTTCCTAGTATATTTGATTTGACTTTCTGGTGTGACATAGCAACGAGTATCACGTCAACACCACTTGCTCCACAAATTTCAAAATTTCAAATAACTTAAAAAGAAAGGCAGAGGATATAGAATTGAGCAATTTTACAGCAGAGGCCGGCCCCCACCATCACCCTAATCCATCCAAACACTCATTTTTCTTCCCACAAATCCTGAATGTAGTCTTATGTACTAAATATAGGCAACGCTACCGGTGGCTAGCTAGCAACTGAGAAGACAACATGTAAATAAGATACTGGAGTAAACTGGAGGCATATTTCCCCTCTTTTGGTCGATGTGAGCTGCCTTTCCACATCTCCAGTCCCTACACCAAGCACACTAGCATGTCCCTGTTTAGTTTGTTGACTGAATGCAAATACAGAAAATATATATCAACTCCTCATCAAACCCCCAGCAAACAAGTACAATCCTCACATGTAAAGTACCAAAGTATTGCCAGAAATTGTAATGCTTTGCTTTTTTTTCAGTAATGAGTAGTGTAATCACACTGTTAGCATGTTTTAATTAACACTAAACAAAAGTACAGTACTGAAGCTGATGGCAATGTCAGTTTTTGGTGTTTGGTCATAAACCAAAGCATTAGACAAACTGAGATTTAGAACTGATGATGGTGCGAGATGAAAAGTCAGAGGGTCACCAATGTTTTTACAATTCATCCTGAGGGGGGCATGAATGTCTATATCACATTTAATGGCAATCCACCCAATAGTTGTCAAGACATTTAAATCTAAACCAAACATTTCCAACCTGTTGATTGCACTAGATAAAATTCAGGGGATCACCAAAGTCATTGGGATTCATCTTCTGGGAACCTTACATACCTCTACCATGTTTAATGGCAATCCATATAATAGAAACAATAGTTAGGACCACGAATGTCTTGACAAAATTTCCATCCATTCAATATTTGTTGGGATATTTTAGTTTGGAACAAAGTTGTGGACCGACTGACAGATCTGACCATCCCTACAGCATGGCTAAAAACCACCACACTAGACACTCACAACTCACACTCTGAGCTGAGTTATGATACTGAAGGTTTAGTAAAAAACAGAATTTCACTGCTCTCAACAGGTCTTTGATTTGTGTCCACAGTGCTCAGCAGAGAAGTTCCTGACAATTTTATTAAAGAGACAATTAAAATGCAATCAAAAGATATGAACAGTGGTTTGCCACATTAAGTTTCATGATTGAATCAATGTGTTGTGACATTAGTTGTGATTGAGAGTTTATGAGAACAACATTTGTTCAGGGGGAAGATAAACTTGCTGGCTGGTACACTGACATTGATGTTAAATAGAGGTTGTTGTAACACACATTCATGCCAGAATGTACTAGACAGTCTGTGTGCGTGTATTTGTGCTGTCTACCTCATAGCCATGATGATGATGTTTTCAGTAATGTAAAGTAGAGTCTATGTGTGTGTGGACATGGTGGAGGCTCTGGCTGTTCCCTTCATGCACATACTGCAGTTGAACAAAGGCACTGCTGAGCAGACGGAGAAACACAAAATGACAGAAAGGCAAATCTGCTCTTTCTGCTTGTTTAGGGAAAAAATACAGCTTGAGGAAAGCCAGTGCAGATTTTTCAGGCCTAACAGAAGCCAAAATCATCCTACAGAGAAGCTGAATGTCATGACGACAGCTGCTTCATCTTCCTCATCTCCATCCTTTGCTTCAAGTCACTTGTGATGTCATTTGAGTCAGAGTTGGTTGGGGATGAAGACTGTGGTGTAGAGTTAGAAAGAAATGAAGTTACTAGACTAGATTAGATGGGACAAGCTAGATATTTAGGGCGTTTTCACACCTGCACTTTTTAGTCCAGTCGAATTGGACCCTTGGTGTTTCTTTACCCCCTTGGTGTGATTTCTGTAGGCAGATCTAAACACAGTAAATGTGTAAAAGTAGTAGAGTAAAAGTACTCAAGTGAGGACCAAAACAATTATCCACTGATTTGGACCAGAGCAAACAAACTATAAGTGTGAAAACGCCCTTGGACACCAGAGCAGAGGTCAGATAACCAGCCAGAAAAAGTGAAAACACACGTGTGGGTTTATAGGACCTGTAACAACTGTGTTCCCTGCCAATATTAGGCTTACACTCCTTTTGTTTATAGTTCTCTCAATCACATATCTTGATTTGATAGTTTAAGGAATTTATGTTCATAGAAATGCAAGAACAATGACAAAAATGCAATTAAATAATATGTTGATTTATTTATGAGCTGCACTCTTGCAGTGCAAATAGTCCAACTGAAAACCGTTTTAGTGACAGTGAAGGCACAGAAAATAAAGGGGCTGCATTATCTTCATGTTGCCTGAGTTCCTCAGACGTGATAAATGTGTTAACCAAAAACAATTAAAAGTGAAATCCTCTTCAAACACTGAAGCGTTACTGGGTAAGTGAGATCCCACAGCAACAGTGGCTGCTCCTTTATTTGTGCCATCTCCAGTGATCAGTCTATAGAAATACCGTAGAAGCATTAGTGGTCATCTTATTTATTGTATTATTATTATTATTATTTCATTGAGTCCCTACTGACATTTGATACACAGAATTGCTATTTGCTTTAGCATTTTTATTGCTCATTATGATTAAAGGTCTTAACACTTTGGAAAATCCCAGTTGCAGCAAGCTTGGACTGGACACAGATTAATTCAATAATGTGAATATGCTGGCTAGAAATGACGTTAAGCACCCTGACTCTGACTGTGGATAGCTGGGCCTTGGATGCGACCAAACACAAGGCTTCTCTAAGCTCTTGGCTGCCAGAGCCAAGACGAGTCAGAGAAGGAGAGAGGAAACTAACTTCTGTATTTGTTGTCTACACCCTGTGATTAGTGGCATTGTTCTCAAAGAGAACAAACAAAACCAGTAGGCTGCTTCATATAAGTGAGTGCCACTCTGTTTGGCCCCTACAATCTTCATCTTCAAGTATGATTTGAATTTGAAAAGCTAATACACTCTGAAGAATGAGAATGAAAAAGTGAAAAATAGGATCTTTTGAAGGATTTTCAGGTTGTTCCCGTATGAAAACATTTCTGCACTTCTCTTTGTAAGTGCAGGCAGGGTGAAATCTGATTGGTGGTTGTATGCTTTTTTTTCTTTCAAAGCCTCTAATTCTCCATGTACTCAACAGGAGTGCCATGGGTCATTACAAGGCCCCTAATGGCTGACCATGGGAGTTTACATAGACAATGTGGCAGCTCTGACACTATTATTTTGTGCTGGAGAAATTGTGTACTCCAAATTTTATCACTACATCATTGTGGCACACTGTCAGGTTGAGCATGCAGGCAAACTTGAATTCATTCAGGCTGTATCTGAAATCAGTCCTTACGTACCATATAGTGCTCTATATTTACTTTCTGCCATTTGATTTAAAGTCCCCCTCCACTCAAAAACATGTTTTTCTTCGTGTTTCTAAAGTTGGATGTTTGAGCTTCACTGTGCAGAATGATGTATGTGCAGAGTTTGACACTAGAAGGCTGTTATTCATCTGCTCATAGTGGAGAGTTTTTCTGTTCTCAGTGAAATTAGATTTTTAGGTGTGGGCCTACAAGCATAATTTGTGAATCATAACTAGTTTGGAAGCCAATCCTGATCCAACATTCAACTTACACTACACACTAAGTGTGATGAGGAAACTTGAAGCCTCCAGTGAACAAACACAAAGAATGAACTTTACAGTGAAGTAGGAGACATAGTGCATCCAGCAGTTAAACTTTTGAAAAGAAATACTCTTGCATATTCACATATAATGGGTTTTTAAAGTAGATGCCATTTTAAAGATTTTGACTTGGTAATTATACTTTTGTGTGGAAAAACCATATCAAGCACACATTGTTGTTCCAAGCACAGTATTTTTATATGTCTTAATACATGTCTGGAGGGGATATTTAAATAATTTTTGTGTGATAAATTCTGTGCAAAATCTGATTCATGTAATTGCAAAAAAAAAAACTCTATATGTCCCATCATGTGCTCAGGATTGTGACTCAAATATACACAAAATGACATAGAATCCTCTGCTTATTGCTGATGCCATTTGTCAACTAAAGGCGACTGAGGGTCTGAGTGAGGCCAAAATAAACCAGAGGTAGTGACTATAACTATAGGTTTATAAGGACAAATGATAACTGACATTCTCTCTTGTTTCACAGAACAGGCTGCAATTTTCAAAAAAATGAGTGGAAAGATAAAATCATTCAAGGTAGAGACTGTAGTGATTATAATGCTCTCTCATAGATACATAGTTATACTTTTTACTATTTATATTAAACCCTCCTTTTATGTTGCAGATAAGTTTGACTCTTTTCAGCTCAGGGGCATTTCTAGGAATTCTCAAGGTCTGGGGCTCAGTCCAGACCATCTGGGGCTGTGGGGTATGTCTGCACACAGAGCGTGCGCTGAATTTTTTGGGGTGCTCCCTGCTGTTCGGCCTGGAACACTACAGCCTAAGTGTCATTTACTTTTACTGCATTGTATGACTACTGCAAAAATTAAATTTCATTTGAAATTTATTTTTTAACAGTAATGTTAAGATAATTGCTCTGGACAAAATGGACATCTGCTGGGCAGCTGAGAATTCTCAAACCTATGGCACCAATGTTCAATTGCTACTTTACTTTTTTATTCTGCTTTTATATTTTTATTTGACATCTGTAATGTTTAGATACAAATAAAATAAATCAGCAGCCTGATGACAGTAGATTGAATTGAAACACTTGTTTATTTTTACAACCATTTAGGGAATATCAGGTGTTTTGACCATCCCGCTTTTCTTCAAATTGTGTTGCCAATTCCTCAAATATCCTGTATCCTTTAACTCATGTCATCTATGCCTACATGACAAAACGCTGTTACCCTACGCTAATTACCTTGTTGACATGTACCAGTAACCTTAGCTTAGCCACGTTGTCTGGCAAAATGTCAGAATGCACCAGCAGAAGATATCACAGATATGTAGTTAGGGTTTGCTTGGCTACATTAGTCAATAAACCAGTGGTTCTCAAATCTAGTGAGACTTTTGTTAATACTTTAAGCCTTTATGGTGTAGTGTTGTTACTGCTGTGTGAGCCCCACAGCTGACAGACAGCATGAAGCAGAAGCAGCATTGGACACCGTGCGTCTGTGCCATGGCACAGCTGGGGACATGAGCAAGCAAAAGTTGACAATGACAATGAGGGCTGCAGATGGACTGAGCTTATATACAGGAGGCCATATTTAGCCCTGCCCACTCCCTCACACTCTACTACATCCACTCACAGGCAGCAGCAAGGGTTGGCGTGGTCAGGAGATAAATTAATGATGTTTTTTCCTCTGTCAGAAAGGTATGGGCTGGTCAAAAAACATTCTCAGCTGAAGCCCTGGAAGCCTGATGTTGACAACGCTGATGATCCTGCTTCAGGTGTTCTTGAATTCATTTGTGCTGTACACTGGGAATGGAAATACTGCTGAGTATAATCTGTGTGGTAGGTCGAAATCAGGTCATATTCCCACCCAAGTTGATGCATAAAACCCCAGTCAGACATAATGACTCATACCTGTCTGTAAATCTAATTTTGTCAAAGATCCAACAGGTGCAGGTGTAGTTTGATAATATGTATATGTGCATCCCAACATTCTTCATCGTCTAGATGTGTTGTTGTTGTTGTTGTTTTTTCTTAAGTGGCTCAAGGATAGCTGTTTAGCCATAGTTTCTAACTTTCTAAGTTTTCATGAATCTGATAGGGTGGGCAAACTGTCACTCTGGGTGGGCATGCACACATCAAGACCCACCCCTAGATCTGCCTCTGGCACAGGGTGTTTCTGAGAGACTCACTCAACAATGAGCTCACTGGGCAGAGAGCGCCATCGTTTATTCTGAGCTGCAATAGACAGTTGGGATAATATGCAAAGTCACTACCCAGTGTGCTGGGTAGTGAGGAGCAGATGTAATCCTTGACCAGCTGTTCAAAGCACTTCATCAATACAGCGGTGAATGCCACTGGGCGGTAGGCATTCAGGCAAGCTGGTCTTGTTTTCTTGGGCACAGGAATGATGGTGGACTCCTTGAAGCACAGGGGTATGACAGACTGAGTCAGGGACAGGTTGAATATCATTATGAACACTGGCACTAGTTCGTCAGCACATAGTTTGAGGACCTGCCCACTGATATCGTTTGGTCCTGCTGCTTTCTTGGTGTTCACACACTTGAAAGCCCTCCTGGCGTCATGCTCAGAAAGGGTGATAGGTGTGAAAAGTGCACCCACCAATCCATTAACCTCTGCTTCTGCAGTTTTTGCTTGCTAGCTGCCAATGGTATCATGGTGGGCATAAAAGTTGTTGAGCTCAATTGCTAAAGACACATCATCACTTGACAAGGGGGTTGGGGGGTTGGGCTTTTAATCTGTCATAGTTCTTAGACTTTACCACATGCTTCTGGGATTGCCCTCCTGGAATTGCAGTTCCACTTTCTTCCTATAGTCCCTTTTGCCTCCTCTACTGCTCTTCTTACATTGTAGGCTTCTGCTTTATAATCGTCCATGTTTCCAGACTGCAGCCCTAAGTTGTAGGCTGCAGTGGTGTGTTTATGGCATCTTGGATGGTTCTGGTAATCCATGGTTTCTGGTTGTGGAATGATTTAACTGTAGTTTTGGTTGCCATTGCTTCTGTTGTTTTATAAATTAAATCCACCACAGACTCAGTGAATCCATTGATGTCATCGGTGACAATGACAGTGGTGTCCTGGAACTTGCTATAGACTTTTACTGACCTTTCATATCACTGGGGGCATGCATCATAGTTTGTTTACATATTTTTACCTCAGCAAGATGGCTGCATGGTCACTCTTCCTGAACACAGGTAATGATCCTGTTCTGTATCCATCTTTGAATGGTGTGTGGCAGTGATCCACAGTGTTTATTCCCCTTGTGGCGCGATAAATATGTTGATGGAAGTCAGGCATAACCTTCTTAAGGTTAACCAGATTGAAGTCTCCAGCTACAATAAGAGCAGCATCAGGATTACTGATCTGTGAGCAGTTCAAGTCTTTGCAAAGAGCCAACAGTTCAGTCTCTGTATTCACCTTTGGTAGGATGTTGACCGCTGTGATAATGACTGATGTAAATTCTCTCAGTAGAAAGTGCGGTCTGCATTTAATTGACAATAACTCCAGATCAGGTGAGCAGGAACGGGATAGCACTCTAATATTCACACTGTCACACCAGTCCTTATGCACCATAAAGCACACACCTCCTCCTTTTTTCTTGCTAGCGTCCTCTGTCCCATCGGATCAATATACAGAAAAAGAGTCATATGGTTGAATGACGCTGTCTGGTATTCCAGGATTTAGCCAAGTTTTGGTGAAACAAAGGACTGTACAGTTCCTGATATCCTGTTGGAAACTGATGCAGGGACAGAGATTGTCCAGTTTATTACCCAACGCCTGTACATTGGCTAGCAGGATGCTTGGTAGAGAAGATCCATAAGGCCGTGAACACAGCCAGTGTTTAATCCCTCCACATTTTCCTCAGTATTTACATTGTTCACTCTGATGTTTACATTTGAAAACCTTGTCCAGCCAAGTAGCAGAGTCAGCAAGAGGAGAGTTTCCAAAGTGGTGACCTTACCATTTCCCTATCCTGACTCATATTCATATGTTATCATTGTCCAATATTGTCTAATATTATTCATAAAAGTGTACAAATTTAGCGGAGCTGACAGAGAGGCGACTGGGAAAGTCTGCACCTTCTAATTGAGCATGTCAGGAAATATTTACAGAAACTGTAATCTAATCACTGGCATGGCAAAAAATCCTAGTAAGATCCTAGAGACTTCAGATGGTGTTCCTCAGTATTTCTAAAATCCTGGCTATGGCCCTGCAAGACATGGAAATCTAAAGATAGTCACATTCAGTGGTCACTATCACATCAGCAAAGCTGAGGCAGACTGTCAAAATTACATTTAAAGCATTTGTAGTTACAAAATTATAGTCTGTCTTTCCTTTTGGAGGCACAGACATCAGTTTGGCAGGGATGTTGGTTTTGCATAATTAGCTCAGGATGGCTTTATTAATAATGCAAATGAGCTCAAGACATTTCACACAAACAAATGCACATGGCAGCGGTTGCTATGTGACAGCTGAATGATGATGTTTTCTTTATGGTGTGTTTATGAATAACAACCGTGTGGCTCCAAAGATGATCTCCTCTGTTTGAGTGTTTTGATTACACAATGGAAAGGGGAGGAAGGGGAGTTAAGGGATGGGATGTTGTATTTGTAGTTGTGGCTGTCATTCCTATTAATAGTAACAATATCATTATTACCAAATTAGTTTCTGGGATCTGGGAACAAGGAAATATCTCTAAAAAGAAGTTTAAAACACAAGTAGACAATCAGACAGGCTGTAAAAAATGTTAAGGTTAGACAAACTCACTTGAAAGAGAAAATGAAGGTGAAACAGTAAATTATTACTCAAAATGTCTGTTGTGACTATCCATCACACTTTACAGACCATCTTCCAGTTTGATCTACCACACACTACACAGTTTTCCTGTGCAATGAGGGATTATTAGAAATATTTCAGGTGTGCTCATTCAGTTTTACCTCTGGTTGAATAGGTTAGGAAAATGTGGCTACTGTGTTGATATGGCTAACTGATAATCTGGCTTGGTTGTCAATTGTCTAATTGACAACCACCTGTTTCTTGCCCTGTTGGACTTCCTAGTAGCAATGTTGCAGTGTTCGCCTGAGGTCTGTGCTCACACACCTAACCTGTTTTGTTTGATAAAACAAACTCTGGTGGATTTGCCTGTTTATTGTGGTTTGTTTGGACCAGTTTGAAAGCTGTTAGGCAAACTCTGGTGCAAATTGGGTCGTTTTCAAACCTATTATTTGTTTTCTTTGGTCCGATGGTCAGTGGATGAGTTGTTAACTTGGTGTGTTTTCCCCTTGGTTTCTTTTCACACAGAGAAAAATCTGTGTGAAAAGTGGACCAAAATGCATCACTACTAGCCACATGAGAATGTTCACTCCGCTTACTGGTCAGATGTGTGTGGGGCGGGAGCAAGAACATAAACACAGGAAGAAGGTCCGGAAGAAGCACCTCTGGCCAGATGCAACATTCTTGTTGTACTAGTCCAGGTGAGACCTCATTTGTTCTCCAGCTAGCTGCTAGCAACTGATGAGTTTACTCATCTGCATCCATGCAAAGCACACCTGGCTACAGGAGCTGTTTAGCTTAAACTTGCAGAGTATGCCTTGTAGGCGGGTCAGATTGAGTTTGGATCATGTTTCCCCCAAGCAGATGTTATGGCAGAAAGAGATGGATCATAGAGGAATCAGATGGTCGAGACACAGGTGTCAGATGGGGGAATCTCTTTATTCACAGCGGCCCTTCTAACAACGTAGTCAGTGATATCTTCCCGTTACAGAACGTGACATGCCTTTTTATACTTAAGACAGGCTGTGTGTGTGTATATGTAGACAGGTTTCATCTTGTTTACCAGACTCTAACTATCCCAAGGGGGAACTTTTCTCAATTTCATTTATCTTGGACTTTGACCAAATGTGAGTAGGTGTCTCTGCACTATGGGGATATTTCTTAATTTCATCTCTGCACTCTGTGTGTGTGTGGTGTACTTTGCCCCTTTCTCAATATTCCAGATGTCTCCCATTTGTTTGGCGGGCTGACATATTTGGCATCAGTACAGGTCCTGATGACCTTGGTCATAGTGACCTGGCCCTGAATTGCCTGCTCATTTCCCTACACAGACTCTGGTGCAGTTCATTCGCAGTCTAAAACTAACAGACCAACCAAAGGATTTTATTCAAAAGCTAAACTAATGTTACTGTAAATCTATCTGCTGATTGTTTACTGTTCAGGAAGCGATATTATAATCAGTCTTACCTTACTAACACAATAAGCAATCTGTATAAGCATTGCATATATTTATGCAAACAAAATCAGCAATTGCCTCTTCGTCTTTTATGTTTGTCATCATAACATGCAGTGGATTTGGAGTCTACAACAATGTTATTATGTTATTTCTCAGTGAGGTCTTTGTGACATCAGAGAACATGAATATACACATCATTAATGTGCTGCAGGATTTGCTGTCAGTCACTGGAATTTGATTCCTCTATGTGTGTCCATGTGAAGATGATGATGATGCAGGATGTCATCACCAAAAACTGTCCAATCAATGAGTTGCCTGTCAGTCCAGGCGACTTCAGGTTTACTCTGGCTTTGTAAAAAGCCAGCTTGAACACCAAATGGACCAGTGGTAAAAGGCAACAATGTCCCATTTTTCCCTTAGTCTGGTCCAAATGATGAGAGGATGTGCGCACGGGAACATGCAGACGGTGAAATTCACACCCTGCAGTCAGTATTTTCAGCATGTTCAGTAGTCTATAGAGTGAGTATAAAAAAATAAATGATCAAAGTTGTAATAAATTTTGTCATTTTCTGAAAGACTGCTGAAAAATAGCTTTATTATTTAAATAATTCTGATGCCGTTTGCCTTAGTTGGATAGTCAAAAGTGTAGAATGAAAGGAAATATAAGAAGAGAGAGCACCTCAGGCTGCTGGCCCATCACAGCAACCCATATCTCTTTCTGTCGGCAGGAGTTTGCATTGACATCATAGCTGCGCTATCTTCAGCCGGGCTCAGACTACTGGAGTTTTAAAATCCTAACCGATTTTGAAATCGGGTTGCATTACGCACATAAGAAGAAGCTTCACAGATGTTTTTCTCTCCAATCTCAAACATGCACACTACAAGATTTGAAAGTAATAGCGCATCACACAATACACAGGGAGCAATGCTCCACCTCACATGATCTTTGGTGACCTCATGACGAAGCAGATGTAAACAAAATCGATACTGACATGGTGCAACAACATGTTTTAGTAATGCTATGCAGTGAGAAGAATCAAAAGCAGAAGGCTAAATGAGTCTGGATGAAAAACTGGTTGAAGAGACGCAGTCAACACAGGTTGTCTGTTCTTCAGTGGGAACTGGAGGTGAGATTTTAACTCAGTTTGAATATCTGTCAACAGTAGTATGCTAACTAAAGTTTTCTGTTGCTTGGCAACACCAATGGCTGCTCGAGGACTAACATTTCCGTCTCCTTGTGGACTTGTCTCTCTTATTTGCTATTGTGGTCCTGCTTGGAAAGTAGTGATGTAATCATCCAGATTTTAACTCCTAAATATCAGAGAGATGAGAACTCGTGTTTCGGCTTGTGGCTTCATCAGGGACCCTGATGAAGGCCACAAGCTGAAATGTGTCGGCCAACTAATAAAGTTGTTCTTCATACTACAAGTGTTGCTGGAGTTCTCATCTCTCTAGACTTCTTTTCCTTTCTCCGTGCACCTTGGAAATAGGTGAAGTTGTGCCAGAGACCTTTACTCTGCAACTCCTAAATATCAAACATGTTTGAAATTATCAAGGCGGCCCCGATGAGTCTGCGAGCAGCTCTGGGGGTTTAAGATTGGATCTGTAAACCCCTAACATTACTAGATAATCTGGGCCGAACATTGGTACCAACAAAGGTCCCAGACATGATTTCTCCTCCGATTGTCAGGAGAGGTAAATCAGGGATAAATCGGCCCAAAACTCCTGTAGTCTGAGCCCGGCTTTAGATGTCTGACATTCTGTTAGTTTATAACCCCAGCAGATCTCTCCGGTCACAAGGTGGAAATCTCCATGTGCTCCATGTGCTTAGAGCACTTTCAAAGTCTGGTGAGATGGCATTCAGTATTTATGCGCCTAAAGAATGTAACAGTTTGCCTGCTAAAATTAGATTTGTTCCAACACTGTGTTCTTTCAAAACCAAACTAAAGACCTTCATTTTCACTCAAGCATTTTCTTTTGTATGTTTATATGTTTACATAAATATGTGTTTTTATGTATATCTATGCATGGATGTTTCTATTTATCTGCACATTTTTGCTGTTTTATTTTTGTTGTTTTTATCTAAGGCACTTTGAACTTGAATTCAATTTGAATTGAATATCTGGAGATATGTGAGAGGATAATCAGCAGTTGTTAGCACTATGTCATGTCTACCTGACATGAATTCCACTGAGGTCTCCCTACTGTGGCACAGTGTGAAAATGGACACTGAGATATTCTCTGTAGATCATAATCATCACTTCTGTGTCACTGTTGTCCTGTCAGTGGTGTTTTTCTTTGGTAATGCGAGATCCACTCGGCTGACGTGAAGGTTTGAGTTACCCTGAAAAGGATGTGGTTGACAGTTAAGTCATGAAGACAGCAGTGTTCCCTGTCAGAATAAAAGTGTGCTCTCAGACAACAGAGGCACTCTGTTGCACTGTAATCTGAGGCTAAATGTTAATCTAAAGATCCACCTCTTAAGCACAAGCGTGAGCATGAGTATTGACAGACATCTTATGGTGCGTTGGCTACTCTGCTGGCAAATGTAATTGAAGACAGGTGATATTGCTGTCCTGAGATTTGCTGAGTGTTTGCTCTTGGAGCCCTCCATCAGTGCTCTGCAGTCCCATGTGATCCCTGCATACCTGATTTACATGGATACTCTGCAGGAAAACGCCTGGACAGCACAAAAATAAAGGAAGCAAGGAAAGAAGACAGACATGAAGCCATCTCTCTGCCTTTGGTCAACTAAACTATGCATCATGTCCAGGACTCTACACTCATTGACCAGAAAACAGAAATGCCATTGTGATGTATTTCAGTGCAGTGAACACATCTTTACATAGTTTCCTATTTAGAGGAGTAAAAATAATAGAAACACTTAACAATATAATGCAATCCAATGCAACAACACCACAACCTGAAGCGAGTTAGAGTCAAAGCAAATTAAATTTAATTTCACTCACAGGACTGTTGTATTGCTTAAAATGTCCTAGATGTACTAAATCTACCAGGGTTTATAGAGCAACATATTCGAAATAATTGAAAGACGCACTCTTTGAAGTTACAATTCTCAAGATGTTTTACATACAAAATCCCATTTTTTCTATTTATCCCCAGCATGTTTTTCAACAATAGACCGCCACTTTGTACTGTATAGTAGTTTTTTTTTTTCCTCTCCTGCACAGGATTTAGATTGTGTTCCCACTATGAGGGATTCACAGGAAACAAGTGGTCCAAATTAAATGACAAAATTAATAGTTTGCCCTTTAGAACAACACAGCGTCTAAAACTGTCAAAACTGTTCCAAATCAGTTACGAAAATAAAACAACTTTCTGATCTTACCGCTATGGTTAAGGTTTGTTTAATGGGTTTAGGATACTTGGATAAGTTAGATAACTTGGATAAGTTGGACCTTTGTCATCATGGTTACAATACTAACCCTGTGGTTAAGATATGACCATGGTCATAGTTTAAAGAAAACAGCATTGACTGTTGGTAAGAAACTGGAAACAAACAGTGATCTCTCATGTTAAAGTCTAATGTTTTTTTGATAAACATATGTAGTTTCTGGACATTTGCTGAAACAACTAAAGATGATGATGATGATGTTTTTCTTGGGAGGACAGTCTGACAGGAAATAATGTATTGTATTTATTTATTGGACAGTGTACAGTTTTTAACATAAATGATGCCCTGTACCAGATTTAGCTTCAAGCTAATTTTCATCTGTAGTTCCTTACACATACACCCACAATGTCAACCAGAAATCAACAATGCAAGCATGTCAAACCAAAAGCAAGATTATTTGAGAATCCAGACTCAGTGGCCACAGAGCTGAGCAGCCTTCAGCAGATCCTTCAACCTGGTTCTGAATGCACTGATTGAACATCATATCATCAGGCAGGACATCCCACTGAGTTGTGACTCTCACAGAGAAAGCTGATTGTCCAAATGCAGTGTGAGAAAATGGTATTGTACAATCATGTATAAAGGATATTCTGGAGGTTCTAATAGAACTTACTGAGCAAGTGTACACAAAGTCACATAGTTCAGGAGGGGCCAAACCATTTAACATTTTATAAACTAGAGACAAATTTGAGAATAATCTAAAATTCTCAAAGCTCAGTAAATTGCAATAAATAAATTGTAATTTGCAAATACTGAACGTAATGTGCATGACACCATTAAATCATTCAGGTCTTTAGTGCAATAATTCCTTTCAGCCCACAGTTTGTTTGGCTGCACTGTAAACAGATACACCAGTTCTTCTGTCATATTTCTGACAAAGTGGCTGCTCTAGACATATTTGCTGGTCTCAACACACTTGCAATTATCACCCGTAATCACAGCAGTTGTCAAATACTGAGGACTAAAATCTTACAAATTATAATCTTATGAAGCTTTCACACCAAAAGCTCAAGTTTGACATTGTGCAGAGCATGGCTTAGTAGCTAGATGTGTCATCTGACTATAGAGGCAGAAAATGGGAGAACTGTTCCTACATGGTGCAACTAAAATAAGTGACCAGTGACTTAATGACAAACAAAATAGGGATTTTAAAAAGATAGTAGTGTCTAAAGTTGATATATTCCCCTATTCATATACACTTAAAAACACCAATACCCATACATGTACATATTAATAATGTACCAAGCTAAACGGTGTCCATGTAAAATATTTATATTCACCTTAACATGAAATCTACTTAGCCCATGCAGTAGAAGTCAGTAGTACTGCTGAAACACTGGTAAGGATATTAACCAAGACAGTAAGATAAGATAAGTGGCTCTGAGGAGACAGACGTTTGGAGATGTGTCAAATTCTTTATCCATGATTTCTGGAATAACTGAGGGAATCTTTCTACACAGCAAAATAAATGAAGGCATACTGCACCTTTATAGGTTATGTGCATAAATTTAAAATCCAGTTCCTGCGTATTAACTGAGGTGCATTTTGGGAATATCATTTCACAAATTTAATTGCAGTAAGTTTAATAATTCAGTTCAATAATATTGATCTCAAACTAATTTGACTGCAGCAAGCAATGAGTTTAACACAGTGTCATATAATGTATTTGTGAGACTCTATCCTTTTGACTGTCTGTGACTGATTCAGTTTGGTGATCTTAAAGTATGATTTTTTTTTCATTTAAACTTCAAAATGTAGACATCTGAGTTTGATATGTCAAATTAAATCTTAATCTGTAAACAAACAAATCTAATTATTTAGTGTAAATTAATGTGAGATTAGTAAAGGTCTCAACAGTCTTGGTCAACATGTGTCACACAAACAATATCTACCTGAATATCTAGTTTCCCGCTTTAGGGCAGGCAGGTGGAAACTAAATCTGTGAAGGGTACAGATCCTTTCATTAACTACCTATAGCCAAATATCTCAACATAACACTTGAATTGAAACCCCATCAACATAAAGCAGTAATATCACGGGTCTACCATAGTCACACTGACAACAGACAAACAGCAGCGTGCTACACAAAGGCCACAAATTTTGAACAACAATCCACTGTAGTTTGCAGGCAAGATAGCTAATTAGTAGGTATGTTTAATGTGTTGCTCAGCTGCAGCGCATTAGACATACCTACAAATGTCACCGCTGTCCAGTTAGATGCTGATGTGGTCCTTACTCCTCAATACTACTGCTATCAACACACTGTCTGTCCATTACTTGAGGCTACAGCGCAAGTTTGCTAAATTTGTCTCTCATTGCCTCGTCAGGGCTCAGCTTGCCAGCTGCTGTCAATCAAACCCTGACACACCCTTCCAGGCGGCTAAAAGCAAAATGAGCTTTTCTGGTATTTTCCATGGATGTATTAAGAGAAGTGAGTATGGTATGGTCAGCCTTGCTGCCAATTTCCACTTGCAGTATTGCACCCATAGACCACCATTTTAATAGAGACATCCATAAAACTGTTGACAGGACACCACAAACTGCAAATAATAATTATAATTATTATTATTATCTTGGTATTATGAATTTTTCATCCATGAAGGTTTCATATTTGTATTTTATTATAAATTTATAAGACTTTCCTTGATCCTAGAGAAGTGATTTTAAAATCTGTGACGTCATCCCAATGTAAAGTTTATGGGCTGAGCAGGAACTGGCAGGCTGCACAAAGTGGAAGCAAAAGCTAGAAATTTTTCAGGCCCCTGCATCAGGCAAACAATTTTCATTCGATTGAATAGGTGCCATTTTTGAGTCTGGTGATACTGTGTGAATGATTAGATTTCCTCTAATGGATTGGGACCTTGCATGGTAGCCCCTGTACCCATTCAGTGTATGAATGTGTGAATGGGTAAATGTGATTTTAAAAAGCGCTTTGAGTGGTCGGAATACTAGAAACCATTTCTTCATCTTAATAATAAAAAAGATAAATTCTTCCTTAAAACATGATATAATGATTTTTGACTGCAAAAAGAAATGACTAAATGTGATTTTAGTTGGACTTTAAGAGTTTACACACCAGAGTAGATACTAGTAGATACTATAGAATGTCTGCCAAACACCATGTGGGTCAGTGGTTTATTCTGTCTATTTAAAACTAAATGCGTCCCCTTTGTCCACCAGCGCCCTCACTCATGAATTAATAGGTTGTCATGGAGAAGGATCTATTAACTCAGATTGCATTTTACTGAGATGTGCAATTTACACCTACCATATGAAAAAAATCACAGCTACATTTTTCTTCTGCTTCTGTATATTTCTATTAGCACAACAATTTTGTTCATGTCAGTTGGGCCAACATGATTGGTTGAACAACAGAAAATTAATTGTCAACAGTTTTGATAATCAATTAATCATTTAGGTACTTTTTTAAGGCAAAAAATGCTTACACTTCTCTGTTTGCAGTCTCTGAGATGTGAAGTCTTTTATGACAGTACACTAAATATCCTGGGTTTTAGACTATTAGTTGCACAAACAAGAAAACGTCAACTTGGGCTATAGGAAACTGTGTTGCACACTCTTCATTATTTTCTTACATTTTGTAGAACACATCAGTGAAAGCAATCAATTATGAATACTGAAAATTATAGAATAATTGTCAATTCAGGGTGAGTAGCTAGAAATGTATCAGAATTGAACTGCAGACATATGACTCACCACGGTCTATATCGGAATGGTTGTGTAACCATTTGCACGAACAAACAGGAGAGTTTCTATATGAGCGGCAAAAACAAACAAACCTGACACAGAGCAAGCATTTCCTCCATTCACGTTATTCATTGTCCTTCCATCCTACGAAAAAGAATAGGTAAGTAGGTTTTTTGCAAGGGATGTGAGATCTCCTCCACTAAAGAATCATTGCCTTTTCATGTGATTTCACTTTAGATAATAATGTGTTAGATCTTCAAAGCCTCAGCACTCATCTGCAGCCCCATACCTAGCCTTGCAACTTCCTCTGAGGCAAATGTATTATTAACATGACAAAAGCACCGTGGCCTCTCACTGCCCTGCCATTCATTAGCATTTATATAGATGCTGGACGCCATGGCAGACTGCTGTACAGCTTAATTCAGAGCAGCATGCAAAGAACTGACAAGGGGAAGGAGAGCAGCATGAAACAAAATATTGATGGATGGCAGAGGAAGTGCAGAAGCCGGTATTTGTCTGATGGGGATGTCATGCTGTCCCTAGAAGTATTGTTTTGTCCCTGATGTAACAACTGATGAGTGCACGCCTTCTCTGCTTTGTGTCATAGAGGCAAATCAAATGAGACAAGCCCTGTCTAATGTATCAACTAACAGTGGTATTACCCTTACACGCCCTCAATAATGTAAGGGATTCATGGTGTTGTTTGGGTTTAAGAGGAAGAGATTTGAGTTGAAACTTCTGCTGAGGATTTACAATTAAAGCAAAGGGACCTGTTTTCCCAATAGCAAAACAGATGCTGCATACATCTGGACAGGTTTTGTTTAAAGAATGAGGCAAACAGGAGTCATGCAACTTTGTGTCAGAATAAACACACAAATACGTTAAAGGGTAAGTCTAGTGGTATTCTGTATTTTTGTTATTATCACCAAAACCCATGAAAAAAACAAAACCATCAATCAATTTATTTTAAGTATTGTGTGTGTATTCAAGCCTGATATCTCTGTGCCATAGAGCTCCATTGTTGTCGAAAAACACGTCAATTAGCCACACTGTTGTACTGGGTGACATGTTCCTTCATTACCATGAGCACACACACTGTAGTTTATTTTAAACTTAATCCACACACACTGTTCTGCTGCCCGAAATACACACTAGAGCACCACATTTCAATTATTTCTGCAGCTGAAAATAGTCCCCAACAAACGCACCATTTCCTCCTGTTTGAGTAACATTTGTTGAAAAGTACAGTGTCCTGCTGTTTCAGGAAATGACTGAGCCTTTTTAAAAATGAAAATATATATATATGTGAGTTGTTTTTAAAGATTTATGTCGTCAGACGAAAAAAATGGGCTTGGAGCTGAGTGCCACAGGCAGGATAGGGAGGACAGAAATTATTGATAGACTAACACATTGTTGGTTTTGGGCCTTTCCTGGGATTTGTTGATAATAAGAACGGTTTACAGCCATGCTAGGGGCTGTACTTAGGCAGCTGCTTTGAGCTAAATACTAATGTCAGAATGCTAACATGCTCACAATCAGGGTGTGATTTGCCAGGGGGGATGGTGGGGATTTCCTCCCCTCTGGTCTATATCCCGGTTCTGCCCAATGGGGACAAAAATATATCCCCCTCATTGTGATTTATACTCCTTTACCCATAGACCATATAAAATATCTAAAATAAAAATAGGCTATTTAAAAAAAATCAGGTAAAGTTCTGCAACATGACAACAGTGTATAGTGCAAACAACAATAAAATCAGAAATGGATTTTCACTGTCAGCGCTTGTGTGACATTAGAGATGACATGGCGTCTAGGATACATGATGACGCAGTAAATGGACCAGGGGTTGCCTCCCTCCATGCTCAGAGATTTGCAGAGATGTGGGTAAAAGAGGGGCGACATGCCACAGATGACTCCACAGGAAAGCAGAAAAATAAGACAGCAGTCCTTCATCAAAGCAGATGTCTTTTCTTAATCTGACAAGTAGGCATATACTGTATCCTATTTATTTTTATGAAGACAGCATGTTGTCATAATTTATTCAATATTGAAGTTTGCTGCACGCTGCGCATACAGCTGAGTTAAACAGTGACTTGCAACAATGACATTAAGTATATTGGCATGTCTGGCCAAGTGGCGCTATCCACAGTACTGAAAGGAGCGTTGGGGGATTTAATTCCGGCATGTTAAATTAGTAACCTTTTTATTTAGTTGTATATGATCACAACTCCTATGTGTCTGCATGAAAGGACAAGACATGAACTTGACATCACATCGCTGAGATTGAAAATATCACGCTACTTGATGAATTACTTTTAAAAAATGGATTAAAATGTTAAGCTCAAGTTCAAGTTCCATAATTATTTTATTAATGTTCACAATTATTTCAAAAATGTTACTGTAACTAGCTGCATGAAATAGCCTAATAGGCTTCATAGTCTATATCGGCCCACTGTGGCTCTGATTTATTTTCATTTGTTCACTAATGTCATTATTTTTGCAAAGATTAAGTCATAAACCAAAGTATTGGACAAAGTGAAAATGTGACCTGCTAGATGAAAGGACAGAGGATCACCAAAGTCACCAAGATTCATTGTTAGGGAACATGAATTTCTGTACCAAATGTCATAGCAATACATTTAGCAGTACTGAGATATTTCAGTCTGGACCAAAGTGGCAGACCGAGAAATCCTTGGAGAAATTCAGAATAACAGCAGCACCACCCTTTAAGAACAAGAGATCTGAGTTGAAGTTTATACTGGAGATGTACAATTAAATTCATTAATTAAATTTTAAAAAATTAATTAAAGCAATTTATTTTCCCAACAGCAAAACAGATGCTGCATAAATCTGGCCAGGGTTAGTTGATGATGAGACAAACAGCAGCCCACACATATATAAGACACAAGTAGGAAATCAGAACACTGTCAGTGAGTCTCCATTCTATGCTACATACTTATTGTATGTATTTTGTAATATATAATGATTATCAAACACTTTTTGCAGTTAGTATACAAGAAAATCAACACACTTTACCATTTTCTGCTAACTGGAAATCATTCAAAACATGCACTGACATCAATCAAACTGCTATGTATTGTTTTTCTATTAATATTTAGTTTGGCTAGATATTGTTAGACCTTCTATACTACCACACCACAATTAATTGGTGGTAAGGTGGTGATGATAAAGCAGTGTGCATTTTTGTTTTCTTTTTCTTTCTTTTGCTTATATTCGTAAATTCCTTTGTGTACTCCCCTTGTAGAACTGGGTGTGCATGTGGTCTGTGTGGGCATATTTTTTTTTAAATTTATTTTAATTGACCACTGTGGTGGCACTTATGTTTATTTGTTGTGTGCTTGTGCTTGTGTGCTAAATCAGCCTCCTCGGTTAGTTTAATAAATATATTTCTAATTTATAATCATTATATATTTAAAATATATCCCACCCAGCAGGCTATCTTGGCTCAAATCACCTCTAGTTTGTCCTCTTTGACTAGTTATGTAATTAAATATTCAGTTAATTTAACTAATGTAGAGTGCACAGCATGGAGGCTATGTTTGTGTTTGTTTTTGAGATCAGTCTGTTGTAACTGAACCGTTGAGCTCAAGTAATGTGTGTACATGTTTTTCACTGCTCCTGTGATTTGATCACATTGCATTAGATATCTAGGGTTAATGTAGCTAAATCTTCATATTAACTTGTTCAAAGAAGCAGTGAGGGAGGCAAGGTCTTCTTTGCAGAGGTGGTTATAAAGCAGCAGCTAACAGCTGCATCATGAAATATTGTATCTAGCAACAAGTTTGTACACACTTTACAGCCAATAAGTAAGTTGAAAAGTGTTTCTGTATCTTTTGTTAAACTTAGTGGTATGCATGCTTTTTTTGACTGTAAAATTTGAATTTCCTTGACCCTCAACGTGTACACCACGCCCTTCCAACCATTGTGAATTGGCGGCAGCATGGCGCAACTCAAGGTAGCCAGTAGCTGCTACTCCTGTTGATCTTACCAATGACCTGCAGGTTGTTGCTCTCTACCTACTCTAATCTTACCGTGTAGCTTAGTGGAATGGGTTTTGGTTTAAAACAGAGGGAGCAGTTGGCAACATGACATAGTTAATGAAGCAAGTTATCTGACTAATATCAAAAACATTGGTTTTTGGTTCAGACCAGATAGTTAAACTTGATGTGATGTCTAAGACTAGTATGGCACCCTCATGCTCCTTGCATTTGTTGACTCCTGTCTCAGTCACCATGCTGAAGAAGATGCATGCACCCTTGAATTAGTGTCAAACTACAAAGAACACCATACAACAAATGTTAATAATTTTGTTCATACTGTAAATTACCAACCAACATTGTACTCAAATGCGTCACCACTATTCAAACATACAAATGTAATCTCACTATAGCTTATTTATAAATTAGAAATGGTAAAGTAGATTTTAGTTTACATTAATCTATATGTTAGCTGCTACAATGACATATATTCACCTTCGTAAAACATGAAATAATGAGCCTAACTCAAAAATACTCTTTTTTACAATTAGGTAGATGTCTAAGTAAAATACAGACAATGCTCTCAAAGACAATCGGTTCCAATGAAAAACATGCTGTCTTACGGAGACTGTCCTCTCAAGAAAAACAGCATCAGTGGTTTCAGCAAATGCCCCAAAAGTGGCATGAGGTCTTCCAACTGAACTTTAGCAGCCATGGGAATAATTACTCTTGTCCATCAAAGGCAAAAAAGTAAATAGTGTGATAGCCACAAAGTGGGAGGAGGGTGGTTGGATGTGTTAACAAAATGTCTTACCATAACCCTAACCAAGTCACTTTTGTGCCTAAACCTAACCAAACCAAACCAAACCAACCCTTAAGCACAGCTGTGTAAGATCAGAAAACCCTGACCTCCAGACCCTTACTATCTTCATTGTGACATAAATAACACTGCTTCCTGTATTGGCACTGAATGTTGGCAGTTGCATAAATCGTGAGCTATGGAATTGTCCAATATGAACCTAATTTCTTGGAATATTGGGCTGCCTTCACAACATAAAATACCCTTTTTTAAAAGTGGTGAAATACACCCCACATCTATCATTTTGCTGCCGACAGTGTGGACGTGATATGATGCTGATGCAATCTCATAGTGGCTCTACAGACACCTGTGGAAACCTACCTTACATACATGACTGCATGCAGAGATCTTGAAGACTTTCAGTGGTTCCACATTCAAATTCTCATCTCATCTGCCCAATTTCCTAAAATTTCATAAGGACTTATTAGGTGGCTTGTTCAGATCAGCAGCTGCTTTCTTCAAACAATCACGTGTGTTGGACCCATGTTGACTATTCTTCAGTCGAATTTTGCATTCTGTTGACGTTTGTGAAGTTATATTAATGAATAACCAAGTCTCAGCACCAGCAATTACTTCTTATCCATCAGAATGATAGATGGCATTCGGCATTATTTATTCAAGGCTTTTAAAATTAACATTCTCAGATAATGCAACCCCTCCATAAAATAGGCACCTGCCTTCAAAAACATGCACTGGTCAAACCCTAATTAGTAGTTCAGCCCAGAGTCTGTTGTGCCAGCACGTAATTGAGCAGAGACAGATATATGTGGAAGGTTAATTGATTAAAAATGCACCCTATGATTTTCATGGCTCAAACCTCCAGAGCTATGGACATACTGCAGATAGATGAGATATTGATAACAGTAATGCAGATAAAGCAGCAAAAACACATGCTTTCTATGGAACCTTTCATCTTGACGCACACGGCACTGTTTGATTATGTATGGAGCTGGGTCTCATATAGAGAGGGATTCACTGCAGGGGCCCTTCAATAGCTGATCAACATAGCTTCATGACATTTTGGCTTTTCAGTGTCAATTACGGACGGATGCACACACAGAAACACATGCAAATCCACTCCACCGTGGAAAGCGCCACATTTCTTGTATCCACATTTCTCCACATGAATTAATCATTCCTGGCCACATAAGGAAGAAAATTGCAGTACATATTGCAGAATTTATTGCCAAATGGACTGTATTTCATTTCAAGCCTCATTAGTCAGCAGAGGCCACAAAGCCAGTGCCTGGATCACCTTTGCCATTAGTGTTGTTCTGATCTAACTCTGACTGATTGGGTGCTAGTACTCTGCTCCTTGCTCTGACATGGCTTCCAAGAATGTAAGATCAGTATCACTTCAGTGCATACCCTGGATGAGACACTGCAGATGGATTGTGACCTGACAGGTCTATGACTCAGGAGAACAAGGGGAAATGTCTTTTTGGACAAGGTTTATTTATTGGATTGTTATATATTATCAAGATAACCAACAAGTCCTCCAAATTAAACAACGACATAGGTTCTTTGTACCTGCACTCCAGAACAACCCATTGGAGCGTAATATGCCGCTTTCCAAAACCGTTACAAATCACTGTTACAAAATAATTATGTTTTATGATGTGACAGTGCTGTGGTTAAGGTCTGGTTAGGTTTAGGCATGAAAACCACATGGTTAGGGATAGTGAAAGATCATGGTTTGCTTTAAAATGTTCATTTGAAATGTGGTTACTTTCTTAAAGTTAGGCAACCCTCATCATCAAGGCAACAGTATACACCGCATTACAGTTTTTAAAAAAATGTCCTGACTCACAGTTTTAAACAGGAAGCAAACGGTGGCCTCCTGCAGCCAGGTCCACTTTTTGCCATCTAATTAACTATCTAGCCAAACACCCAACCCGCCTCCTCCTAATAAGGAAGTCCCCTTATATAAATGTCATCTGAACTGCATCACTTCTCCGGGTCATAATTACTATAGCCACTAGATAGCGTCTGTCACTCAAACGTAACTATAGGTCAGCTTTAGCAACTGAATTTACGACCTATAGGGTTGTTTTTCTTGGAAGGACAGGCTTAGATATTGGAGTTCACACAGAGCATGAACACAGTCTGTCTATCTTCAAAAAGAGAGCAAGAAAAAAGACAAGGAATTGAAGATTGATGAAAAATCACAAATGCCACAATTTCAAAGAGAGAGGCCAAGAATATCAAACGGCTTTAAAGTCATTTTGGGAAATACAGATGAGAAGATCAATACCAATTTTGCCTGTGCACTCGGTTCAGAGATGTGTCATGGATGTGTAAAGCTTAGCTCAGCATAAGGACTGGAGGTGAGGGAAATCTGTTAGCTTAGCTCTGTCAAAAGTGAAAGAAATATGCTGCCAAACACCTCTAACATATTTAAATGTCTTATTTAAAGCTGCATCAACTGATTATTTATTGGCCATCTGGGAGCAGCAGCATACCTGCCAACACTCCCAATTTACATGGGAGTCTCCCTATTTTTAACCCTTTGTGCTCCCAATTGGTAATTCCTCCTGTTAATCTCCTGATTTCAGTTTTTTCCTCTTCATTATCACAACCTGTTTCTGGTACTGTACAGCATTTGTGCAAATAAACAGTTAGGCTACATACAGAAAGCTTTTATTGTGATGCGCTGTGGTTGTGTAAAACATAGCAGCGGTGGATGGGACACTTCGGGCAAAGCAGTTTAAAATATCACTTTTCTACATGTTTATGCTTGTTGAACAGGTAGTTTGATAAAGTATCTTTGTAAAGTATAATTGGCTTTCTACTCGCAAAGGTTTTGTTGCAGTTACAGTAACAAGTGTTAGCAAACAGTTGACTATTCACATATCTGGCAGACAAGGAGCAACAGCAGCATACATTAGCATCTGGCATCATGTTTGTGCCCACTTGATGAATGTAATTCCACATATTCACTCTTTTAACTCTGGTTTTTCTCTACACCAGGGAAATATCTGACACTTTAGCTTCTAAATGATTACCATCTTTTCCAGCTAGTTGCTAACTTTGTTAAAACTACTGCCTGCCGCAGATGAAAAAGTAGCTTGACGAGAGTTTGCGGGCCAAAAATTAAAACAATGCGCTTAAAGAGGCTAATAGGCTAATCTCTGTAGAGTTGGTGATAATTCCCTCACATTACACAGTTTGTATAAAAATATTGTTTGATGCCACTTTAAAACTATGGAGCTCCGAAACTGGCAAATGGATGTAAAAGTCAATTAATAATACTGTAATAGTGTTTACATATCTAAAATAAAGCTGTATACTTTTCCCTTAACTTTAAATTAGTTGGTAAATAAGGGAAAAAATTTAGACTTGTTTCCTTTAAAAGCACAGTATGTATTTCTGCAGCTAGGGATCTCTCAACCAAAACAAAAGACAAAAGAGTTTGATGACGTTGTGAAGTAGCATGGGTCTTCAATGTTAAACAACCAACTTCTCCAGGTTAGGATTACTTCAGTGTTCATCATTCAAGATGTTTTTACCGGGAGCTGAATCATTCGCAGGGGTCTCTTCCTCTCCAGAGCAAACAGACATGGTGATTAAAACAGGTAAAGACACTGAAGAAAGCAGTTTCATGTAAAAAATCAGTGTTTCTCCGAAACTGTTCAGCGGACACAGGACATCCGGTAGGGGCTGCTAGCTAAGCTGCTGCTAACATTTGCTCAGCTTGTTTCTCTGATAACTTGAGATCCAGACGTCCAATGACTAAAATCCTTCATCTGGTTAAAAGATATAGTTAAAAACGACCAAGATCTAAAAAGTTTATCATAAATATGTGACTTAAAACTGAATAAAAGTCAATTTAAGGCAGTTTCTGGAAGACAACCACAATGCTAATGTATTATCTTCTATACATATACTCTATGGCAGACGCCACTGTGGTGGACAACCACAACACTGATGCATGCATGCATCTTGTGTAAATATACTCTTTGGTAGAGGGACAGACCATTACCTTTATTAAATGACGGATTTCTCTGGGTTTGTTGGAAACATTTGGGATAATGTAAGTACACAACTCAACAAAATATATAACATTGGTCTAGTTGTTTTTAGACATTTTAATGCGGAATAGTTACATATTACAGCTTTAATCCAATCAGTTGAAAAAACATTTGATGGAAAACAAGCATATTCCCAAAATGCTGGCCTCCTTTAAAAACCTAAAATAGAATTCTTTCAAAAAGCAGTGATTAATAATAGAAATAGTGAAATGAATGGGTTCTAATACCTTTTTGGTTTCTTTCAGGTCATAAAGTGAGCTGTTTATACACTGTGGCAGCAACACAGCCTCAATGCCCAACTGCTGCTCTCCTCTCTGAATCTCTGCAGCCATCAGCGCTGCTGTGAGGCCACACATCTCCAGCTCATATAACAATGGTCTGGTTCCTCCTGCCACCTGCACAGCATTGATTAAAAAAAAAAACTCAGACAGCAGTGCAGCCACCTCAACCCATGGCCGGCCTGCTGCCCCTCAACCACAGTTACAAAACACCGGCTGACTAACTGCTGCAGTCACTGATAACAATGCCACCTGGGTCCATCCCATCAATATAAAGAGGAAAGGCTGTTATGTTGTTAGACATTTACTAGCGGAGTGTCAGGAGGAATAAGTTCCAGCTGTGTTACACAGATGCATCCATGATGGGGTGAACATGAGATTCCTGGTGAATAGTGAGAAAAGTCAGTGATATTACAGGTTTGTCTGAATAGTTTCCGCTTAAGGTTATAATCCTCAAGAAGACTTCAGTCCTCCTTATTAAAACCACATGATGTGATGAACTTGCAATTACCACCAGTTACCACAGGAGTCACAAAATCCACCGGACTGAAGTCTTGAGGATCATAACTTTAAAGCTGCACTAATCCATATTTTTATATAAACAATGGATTTAATGACTGTCTAATGTAGAAGATATTGTTTGTAGTGATGAACCCACTGAGAATTTTCACTTGATTGGGCATTTCACCTACAAACTGTAAAAAATAATGGACAGAGCCACTGTGACGTCACCCATTGGTTTCTTGAAGAGTGGTTTTGAAGATCATTGTGGGTGGCTCTAGCTGTCGCCACCTTGGCAGTGCCTGACTCAGCGTAACTCCTGGTTATGCCAAATATTGGCAGAGAGGTGCAGTGTGGATGGAGCTGAGGTGGGCCAAATGAAGCCTGATTGCTGAAACACACCCACCTAGCTTGAGGCTGGTTTGCAGCTACCAAGCTAGCTAAGGCTAACAAGCTAGGCTAAGAATCTAGGCTACATCTGGCTAACCCTGTGGTTGCTCCTTGTTGGTGCCAGCTTAACCTGAAACTATACAACAAAACTTGAAATAATGATTTATCTGTTATTGAGATTATACTGCACAAGCTTAAAAATGCGTCAACATTTTTTTAAATATATAATTGTAGTAATTTGCAACACTAGATTTTGTCGAGACTTGCAGAAATTTGGCCAGTGTTACCATGAATCAGCATGTTTACTTAATACATATCTAACAAACAATTTGAAGTAAATCTATTAACCTGAATTTAGATTTGCACATAACCTTAGTTATGAGTCATTTATTTGAATGTCTTGATTATACTTCTAATAAGTTAACATTAATAAGCCATGTGATGGTAGCTATTTAGTGTTCTTACCATAAATATTTTATTAATACTGGCTTGCATACCATAAGGAATTATACCAAACAAGGAATTTGAAAATCTGCAGTTCAATTCTCAGTGCGGATGCGTTGGTTCATAACGGCTTACATTCAATTATAATTCCCCATACTGATATTGCAAACAGTGTGCATATTTATGGTTTTGATACTGATAGAAGTCTGCGGGGGACTGAAACTTATGTGTACTGCTATCAACAGGGCTGTGTGAGATTATTATCTTGAGTATGACTGTTGAGAAAGAAAGGCACTTTTATATTAGTTACAAGACGTTTATTTCTTTCAGTACATCGGTCGTTGTTGAGGTCATGGCCACCTGTGATGCCTCCACCATGCCTGCTACATACAGCAGACTGTAAGTACAATCTTGGCTTCTTGATTTTTAGACAGCTATTACATTGTCTGTCTTCAAAGGACAAAAAAATGTATTTAAAGACTGACATCTATATTTTGATGCGATGCTCCCTTGTTCCATTTTATCTTACAGATGTGACATAATAGTATTGTCAAAATAAAAAAACTGATCCATCCTCTATAGTTAACTTTATATTTTTAATTACCTGAATCATTTATTACACCCATAGACCACCTCCAAATGCAGTGAACTGCTTACAGTTGGCAGTGTCACTGCTTCTGACTTTGGCCTTTAGGACCCATTTTGTTAGGCCTAAACATAGCCCTGACTGTCATGGCTAATGTTGAGTTTATTTTTTATATTCATTATGGTTGATAAAAAATAACATCTGCGGCCATAACACTGTTACCACCTCTGCTCTTCCTCATCCCCACAATCCCACCCTTCATCTCTTTTCTCCCTACCACCCCATGGACTCTCTGGGCCTATGCTAGGCATAGCTGTTACCACTTGCACAGGTCTGTTGATTTTATTTGGCTAAGTGTGTGTTTTATATATTATAGTTTAAATATTGTCCACCTTTTTGTGTTTTATGTCCTTTTATTTAAATAAATCTTATATTTGCACTCTTTTGCTCTTTAATACTGACTGAAAATGTTAAATTTCAAATCTGACTGTCAGTTGAAAGGACAAGCAAATCATACAATATAGATAAAACATTAAGCATTAATGTTCATCTCTTTTGCCAATGGATAGAAGTCTAGTTTAAGTAGAAAGTGAAAATACTCCCACACAACATTTCAGTCTTCTGTCCTTTCTCAAGACATTGTCTTGAAATGTCTTGAGAAAGGTCAGAAGACCAAAACATTGACTGATAATTATGCAGTCTATTTCTGTGTGTGTGGGAGTATTTTCACTTTCTACTTGAAGAAAACTAAGAAGCCTTACACCCAGCACCAGAGCCTGAGAAGATTTTGGAGAGTGCCTTTTGTTTGCTGCTCTGATAGAAGTCTAGTTTAAACACAGAAGAATGTGTGCACATCAACAACAAAAAAGTCTTCCTCAGGCAAATACCCAGGCACAGGTATTGTGAGGCTTATATAGTGAGGCAAAAAGAAACATAATCAGCTGATCAAACGCACCTGTGGTAAATAGATACATTCTATCATCGACTGTGTGTGAGTGTGTGTGTTTTTTTGTTTGTTTTTTGGGGTTTTTTTGGCCTCACAATACCTGTGCAATACCCACAAGACCTTCTCAGTAGTCGCAACATCAGAAACAACTGATACCTCCTAGGGGGCTTCAAAACTATTCAGTGTGCAGATAATCCTTTGCTTTTCAATAGAAGTATAGTTTCTCAGTTAATGTTCTGCATTTGTCTTAAAGAAATGTCCAAACAAAACCAGCACATAACACCAACTTTTCATTTTTGACTTTCTGCTAAGATCTATGCAAAATTTGGTAAATGAACCGTCCTAATATTTTCATTTATAACTATTAACTATTATATTTTGTTAAAAGTTTAGATCACCACTATATTTCCAGTTTACATAGGGAACTGATTAATAATAGCTTTTAAGAATGTGCTTTTACTCTGAAGTATATTTAGTCTTATCCATTTTATATAACAAAAATAATAACTGCTACACAAGCAACAGTTTAACAACATAAAGTCAAATCTTACATTCATGAAAACATCAATATTAAAGGTTAGAAAGTAGAAAGTTGTTTTTTATGACTTAAGTACACTTGAAATAAATGAAAAGTTGTGTAACAGCTGTAACAGTAATAATAATGATAAAACCTATGGATAAGAACCCAGTGTCATAATTTGGCAAAATCTTATTGTCTTGTGAAACAAGTGATGCCTTGAACCTCTTTACTGTGGAGTACACATCACATTGGCGTAGGCGTTGTTACTTTCCTCAAGTGTCCTACTTCAGAGAGAGATTATTAAAAACACTGGTAGAGAACATTCACTACGGCCTGTCTTGGTTAAAAGCCCACTCACCACTACAAGGTGCAGGCCAGGGGTGGGAACATATAACATGGGATAAATATGCAACAATCTAAAAAGTATGGGTACAAGACAAAAGGAGAAAAAAAGAGTACTATAGATACAACACTAGAGAACCTTTATACAATGGTGGAACCTGAGGATTGGCGATAGGGACAAATTAAATATCACAGTATCTTTGAATGCCACAAAATCTATAGTTACAATAGTGAAGGGGATAACTCTTGTTGCATTTGTAAGAAAATGACATTCCAAATTTTTGATAAACACTCATTAGTAATGTGAACATGATGACCAGGTAGATAGAGGTAAAGAATATAACAGAACAGTGATAGATTTAAAAAATTGTATCCCTTTACTGTAATGAAGCCTTTTAAACTAGATAGAGAATTATGCCATATCATATTACTTCATCCAAAATCAGAGACGATATCTACTGTGCCACCACAATATTGGTATAACCGTAATTTTTCTTAATGAAAACAGCAATCAGACCAAAAAATTCACTTTAGAAACAATTTGAATTAAAATTGGATTCAAAGACATTTTTTGTTCAGATTATCTATAACATAACTTATAGTACTAAATTACTGTGTAACACATTTCAATAACTTAAATATCTACAATCTCAATCAAAAATCAAACTAACCACGGGTGTTAACTTTTTGGTGCTAGCAACTGAGGTAAATGAGAAAATCAGAAAAATGCTCATTCTTTTTAAATGCTTTTTATTATGTAGATTTTTTTTACTCTTTTTAAATATGCAGTGAACTGTATATTAACTTGGACACACAATTCCAGAAACTATTTACATAAACATTCAACAGGGAGGTTGAATATGTATTTCATATGATACATGGTTATCAGATCAATATCACCTTAGGCCCCGTTTATGTAGACTCTAAAAGATATTGAACAGTCTTTCATATGCTTAGTCTTTCTTTGACATGGGCAAGCCCATACAAAGTATGACATTAAGCAGTGATATCTGTGTGGAATCTATGCGGTTTAATGTAGGCCATATGTAAAGGCTCTATGTACAATTTAGTGTGTTATATTTGCATGTTTTGTTTTAGTGTAGCATCTCAGCATCCTTTGATTTTTAAGAGTAATTCCTGGACACTTGGGCCCCGTTCATGAAGACTAGAACTGAAAATCATCCTGGTAATCGTGGGGTTCTCTGTATACAAGTGCTTCTTCAGTATACACTTAGGCCCCCATTTATGCAGGCTCTATATTCAACAATTGATTATATTTCAGATAAGTGCATCTGACATTGGAGTTAATTTGAGATAACACTTGCTTTACAGCAGACATTGAAAGTTACTTTGGCCCCTTTCATGCAGGCTCAAAGTAACATTTACAATGTTGTCCAAAGAGAGTTAGGCTTGTTACTTGCCATTTTCCATGTTCTAAGTCTTTGTAAAAAATTACAAAAAATGTGTCGGCCACATTCTGACATATGCGTAGAAAAATATACTGTACTGTACATGTACACACAAACAGATATTAAACACACAAACCTACTGACAAAACAATACACACCAATAAAAATTAACAGGTATAAAGTCCAACTACACACACAGACACAAACACATACACAGAAATGACCAACCACCTTTTCCTTAATCTCCATAAAAATTGATTAATTTTGTGAGTTTTTTGCAGACTACCTGGCCTTCTTTTATTGTATCTGTTTCCTGCCTTGCTATATGATCTAATATGATTTTGCAGTACCACACAGAAGCCATCTTCACCAGAACATGGACATGGTTAGCTTCAACACACATGTCGAACATATGGCTGTGAAGCTGTTGGAAGAGATTCTTCACAGAACAATCACAAAGAACCTGTGTGACAATGACTGCTGTTGTTCCTCTTCCCTGTGGAGCATTTCCCTCATTGGTTTTTAGAAGCTGCTGGAAGCATCTTTCTGTAGCTTGGCAAACTGCAGTGATGCCCAGTGATGGTTTCTGTAGGCCACCTTTCCAAAGTCAGGAATCGATACACCGAGTCATCTGAGATCAGTGCTTGCAAGCAAGGCATGCAAGTAACCTTCCGTTTCATCTTTTTTACAATGAACCCTGTGATGTAAGAGATTGCTGCTTCCTTGTACTCAGACAGATTGTCAGCATCTGGAAGGTCAGAGAGGGTATCATCCTCAGGCAGAAGCACTTCTACGGGCTCCACATCCACCCTGCATGCGATGTTCACAGTAACAGGTATTGAGGTATGGCTGTGTTGTCACGAAGGAGACAGTTGCCTGTGCCCTTTTTCACCTGGTGCCTTACAAGGGGGCACTTGTATGGCCCTCAAAACTGCTTTACATTGGGTTTATTGTTGTAACCTCCACATGCTCTGATTGCTGAGAGGAACCGCTCCAAGTGGTCCTGACTGAGTTTGTAGGTCAGAAGATAACAGCATGGGGCAGCTGGCTGCTCTGCCAGGTCCTCATAGATGCCCATCACACTTCTGCAACAAGCAATGAAACCATAGATGGGTTTCTTTTTCTGTGTGGAATGCACATGTACAAGTCTGTTGTCTCTTCCTTTCACTTTGAACCAACGGAGAAGTGACTCTGTTTCTTCTAAAATACCCTTGGCACGGTGTTTAGTTGCTGGCTTGATGGCTGCTTTGTATCCTTTTGATGAAGTGGGTTGCGGCTGTTTAGGGCATCAAAGGCCGCATCGATTGTGCGCAGGAACTGAACTGTGGCTGCACATCCACTGAACTGGGGATACTCTAGCTGCTGCTCCCAATACTCAAGGGCATCAGCCACACTGCTGCTGAAGAGCTGGGCTGCAAGACGGACCTTCATTTTCTGATTTTGTCACTGAATGTGCGCCATTTTTAATTTGTTGGCAAGATGAAAGCCTTCCTTCCTCTGAAACTTGTGGAGCTTCTCAGTGTACTGCCACTGCTGGCCATCTTCTTTTACCAGAGCCTCAACTGTTGAGTACACATTCTGGAGAAGCTATAGCATGTGATATGGATCCAAGAGCACATGGACTTTTTGTGTGTGATCCAGGATGGAGAAAGTAAGATCTTATGTCCATGATGTCAAGGAAACAACCCTAATTCTGATTGCATGGAGCCTAACAAAGCTCTATCAGATGATGTTTGCTCTCTCTGTTCCTGTCATGCTGTTGATAAGAAAGTAAGCAATGGGAATATTCTAAGACTCATTGATTACAGCCATGTAACAGCCATGAGGACCAATGCTTGCGTTGCCACATTTTCCATCGCACCAGCAACAATGTCAACATAGCCATGAATTTGGTCCTCATCAAACTCAGTTTGCTTCTTAATGTACATTTCATCCATCATCAATCAGTAAAATGTGACTTTTCCTGCTTTCTTCTTCTCAGCAACATGACTTTTTAAAGCTGTGAATGAAGCAACAGCAAATCCAGGATCTGCAGAGATGCTACTGTACCATTTTCATATGGTCTAAGGATGAGGCAAAGCCGAGTGAAACTTCTCTTTGACATAGTCATAGGCCTTTGGAGAGTAGAAGTGCAGTGTAGTAGCGAATCACTTCAAGCCTTCAGAAAAAACTGACTTTTTCTTCTTTTTGTTTTTTTATTACACCTTTCAAGGAACAAACTCTCGACTTCAGTCTCCTTGTCTACTAGCTTTGCAACCTCAGCTTTTTGTGAGCTGCACATAGCTTTTTCCTGTACTGCAGAAGCTTTCCTTTTAAGTGTTCTTGGAGACTCCAAAACAATGTAACAGTGATCACTCAGAGAGCAGCGAGGCAGCTGTGTTGACATGGTGTAAGAGTGACCTGATGCTGAGTCTGCCCGTTTTGCGCTCAGATTTTTTTGTTGAATGCTGCGACCCAAACAAACATTGTCACACACATTTACTGTCAGAGCAATATCATTATGCACAACATCTTGAGCAACAAAGGCCTATTCAGGTGTGTCTTCCATCATCATGACATTGTTCTGATCGGCAGCAAGACTGCTGGCACTACTCCCATTGTCTAAATCTGCAACCTCCTCAATGCTATTTACAACAGAAATAAGGCTGTCACTTACCTCCTCATTAATACTTACCAAGCTTTTTCCTCTTGGCTGTTCTTCTTTGTCCTTGGAGAAAGAGAAAATGGTAGGCACAGCAGTGTCCCTCAGGCATGTCTTTCCCTAATCAAAATTACAAGAAATATAAAAAAATATGACATTGTTGCAGAGTAAGTGGCTGTCATTCATAAAAGAGTTTTGTGTGTTTCTGTAGATATTCAACTTTGTATTTGAATTTAGTTCAATTCATTCAGTGTACTACTAGGATAATTGTATGAATGCACAGTATGCAATTCATCCACATTAAAATTACTGTTGCTATTAAAAGAATATTTATCTGCTCTCAAAGCTTACTGCCACTGTAGAATCATGCTATGTTCAGCTGTCTCACTTAGAGAAAAAATTTTCCCTTAAGTTTTTCACAGACAGCATGTGGGGAAAAATGTAGCAATTCCCACTCTATTATAAAGGGTCTTTGCATTAAATGCAGTGAAATGTGAAAGTTGGCAAAAAAGTGTTGCCATGTTGGTTGATTGGTAAAATCTTCATTTAGCCTTTTGCATCAGGGGAACACTAAACTTCACTGGTGTGTCAGTAATTTCACCTTAACAGTGACAGCACAGAGCAAGCTGTGCCCTAATCAAGTATTGTAATGTATTGTAATGTATATTCATGTACTATGGTCAGTACTTAATCAATTTAAGTAAGAGGCAGCATAATGAAATAAATTTAGAAAGTTCTGTGTGTATGTGTAAAAAAATTGAATGCAATGGACAAGCTTAGTTTTCACTGAAGTCACACATAATGACATATCAACAATTAAAGCAAATACTTTTGATATAGTCTGCATTAATAAACCTTATGCTACTTTGCACAATTCCTCCTGAAATGCCAGCGTAACATTATATGTCAACGTTCCAGGCTACAGCAAAGGTTGCTGTTTGTTTTCACCTCAGCTCTACGGAGCTTTTTAGTGTCTTTCAGCTCATTGTTTTGGTTTTTTACAGACTTTTGGTTCCTGTTCTCAGCTGTCATCAGCATCAATTTCAGCCAAAGCGAGCAACTTTTTTTCAGTAAGAAAGCTCTCTGTATAGTACCTGTCCAGCAACACACAGCAAACACACAAAGTTTGCAACTAGCTGGTGAACATAGCCAAGCATGTAACAGCTAAAGAAGCAGATGTTTCCCTCAGGAGGTGGTGGAGACCAGAAAAGAGGCGAAAAGAAGAGTACATATTGGCTATTTGGATGGACAAACATGACTTCAAATGAATACCAATGTTGCTTTGTACCTGCTGGATGTGGTACATGTGTTTGCCATAGCAACTTTATAAGGAGATAACATGTCAGTGTTGTGTTTAGCTTTTGCTGCTTTCCCTTTCTCTGTATTTTTATGAAGCAGACTCATAAAGCTCTGGATAAGCACAAATTTGTTCCTCATGGTGAAATATTCAACTCACACAGATGCACATTCACCTGCATTTGTGCCACCTAGAGTGAATTTGTGTCCTCTCCTGTCTTTCCATTGATCTTGTATGTAGTCACATTGTGTCTAAAATTTGCTTTGCTTTGTGTCTGATCACATCTTCAGATGCTCTCCACCACCATCAACAAAACACCAAATTAGGAAATGTCTTTAGAATGAATTCCACACGGTTGGAAAATCTATGACAAGAAGCACTAAAGCTGCTCTGGAAGTTTGTGATTGAGCAACATTTTACTAAGACACAGGTGGTTTATTATCAATCATCTGTATACAAGAGAGGCAGTTTTGAAGACTGTCAGGCAGATAATAAAATGTACTCACAGAAGTCTGTCTTATTCCTCTTGTAGCGACCATCATTCTTATTAGCTGCCTGTTTATAGAATTGTTGTGCTAACACACTTTGGAAGCAACATCTTGGAGGCTAGGTTCTACATATTTTGACAGAAAGCAACTACATGTATTTAGCGTCATGGAATAATGCCATAACTAGTAATTATGTATATGTGATAAAATAATCTCAAGTCAAACGTCCACTTATTAGCCCTTTCAGAGTTTTCAAGCAGATCTCACAGTCTTAATCAGCAAGATTGGCTAATTGGCAGTGCTGTGTTTGTGGTATTAACAACAGCCTGACAACCATGTGTTTGCAAGAGGTTTGATTGCCAAAGATGTCAAATGTTGTCATTGTGGTGATTTAATCCATTTTGTTGACTAGTCATCAGATGTCTGACAAGGAAATATCAGCTGGCAGGAGCCTACTTGCTCGTGTCTGGCGGTCTGTTTTGGATTCCTCCCGTGGAGCCAGTTTTCCTGCAAATACATTTCCTTATCAGGCACTGAGGAATCAGATCAAAGAGATGTGAGCTTCAGGGAGGCTTGCTTTTAGCCCAACAAGTTACCCACTATGTAAGAGGCGGTAAGCTTACAGGGAGGCAGCAGTGTGAGGACCTGACAATGCTGTCTGACATGCCTAGGCTGATTATAGCAAGCATGTCTAACTCCACAGGAAGGCCTGATGTTTTGTGACTGAGGTCAGGCACAGCTCTCAGAAACAACACAAACGCAAGTCTGTCTGTCTGTCTGTCTGTCTGTCTGTCTGTCTGAAGGACAAAAATGGTGAAAATAATAATAACTGCAATATCAAAGAAAAGGCAACTTTAGTTCAGTTTATTGCTTTGTACTTCATGTTTTGACTCTGTACACCCTCCTCATTTTATCAGATGGACATTTTTTGTGTTGAATATTAACAGAAATCCATTATTATGGGTTTTGCTGAACATGGGAGCCCATTCCTGACTTCAGGAACAGTGTGTGAAACAAAACTCAAAGGTGTTTTAACCACATCTCACAGTCACAAATGGAGCTTTCTTGTATGAAATATTTATGGTGGACAACGTTGATCCCAGTTGGACCTTTGTCAGGTCAAATGTAAAATGTTTACACACACCTATGTATATATACACATAAATACTGTATAAATATGGCATAGCCTCTTCTTGATAGCTTTCCATAGTCTTGATCATAACATAACTGATGTTGGTGTGTGTTAACAGAAAAATAAAGCATATATATGTTGAGATTTTCAGGTGTAATAGTTTTAGTTTTCAGTTGTTGTTTTTTTTTAATTTTGTCATTAAATCTAAATATACAAAAAAAGTTTATATCTTGTGTTTCTGGTTTAGACTTCTTGGTTTAGGTGTCACAGTTTGAAGGATGAAGGTGTAAAACACTTATTTAGGGAAGAAGGGAATTCATGCCCTTTCCTCTTTTTGAGAGGAGGTAAAAGCCGAAAGTTGTGTGTTAAAGGTACATCGTAGCTATGCAGTATATACACAGTTAGCTGCTTTCGCTACACTATAGTCTACAACATTGCTGATGTGCACCTCTTCAAACATGTAACTACATACTCATCAGAGCTAAAGCAGCTACGAAGACACTACACAGAGGATACAAAGATACAGGGATGGCAAGGACTGTGATTGGTTAGCTTGGGCTGCTTGTGTTTTCTTCTAAATGTTTGTGAAAGCCAGCAGAAATGGTCAAGAATAGAGACAACACGAAGCAAGTTTTTAAAAAGGCTAATTTATCCTCTCCTTTTCAGAAAGGAACACAATATAGCATTTGTGTGTATATACAGCACTGTGCAAAAGTATAAGGCACTAAAAGTAAAGTGAGGAAGCTTTCAAATATGATGCCATGAATAGTTTTTATATAGCAATGAAATTCATACAATGTTCAGTCAAGAGAAGAAACCTAAATGAAATCAATATTTGTTGTGAGCAGCTTTGCCTTTAAAACAGCAGCAGTTCTCCTCGGTACACCTGCACACACATTTTTTCAAGGTACTTGCTAGGTCGGTTTTTCCTGCATCTTGGACAAGTTGCCACAGTTCTTCTGTTGATTTAGGCGTCTCAGCTGCTTTTGTCTCTTCATGTAATCCCAGACTGACTCCATGATGTTGAGATCAGAGCTCTGTGGAACCAAACCATCTGTTGCAGGACTCCTTTTTCTGCTTGTCACTGAAGATAGTTCTTTATGACTTTGGCTGTATGTTTGGGGTTGTTGTCATGCTGCAGAATAAATCTGGGATCTAGATGGTGTTGTATTATGGATAAGAATCTAAACATCAAAAATTCCTCAGAGTTGCACAGTGCAGTGTATAGTATATATGAACACACAATAGCAAGGCTATTGGAAAACAATACTGATGCAACATTGACACCTGCACATGACTCCAAGCCAAAATTTTATTTGAATACTGTACATGATATCTTGATCCCAGTCGAACCTCCCAACACAAAAAAGCACACACTGAGCCTTTATGAGGAGGCAGCTTTGTCCTCTTGGAACTGCACATGTAAATGTCTTATATATTTTTATGAAACTACAGTAATTATACTGTAGACATGATAGAATCACAATGTTGTAATACCTTAAACTGAGAAAAATAAAAGCCACGTCACCATTTCCTCCAGCTGTGGTGTTACACTGTAAAAATTAGCTCAGGCTGCCTAGTAGTTGAAAGGTTAAGAGACATACAACATGCAACATATAATTGCAGCATTCTATCCTTTCATATCTATCTCTCTCTCCTCATGTCTTCTGACTGTTTCTTTACTATCAGCTGTCACATGAAGGTGAAAAAGAAGAAAGAGCTCACAGGTGTGCTGGCTGGACAACTCTCACATGACATGACCCTCTGAGACTCAGTTAGCCTATTGCTACATCCAGAAGCATTCAAATTCATGCTCTCTGCTCTCGTTCACTATGTTCTCTATTATTACTGTCTGTTGGTAAAAAGACACCAGATATGTGGTTTGTTGTTGAGTGAAAATGATTTTCTTCAAAATGTGCCACGTTATCAATGGATGTTTGCTATTCAGGCAGACAGCCTCTGCAAATCCATCTTGGAAAAAGCTCAATCTCTCCCTCTCTCTCTCACACACACACACATACGGAGCAAAGTGCTCAGAGAAGTGTGTCACAGGAAAGAGAGGGAATGAGGTAGAGATAAAGTAGAGATGGAAAAAGCACATGAATAGATTTGGGTGTTTGGAACAGAATAGACGGGTGTTTCAAAGTGGAGGTTGAATTCAAATCATCGCCAGCCATAAAACATCAAAGTGACAAAACAGTACTGTTTATACCCATACATATGATGAGGGATTTTAGAATTGTAGAAGCTCTTGGCATTTTTAAATGAGAGTAAATATTTGACAGTATTATAATTACATAACCCAAGGTAACCCAGAAACCTAACCCACGTACTGTATGTATTACCTACAAACATTAATCCATCATGTTTTTTTTATGTGAGAGCAGAGAGAGCAGAGAGTAAATCACTCATTTGTTTATGATACTAGGCGGCATACTTGATATTTTTCTATTTTTTTAGCTGATGCTTAAAAGAGCATTTTGTTATTTTCCACACAGATTCATCTTCTCATCAAAAAGAGGCAACATGACACTGTTCTTTGGTCTGCATTGTTATTCCTCATGCATTGCCCTGGTCATCGGGTAGCATGTGTTATTGTTTAGGTTCCAGTGGTGGAGGTGAGTCATGTGGTGGGCTGGTTATGCTTGGACAGGGAGGGCAAATTTCAGCTGGCAGCATTTCTTTAGCACAAAAATAATCCCACTTATCTAACATTAAGACTTGCTCTCTAACTCACAATATCTGCATCTTAAATCAAGTCTGTACAAACAAAGGTGATGTTGTTGAAAGGTGAAAGTGTGGGCAAGTAAGCAGATATGGTGAAGTTTTAAGTTTTAATCTATGGGTGTACTTCTACAGTATATCTGTTTGAAGGTGCTCAGCACCATCAAGAACTCCCATAAAACCAGGCCATGGCAGACTGCTCACAACAGCTGAAAGTGAAAAAAAGTTATTTTGTTCTTACAGGAAATATGGTGTTTGACCTTAAAGCCTAAAAGATGAATAAATGTGGAAGGATGATAATCATATGCATGTACTGGCCTGATTTATCAGGGCTAGACCACTACATGTGCTGAGTCATCAGAGAGCAAGAGCTTGTCTGAAGCTCAGGGAAGGTCTGCGTCAGGCTCGGGAACATACAGATAAAAAAATATTAAAAAGTGACAATAAATTGGAACATATTTACTAACTCATCTATACATTACTATTTGTAAATGTATTATTCAGTTTCTGTGTGAAGTTAGAAACTACTAAGAGACCACGGGCTAGGTTCTACCCAGTGATTGGGTAAATTGGGTTGTACCATTAAAACTTGTTGCTTTAATAAATATTTTCATAAAAATGGATGAACGGACAGCGTGTAATGTGAAAGGGGTCACAATGGTGACCAACCCACAGAGAATTTTCACCTGAGTCTACAGTTCTCCTCAGCTCTACTGAACTTTTTAGCATCTTTCAACTCATTGTTTTGGTTTTACAGCCCAAATATAGAATCGGAAATTGTGAACTCTTGATACAGAGACCTCTGTCTTCTGCTTTAAAGAATACCCACAGACAATAACTGGGCGATAAATGAGGACATTTATTTATAGCTAAATGTCTATCAATAACTGAATAAATGAGGAATTAATAATGAGAACATAACAGAAGATCAGAATCAAACATGAATAAAATAGATCTTTTAAATGGTAAAATAAAACTGATCACTTAGTTTTGTAGTGAAATAGTGAAATGGAGTATATGATTCCAAGTAACCAGAGAACGGCAAAATGCTAGGGTAATAATCAAAACTTCTCTAAGAGGATTATTTCTATTCAACATCAACTCTTATCACAGGAAGATGTGAAGTTTGCCTACTTGTTGGAGCGTTGTTATAGAGATGAAGTTGTTTCAGCTGATCCCAAAGCTGTTATGCAGTGCTGGCCTTTACCTGTAGCCTTGCAGTAAGGCTGAGGAACGAGGGCTAGACAGCGGAGCCTCCCAGCCGATCCAGTGGTTCCACTTTAGGGCCGATGAAGCAGAAGTCCACTGCTGATGCACCACCGTTACAATGCTCCCAAGGCAGGCAGATGTGGGCTGGTAATACAGTCTCTGTTGATTCCTGGTCCAATGTGGTTGAAGTCACACTCACTTTCCTTAACTATGTTCGCTGAGTAGTCTTGAAAGTAATTTTGTTGGCCAGACGACAAAACTTTCAAATTACTATCACACACAAGGCTTACTGCGTAACAAAAATATTAAAAAGTCTGGCTCATTAAATTTGACATTGAGATGCACACTAAGGCTTGTTTTTGTTAAAGGTTAAAATGTGTGCATACTTTAGGTGAGGAGAAAAGATGAATGCTAAGATAAACTGGAACAAAGTCTTCGTGAGCTGTTGGTGAGGACCAGTCTGTCTGACAAAGGCAGTCAGGACTTTTCATTAATTTAGAAGATGCAGGTTGGGATTCTGGCAAAGAGAAGGCGCTTTTGCGCCCAAATTGTGATTTACCTATAATGCATATTCATTCCTTTGTTTCAAGGGACAGGAATTTTCCCTACTCTAGGGAGAAATTCAGTTGAGGTTTTATGCACAAAAAGTCACATACTTCAGCCTATCACTATGGCCAATGGACAATAATTCTAACATAAATTGTATGCAATAGTATATTCCATAAAATATTCAGAAAAACAGCAATCCTATTTCAGCACATCATTTAATCATTCTAATGACTAATTAATTGGCAAGATGATTTGCAATCCTGCTAATCGATGAACAGAAAGTTAAACAACAACTAATTTGATCATACAGTATAATAAAATACAATCTTACACAAAACATAACTTTATACTTTAGTATTACAGAGACCTTAGCTATCTCTGGTCACTAGATGGCAGTGTGGCCACATGGCAATCAATACATTAAAACTGATCTGAATAACTCATTCATTTTATATCGTACAGATATGGGAGTTGAACTGTTTTTCATGAAAACATTTTCTGAGTAATATTAGCTGTATCACTGAATAGTTGGACAGCTGATTCACATTAACTGAGACTTGGGCTAAACAAAGAGAAATAGAGTGTGGAGTCACTTCAGGAATGCATCCACAATTTATGACAGGGGTTTGGCAGATATCTTATCTCAGGCTACTCAGGGTGTGAGAGAAAGAAGGGAGACATGCATGTGTTTAGTGTGTGTGTGTGTGTGTGTGTGTGTGTGTGTGTAACACAGAGAGAGAGAGAGAGGGAAAGAATGGGACTGAAGGTCGTTATTTGTTTAATTCTAGTGACCTTTCTTTGTTCTATTGTGAAATGTATTTCAGTCTCTTCAATGAAACTCCAGTCTCTGTTCCATGGGGAAGAAGGATCCTCTTGACTTGTGTCCTTTCATGTGGTACACAGCTAAAATTACCACAAAAGGTCATTAAGTGCCTCCTTGTCTTGCTCTTAATTTTGTTATTTTGTCAAAGCATCAGCCAGTGCCAATCCTAGCACCCCCACTGTGAGAGATGAAAGGCCAGTTCTACAGATCTGTAGGTCTGTGGAAAAACACCCACCTCCATCTCTTAGTGGAATTCAAAAAGGGGGGTTGTCCTTACTACATGTGTTTCAGATTTAGTAGTTTTTTCAGTAGTTTAGTTAGTTAGTAGTAGTAGTAGTAGTAGTAGTAGTAGTAGTAGTAGTTAGTAGTTTAGTTTAGAATGAGTGCAAAATAACTAATTACCTATCCTACCTAGTATCCTAACAGACGGTTATTAGGTAATTTAGGCTAAGGTTATTGGCATAATGTTTTGTAATTTGATGTGTTATTTTTGTGAGTCATTTTTGTTAGCATTTTAATCAAGTGTCAGATCAGATGTATTGATCTGATCTGATACTTGATCTATTATAACTGTTGCTTTTCAATGACTGTATTAGCTAGCTAACAATAGTTTGTCAGTCAGTTCAGTTAGCTAAGTAACAGTTAAATCTTGTAGTCAGCAGGTGTATATATTTAGTATTAATCAGTCTATAAAACATGTTTTAATTTAGCAATCTGTAAATCTCCACAGAAAACATACATTATAACTTTGAACCAATGAACAGCGAGTGCAGATGGCTACAACAACTATCCATCCTCTTGTTTTTGTTCCTGGAACAAATCCATCCTCTCCTTTTCTGTTTTTCTGCTGCTGTACAGGCCAGGTCAGGCCAGCTCTATATAATCTTAATACTTCATTATTTGTTGTCGCTTTTAGTGCAGACAAAGACAAAGGTCATATTGTCTTTGGTTTGGATCTCACTGCCAGGATTAACTCTGGTGTCAGCTGCTTCACCTGCACCTTCTGGTGCCACAGTGTGTTGTGGCTGGAATTTGCACTTCGATTTCAAAAATGGTACATTCCACAGCTTTACATGGTGTTTTTAATGAATCTTGTTTAACTCAGTCCAGGACTCATGAAGTAACTAATCCAATAAAATGTGAGAGCCACTTTTTAAAACCTAGATTAACTATTCTAGATTAAGGCGTACTCTGGTTCAATTAATATCCTGCAGGGGAAACCCAGGGTATTAAACAATGTGTACTGAAATGACACAGCATCTGCATTCTGTTTCTACATTTTCGTACATCCTGTTTTTTCTCATCCTGCTCTGACAAATCCCTTACTCTCGCACACATGCTCTCTCTCTGGATCTCCATGTGGTTAGCAGAGAAATGGACTGAGAGAAGCAGAGAGTAAATGGTAAATGGGATGCATTTATAGCCAAGCCCAAATCCCCCAAAATATCAACACATGATCTCAGGAAGGAGTGGGGAACACAGGAATGATGTGTGTGTGTGTGTGTGTGTGTGTGTGTGTGTGTGTGTGTGTGTGTGTGTGTGTGTGTGTGTGTGTGTGTGTGTGTGTGTGTGGAGGGGGGGAGTGTTAGAACATTTGTCATCATAACCAATACAATCAGTGACAGTGACAGTACAGCTATGTATTCTCAGTGACACAAGTGTATTTCATATTATAAGCACTTCAATTAAAAGGGAATGGGAAGATGTGTACAAACTTTTGACTGGCACTGTATATCTAAAGCATGTGGACATACAAGTTGGTGACTGACCTTTAGGAGTGAGTGAGAAAAAACAAGACTAGGTAAGGCTGGACTGTGTATGGTCAGTGCATGAAATTGTGGCCAGTTTGTTGCAGGGATAGTCAGTTTTCTGCCTCTTTCCAGGTGCTTTCTGCAGTTTTCATTATGGACCAATCTGTGTGCTGAAATGTGGAGAAAAGCCTGAAACACTGGAAACTGCTCTGCTCACTCAAACAGATGCAAAACAAGGGCAAATTGCACTCAGCCGCAAAACTTCATGGGCATGATTGTGCCGGCATATCATTAGTGCAAAATCTTTTGTGAACAGGACCTTAAAACAGGGCAGGTTGTGGGTGCAAATGCAGTGCAATTCATGGTGCTATTAGTGGGCGCAATCCATTGTTTGTGTATTTGGCCTTTAGTCTTTTTGACTCTTGTACAACCATTGTACTGATCTTTTTTCCCAGTAATGTGTCTTACATGTTTCCTCATAGTTCCACTGCTTCATCCCCCCCACTTTGCCAAAAGCTTTTATTCACTGGCTGTCCCACAGAATTTACAAGTATAGACTGATTGGTTCTGCCCTCTATTCAGCACCTGTATCTTTGCACGCAGTATGTAGTGTATACAATTATCATCAGGGTTTTGTGAAATTATTGTCCCCCCCTATCTTATCTGATTAAATACCTCATTCTAGTGTATCTTCCTTGTCCTTGTACAAGAGAAGTTAGTTCAACACTTTCTATCCAAGCAGCAACACAGTAATTTCCATTTCCATCTTAGGATTCCAGCTGGAACAAAGATACAGTAGATTTGGCATTTAACTTAACAACATATGGTGTAGAGAGCCAGCTGTCAGCAGGCTCACTATATGTTTTCCTTGCAAACCTTGGTTTCATGAGAGCTCTGTCAAAAGGCATTAGTTTGGAGTAGTGGATCGTCAAATCTCCTCTTATTGTTTTGCTAGGTTTATATGCTTATAACTCCTTCTTTAGTCATTCTTTAGTGTGCTTTCACTTGAGGTTTTCACTGTTTATCCTTTTCACGTGTGTAGCAATAAAACTTTCAGATCCAACATCTGGAAGACAAACATCCCATAGAGACAAGGTGTCAGAGTCCATCACTTTGCATATGAAACAGTGGAAGAACTCTCTTTGGCATATTCTTTTTCTAGATACTACTGTTGGTACTGGTAGGAGTGAGTTTGGTTATTAGTAATAATTCATAATTAGCATAGATAATTATGAATTATGAAATCAAGATATTGTTAATATTAATCAATCATTCGGGTACCAACTGCTAAAGAACCTTACGGGGGGGGGGCACAACTGTCAGATCTGTGAGGAGCACGGTTGGTTAGTAGCAACCAAACCAAACAACCAAACAACGTAGTCTCATAAAAGAGTTCACCTAGAATGTTAATATCTGGGGGATATCAACATTCAAAGGATAACAAAGAGTAGAATTCGAGCTCTGACTCCCTCAGTCAGCCACTTTTCATAATATGTTAAAAACAATAATGACAAAAGAACTTCTCTTTAAGATATAACAGTGTTTATTAAACTTAGCAGAATTAACAAAATTAATAAATGCTTTGATCAATAAAAAAATATTCTAAAATCTAATTCTACCAAAGTAAACATAAACAAAGCTATGTACAGTGTTGACCACATGCAGGTGAATGCATGAAAGTTTGTGAGCAGCATTTTGGTGCTGTTCCTTTGTTTCAGGGGAATAAAGGAAGGAGGCGGCGTCATGGCCAGGCCTCAGAGTTTACATGTAGGCCTTTCTTTGTGTGACCTCATGGTTGAGGCCCAACAATACACACACAGGAGATAAACCGTTGTGTTTGTGTTTGGCCTATGGAAAGTGTCTTTAACCAAGTCATATATCTTACATTTGGTACAAGATGTTAATGAATCTTTAAACTGTCTTACCCTTTCATGAGCAAAGGATGAGCAGGATTCCTTGTTTGTCTTTATTGCTACGTCTTTGAGCAGTCATTCCTTTTGCATTAAGTCTAGCCGGAGAGTTTAGGCTTCAGACATTGTGCATCTTGCTTCTTTACAACTGTCAGGGCATTAAGACAAGTTGTGTCAGCTTTCAGAGCACACATCTCTTTTCTCAGCTGTTCCATTTTAGGATTAACATTACTCTCGGGAGTACGGACAGTACACAAGTAACTTTGGATGCCAGCATGCTCTTGGCGTCACTTCTAGTTTGAAGCATATCCCTTTCCTTGCTAAGGTCACTCTGCAACTTAGTGATGGTAGGTGTATCCTGCATGTGTCTTTTGGATACAAAGGGCAACCATGCCCTTGGGCAATGTAACTGTCACAGCCAATTCATTTCAGACAGCTTGATATATATCACCCTGAGGCGACCAGTGATCACATTGCTTTCATAATGCACCTCTAAGAATTCTATTTGAAATGAAGTATGTGCCAGAAAAGTACTTGAAGAAAGACCCCCCCTTCCCCATCTCCTCATAGAGATGCAAAGTGAGAGGAGCTATTGTGGGCAAACCTGTTTCTGGAAGATAACATTCATTTTTTCCATAGAGAAGGTTAGCTGACTCACAGTTGGAGCACTATCATGGCCTGGATGGGCAAGGAACTCTCCTGGTTGAATCATTGGAGCAAAAGAACTGCATTAAATACTGAGTTCTTTGATTTAAAAATAACATGTGTAGTTTACTAAAACTCTGAAGGTGCAACAAATAACCAGTCAGCCTAAAAGTCAGTTAGATGCTCCGCGAACAGAAGCTAAAGACCCGCTGTTGAGTAGACGGATAATACAACATGCAGTTAAATTAATTCACTTCTGGATTCATTTAAGATAAATGTGGTAGCTATGGTATCATGTTTTGTTCAGAACTGCAACAATGAAACAATTTGAATTTTCTCCATCTCTGATTCAGTACTCTGATTGGCTGCTTCTCCATAGCAACAGCAGCTGAGGGTGATGGGTATTGTAATACTTGGAGCCTTCCGTCATGCCAAAGTGACAATAAAAAATCTGATTTCTATGAAACAAAGTTAAAATAATTAAGATGGTGCCATAACATAGACATATAGGATCCTATGTGAACTGTTTGGCTGATAACACACATTATGTACAATAGTTTAACCAGGAGTCAACAAGGTTCATTTTCCATTTTCCGTGCTGGAAATTTTAAAGTTTATAATGAAATATGAACTATTTGGTGGATTTAATAAACTACACATTTACCAGAACACCAAACTGGCAGGGAAGTAGTGTGTTTTTGCTAGTAAGCATTGCTGAAAAATAATTGTTGATGTTTTTGTTGTTGTTTAGGCATATTCCTTACCAGCAATTATGATTGGTGGGAGAGAGTGTGCAATTTTATGATTTGTGCTGTTGATTGTTGAATTTAATGCCACTAATTTGTGGGTGTTACAGAGAAGCTGAGTTGCAACAGTGGGCAGTTAGCCATAAAGCTAACAGTTTAAATTGAAACAAACTGTGCTATACAAATAAGACACAAGCAGTAATAAAATTTTCAAAAAAAGAAAAAGTAACTAGTCAACCACTACTGTGGCTGTTGTACGAGAATAACACTATGTATCACGATTACCTCTTACCAAGATAGCCACTGACTTCACCATACGTGTTGTGATGTTTGCGAGTGTCAGATCTTGTGAGCTCCCGTGTGAGCCTATGTTTTGCAATATAGGCAAGAGCTGTCTGGTGAATGTACATCAAATGGGAGAAACAATCCCTTGAAAGTTGATGGCAGTAGAGGCCTAAGGATAGAGAAGGACTCTTGTGACCGGAAGGTCATTGGTTCAATCCCAAGACCGGAAGGATAAACCTGGGTGGGGAAAGCAGCACTTGGCCCTCCCTCATTACCACCACTGATGTGCCCTTGAGAAAGACCCATAACCCCAACTGCTGGACAGCTTCCAGGTGTGAATGTATGTAACTATGAGAATGTGATTAGGTTGGTCCTGCAAAAGGGAGCTTCCTCTCAGTGAAACCTCCCTGAATAAATAAAGGTTAAAAAAGTTGATTATTAAGTGTATAAATATGCTTTTATAACTATATTTATATATAACTATAACTCTAGTATGTAGCCCTTAATAGCCTCAATTGAGATGGATAGATTCTCTAAAACTTGAATCATCAGTTTTAGCTCTATTATATATTGAAGTATCACACAAAAAAGCAGGCATACTATAAGTGGTACAATGAAATAGATGCACTGGCAATTTTCAATTCAAATGAAGTGACAGAATGCAATTATTGCACAATATGTAGCTTTGAATATGAGCATGGATGAAATACACAGACAGATCTTAAGATGCAGCATTTATTTCATTTTATAGTAGATATATTGCCATGCTGCAAGTGGGAGGTAACTATGTACTACTGGAAGATACTGTCTGTTTATAGTGGCTCTGGATGATAGGTTTCTGATCTTTGACCCAGTTAAGCCCAGCCATGCTGCTGATCCACCGGATAAAGCACGCTCACCGGGGACAGCTTAACACTGACCTACACTTTTCATAAAAAACATGCTATTAATGTTGATAGGTGAGACTGAGGCATGCCATCTGACTCACTGCCAGCACAGCCTCACAACCATGCAGGTCAGGTTGGGGGCTGGCCTTCAAGGAAAATAGCCGAGGCCAGTGGATTACATTCTTTTCACTGCTAAATCTCCTCTGCACATTAAAGCATGGGGAAATTCTGGATTTTAAGCACACACACACACACATATGGATGCATGCACAGACTCACAATTGAGTATGTTTTAACATTTTCCATCTTGTTTTAATTTGTCATGACACTATTGTATCCTTTACTATCTGTAAATCACGTGGTGGTGAACCTATTAGTTGAAAGCATTTTCTGAATAAATGTGACCTGACAGCGACTATCTATGAGGTAAATGTAATACAGCACTATCTTAGGGGAACTAGGAGGGGAAGGGGTGGAAGAATGGAAAGCATGGGGAGATTTATTTACATTTCAGTTGAGTGTTGACACATCGAGAACACTACTCTCAGAGACAGAGGCTGGCAATCCTCTTTGTGTCATCAGGAAGTAGCCTGTCTCAATCTGGCTATAGGCAACAAATTATAGCCACAGGAACAGCTCCAGCTACCATCAGCAAGGTCAGTCACAGAGCAAATAACATCTAGAGAGCACTCACATACCTCTGCCAAGGCCACATTTTTTTCTAAAATCATTATTTTAATAATTGAAAATGTTAAGATTTATTTTTTATCTGCATCTGTTTGTGGATCTGTGTCAAAATACACATGATAGACAATCATGGCTGATGATGGTAGAGCTGAAATGCTATCTATAGAAATTCCTTCACATTTTTCAGGATGTGTACTACCGAGCATAATTTCTAGTACACACACTGGAAGATACAGAAGAAAAGGGGTCTCTCATCCGTCTGTTTGTGGGTTCACATCCATGTTCGCAAATTTGTTTGGTTCAAGTTTTTTATAGAGAGAAAACAGTAACAAAAGTTTATTTGGTCTGTGTTTTGTTATGTACTAAATAAAAAAATACAGACAGATTTCTCAGCAGCACTCAGGGTCAGATTCACTGAGACTTTTGGATCTGTGTTTCTTAGGTACAGATTTGATGCATTCTGTCTCAGACACATGTGATGTATTTATCAAACAGACATACCAAGCTTGAGTCACAGTTTGCATGTCATTTCTGTCCGTGCATCTCTTTCCTTCATTGCATATGCATTAAAGGAGGATTGCACAAATAATAGAAGACAAGGTCACACAATTTGCAACGGTCAGTGTTGTAGGGAAAAATCCGCGCCTCTGAAAAGCAGGTGTAAACACAGCATGAATGGGATTTACAAGAGCCATAAGGAAGGTTGTGGTTGGAAAAGAGAGAAGACTTTACCTTTATTCTGCAGAAATCTCAATGACAGCAGCCAGAGATTCGTCACACCACAAAAATATCCAGAGAGTTGCACTATATCAGTTATCTAAAGATAAATAAACTAAGAAAAAATAAAAATTAGAGCAGTAATTATTCATTAACAGATGTGATTATTTTGGACCAAACAGGATCACTTTTTCGCTTGAGCTCATTAACTAACTAACTTAACATTAACTTTGAATGGTTGTGTTGTAAAATCATTACATGATGCATCAGCATTGTTCAGTTTTTCATTAGGAATTAGTTAAATGTCTTTGACAGCATTTACCTTTGTATCTTACTGAACAGATCAGCTGTATAGATATTAGGACTTGTACTGTGGTCTTTTGTATTGAAAGGACAGGTTTGGGTTTTTTTTCAAGTCTGTCTTTATACAATACTGACGTGCCATTATGTATGTGGAAATGGGTCTTGTTTGCTGTAACAATTCCTACTCTCCATACTGACCTTGAAGCTATTCTCTTGGAATGTGACTATACTATAAGAAATGGGGGCCAAAATCAAAAATATATTCCAAAATTCAGCTGATGATAATATGATGCTTCAGCAGTCTGGGTTAGCTAAGTCGATATATCACCAAGTCTGTTTCTGTTTAGTACGAAAATCCCTGTTTTTGTTTCTGCAAACTGATGTTCTTTGTTGAGCTGTGGCAGAAGGATACATTCTGGAAGTGGTGCGTAAGTCTGTTGACATTATCTGGCTTTTACTGCCCAAGAAGTGTTCCGAGAAAACTTTGAGGTGATTTTTGTTTCTTTAACAGACTTGATAGCTGGAGTATTTTTGTGGTCTGTGATTTTGGACAGTTATATTTTGGTAACAACCCGTTCCAACTCCTTGAGTGTTTTGGGGTTGAACTTCAACTGTTCTTGTCATCCAGACCTCGACTGGCTCCTGCCCCTGCGCCTGACATGGAATATAATTTGCATCTGCCTTTATCTAGTGTGTTGTGAAAAATGCATTCCAGAGATTTCCTTTGAGGGATCCTGAAAGGAGTGTATTGTCAAAGTCAAAGTCAAAGTATTTTATTTGTCAAATGCACAATGTAACACAGGGTCATTCTGAGCAGTGAAATTCTTGAGACATGGCAAGCAACAACTACTAACAACAACTAATCATTAAGAAAATCACAAATAAGGGCAAGAATAGCAAAAATATACATACTAATATAGCTGAAAGCTGCGATTCGTGGGTTCAAACCTTTTTGCACTAAACAGAAGGAAGCAGCTCAATTGTTGAAAATTAAAGTCACTAGCAAGAACAATTGGGTTTCAGTCTTCACAAAGGTGAGCAAAGTCACTTCAGCTAGTTTAAGTCTGTTTAAGGAAGGAGACCAATCACACACTTGTTTCATTATCAAAAAGCCTGCAGCATTTCAATTATTGTGCCCTAAAAAGTTCTGCCATTTCTCCCCCCTTCATCAGATTTAAACAAAACTTGGTGTGTATGTTCAGAAGATAGTTCAAGATGTCTCCAGTGAGTTTAATCAGGATTGCTTAAAAGCATCTTGAGTTATGAGCAATTATGAGATAGGCCACGTCCACTTGCGTCGATAAATGTGGCACTTCAGATTTTTGTCAATAGTTGCCCCCAGGGTATGCACATCAATTTTGGTGAAATTCTTTCCACCGGGTTTTCAGATTCACGTTAGTGGCATATGTGGTGCCCCCTATGGGTCAGGTTTGAAATACTTTGGCAGACCTATTCCCAATTTAGGACTGAAATTATGTACCAAGATTTATGATGATCTGACAAATGGGTAATGAGTTATGGCCAATATTCTCTAAGCCCAGGCCTTGCAAATATATTTTGGTTGATGTCAGCCAAGTTTTTCAACTGATCTTGCTCATTTATAGTACTAGTCCCCTAAGGCTGTATACCAAATTTGGTGTTGATCGAGTCAAAATCCAAAAGGCATATGTCATATTACTATTTTTCGAATCATGCAAATTAGCAAAAATCCATCATGACAGACTTTTATGGTCCAAAGGCTTTTTTGTAGAGCTCATTGAACTGGACAAGTGTGTGAAATTTCAAGTCAGTTGGACTTATGGTGCAAGGGGTTCATTTTTGGAAAAAGACTTACAACTTGGATTAAATTACTTATAAATTTGCTTTTTACAAGGAAAAGTTTTATTGCACTTACAGTAGTGTAACAGGTGTAGTTGTCGTCAAGTACTTCACCTGGTTCACTGTGTCTCCTCTGCCACACTGAGCTCTGTGTGTGCATGGAGCACTTAGCCCCACCCGCGAAGAAACTCAGCACGACCAAAAATTACAGCAAAATGCAGTAGAGACTATGTTCATTCATGTTATTTAGCTAATTTATGTGTACTCGTTTAATTTCAGCAGTGTGAAGCTCTCTACTGCATTTTGCTGTCAGTTATGATTGCACTGAGTTTGTCCTCTCTCCTCTGTTCCACCGCGGGTGGGGCTGCTGCTCCATGCACACATGGAGCTCAGTGGAGCAGAGGAGAGACAGTGAAGTAGTTGAGTTGACGACAATACTTGTTATGTTACTGTTACTTTTTGGTTAACTTGACCTAATTTTGAGCCTCTTTGTTCAAGACAATCACCGTGTCCCTCCATCTTTCAGTCCTGCGGCACTGTAGGCTAGTTGTGAGGGACAATTGCTCGCTTCAGTCAGGAGGGGAGCACTTATTTTACAGATCCTTAGCACCATCTGTTATTGTGAATGTATATTGACATTTAAAAGTCTAGACCCCGAATGTTAGATGACCCCACTTTTTTCGGATGTACTTACAGGGAAAAACCCATCTTATATTCTGACAATACGGTAATCCTCAAATCCTCACCACCTGGGGTCTGTCCATCAGGAAGTCCAGGATTCAGTTGCAGAGGGTTAAGACCCAGGATGCCGAGCTTGAGGACAAGCTTAGCGGGCACAATTGTGTTGAATGCTGAGCTGTAGTCAATAAACAGCATCCTCACGTATGTGTTTCCCTTATCCAAGTGGGAGAGAGCAGTGTGTGATGTCAGGGAGATGGTGTCATCCATAGATCTGTTGGGGCAGTATGCGAATTGAAGGGAATCCAAGGTGTCAGGAAGGATGGAGCAGATGTGGGTTCTTAGTAGCTGCTCGAAGCACAAGCAAGGTCAATGCTACAGGGTGATAGTCATTCAATCTCAACAATCTCTCCCTGAACCATCTCTGCTAACTGTTTGGCACACCCTCATAGGACATGGTCTGGGATGCCATCTGGCCTTGGTGACTTTTTTGGTGACTACTCTTTTAAAAGATCTCCTCACATCAGCAGTAGTTAGGGACGGATTGCAGTTGTCCTGCTCCTCAGCTAGCCTCACAGTAGGGACAGTGTTGCTCACCTCAAACCGTGTGTAGAAGGTGTTGAGCTCATCGGGAAGAGAGGCGGTGGGCTGGGCATCGCTGCTATTTCTCCCTTTGTAGTTCGTGATGGAACACAGTTCACACCACATGTCTGGGGACAGAGCTGTGGTAGTTACACTCTAACTTGTCCCTATAGGCTCTTTTGACATCTCTAATAGCTTTCTGTATGTCATATCTGGACTTCCTCAAGGCCTCCATGTCCCAAGAGCTATAAGCAGAGGACTGTGCTCTGAGCTTAGTACGGACATCACCATTAACCCAGGGCTTTTGGTTGGGGAAAGTCCTAACACTGACTTTCGGGACAACATTATCAATGTACTTGGAGATGTAGGCTGAGACAGAGTATGTGTATTCATCAATGTCCCCATCAGCTGCAACACAGAACATCTACCAGTTTGTGGTTTCAAAACAGTCCTGGAGAGTGGCAATGGATTCGTTGCAGTGGTCAGATTTTTTAACAAACACTTTTAAATGTGGTTTAGATCCATGTCACCTTTCAGCTCTCAGTCATGTCTCCAATGGCTTTTTATGGTGTTATTTATTTGTTGTGTACTGTGAATTCATTGTCTATATTGTTTGCTGTCTGCATGAGTTGATTTGGTGGCAATGAGTTTCCCTTTAGGGATTAATAAAGCTGTCTAATCTAATCTAATCTCACTCCAGCATTGAACTGCCTGAAGAACTGTTTTTTTCCCATTTTAGACATTGTCTGTAGGTTAGGAGGAGAAGAATGGGATTTTGATCCGCCTTATCAAAGGCAGGGTGGGGGAAGGATTTATAGCTGTCCTGTAGTTGAGAATAACAATGGTCAAGTGTCTGGTCACCACAGTACATCTCTTTTTTTTCGCAGAATGATTGGATTGTTCATTGCTTGGCCAAAAAATATCACTTATATACAGTATATATCACTTATTTGACTCATCCTCATAGATTGTACGTTTTTGTTTCACATCCTGCTCATCCATGAGTGAAATTACAGCAGTAACTCCAGAACAGGCAGGTTGGAAGACAATGATTGTGACGACTTCTCTCATCTCATTGTCTTGCTTCTTTTTGCTAGGGTATGAATGCAGAGAAATGTGACATTGTGTCAAATGTAACTGTTCAAAAGGTCAAGCATCCAAGAATAAATTTAGATTACGAAGGACAAGGGTCACAGTTTTTAAAACCGTGAATAATTGGATGACCACAAATTCTAGGATTTTTACAAAGTTACCTTGTTACTGAGAGTAATGCTGACATCAATCGAAGGACCCTCTCCAGGTTGTGTGACAGCTTCAGTGTTCATCAGGGACCATTTGCTAAATCAATGGACACAGATTAGCCAAAAAAGCTGAGCCAGTCAGCATGGCTGAAAGACTAAAATGTTAGAGTGTGACAAAAAACAGATGATTATTCCAGCATTGAAAACTTCAGTGGCAGACACAGCTGCTGTGGTACAGCAAGCTAGATGAATTACTTGTCACTATAGTTCATGCCCGTTGACAAATAGAAAAAATACATTGAGACAAATTGATTGATGACGTTTATACAGCGATACTGCCATCATGTTTAGAATTACCATCCTCCATAATTTTCTGCTAAATCAAAACACCAACACAAGAGTAACTACACATTCACCTCAAACAGGAAGTAGAGGAATATTAGCAGCATTTTTCAGTTAACTTTGTAGTTAGTGCAGTAATAGCTCTTCCAGAAGAACAACCAAATTCCTCACTTTTAAAAAACATACCCAATACAACCCTATCGTCTACGAAATACACTGTATAGTACTAATTTGCTTTGCCAAATGTGTTATAGGAAGAAATGTGAAGAGAAATGTGCATTGTGTCGCCAATGTGTGAATGCATGCATGTCCTTATTCTTATGAACAAGATACATGAAGATTTCCTCTTGATGTTGATAAAATTGGAATCCTGAAAGCATTATGTCTCCTATCCAGGTTGGATTACCAACCAGGCAGAATGTGCAAATGCCCAAGGCCCTCAAGGATTTGGATCATTTGGATCTACATAATTTTATTAACCTAAGATTTATTAGACATTTACACACATCAACTATGACAGGTCCTCTATCCTTCATCTTGTGTCTCAGGTCTTGAAGAGAGAATCTGTGTGAAATTGTTTTGATTGATTAAGTTTATTTGTTGTAAAATTGTGTTTCATTAACTTGCACACAGAAAACTGAGGACAAAGTAGTATTATTCCATCATAAGAGTACTGTATGGCTGCGACCAACAATCAAAAACACTAATGGTAAATAGAGTGCACTTATATCACACCTTTCTACCTTAACAGACAAAGCGCTTTACAATTTTTAACACTCATTCACCCATTCACACACACGCTGACACACCAATGCATGCAAGGTGCTGGCCTGACCATCAGGAGCAACTTGGGGTTCAGTGTCTTGCTTGCGGAGGGGGTTGTCCACTAGCCACCAACCCTAGGCTAGTGGACAACCTGCTCTTCCTACTGAGCCACAACCAGCCCCCCCCCCCCCCCCCCCCCAGCAACAAAGATGTAGAGTTTAGTATCTTGTAAAAATAACAAATATTCACATTTCAGAACCTGCTACCAGTGAATTTTGGGGATTTTTGCATTAAAAAATTACTTAAAGGTGCAGTGTGTAGAATTTAGTGGCATCTATTGGAAGAAATGGAATATAATATTCATAAGTATGTTTTAATTAGTGCATAGTCACCTGAAAATAAAAATTGTGTTTTCATTAGCTTAGAATGAGCCCTATATCTACATAGGAAGCAGGTCCTCTTCTACAGAGGTCGCCATGTTACACCACCATGTTTTTACAGTAGCCCAGAATGGACAAACCAAACACTGGCTCTAATGAGGGTCTTTCATGTTTTTCGCAACCACCATAGGTTCTCCCGCATGCTTGAGAGGGGAGGGGGAGGGGTAGGGGTATTCAGTTTATTGCAATCTGCAAACTCAGTGCTAGACACCAATAAATCCTACACACTGGTCCTTTAAATGATTACTCAATTATCAAAATTATTACAAAAAAAATCTGTCAATTGACTAATCAACTAATCATTTCAGGTCTAGTGTACTACTATGTGTTGTGGGGGTCAATAAGGGCCCAACAACAAACTTTTACCTCAGAGCCTCATCCAGCCATATTTCCCACAAATGTATTTTTTAATGCAAATGAACTGTGTGTTACATTTTATCAGACAGGATTTCTTGATAATTAAGCTTGCATCTTAAAATATTCTGGTCTTTGGCGATTGAAACTCTTGACAGGTAGAATTTTATCTACCCACTGGTGAAGACGTGATGTGATCAGAGAGATTGACTGCCATACTGTAAGGTGTGTGTTGTGATGCTGGTGTTCTACTCGCATACTCATATACTGTATATAAGAGCACTCTGGCCACAAGTCATGATTGACTTTGTAATAGTGTCATCAGACCTTGGACATTACTTCTGTGTCCAAGGTTCTGTTATGGACATTTGGGTAAAGACAGAGTCTGACCTGGAGTGACTCCAACTCGAACACCTCGAGCTGCTCAAGAACACACCACATCAATAATTTACATTTTGAGTTACAAGTTCAGATTCAAATCAGACGACAATGCTGGGCGCAGAATTGAAGTCTCATTGTCATGTAAATAGGCTGTAGCTCTGCCTTCATTACTGCAATGTTCAGTCATTCACTCAGTGAGGGGCGTGAGCCTGGAAAGAACACATAAAGCCTTAAAATCAGGTTTAATGAGACAAAGCTTCTGACGAAATGCTATTTTTAGAATCCCACTGGATGTGGTTTCAAGATAGGGTGGTGCCTACTGAGCAGATGAGTGAAAGGTGGAGGGGATGGATAACAAATCCACTCATTCGTTTTGTCTGTCTCAGGGAAGTATTCAAGTATTTACACAGTTGTTCAGCAAGTTAAATAGTTTTTGCTCCAGTTGCTTTACGCTGAATACAGTCTTGAGGCTTTTTTCCAGCATAAAACAAAAAATGCCATTTATTTTTTCAAGTCACTGATTAATTGTTTTGCTTAAGGTGACATTTCAAACTTGCTTGTTTTATCCGACCAATTATCAGCTCAATTATCAGTTGGAACCACCAAATGTTTGGCATTTTTGCTTGAAAAATTACATTCAACGATTCCTCGCTTTTCAAATTATTTGCAGATTACTTTTCTGCCGATCGACTGGTGGACTAATTGTGACGATCCTAATTTTCTTTCTTTTTTGACCTGCCCTCTAACTAACACTTAATTCACTTAACAACACTTTCCACTGTGTAATCTGACTTTTACTTCCCACCACTCCCCTACAGAATATTCCACAAAAGAACATTTAAACACCAAAAGAACAAGATGGAAAAAAAGATGAAAGGACTTGGAAAACTATGAACTATCCTTTAAAACCAGACTGGAAAACCCTTCTAGTCTCAGTTCATATCTCAGAGTCAAAAAAAGACACTTCACTGGTGTCCAGGTAAAAAAAAATTGCTCCCTCCTCTTGGGCCTTTAATCTGAAAACCATGGCAACACACATTTGGATACCAATTTGACAACTTGATAACATTTCTATTTGATGTCTGGAACTGCTCCAGTCTGAGCATGGCTTCTTTTTTTGTGCTGTTTTCGTGTGATTCTATCACTTTTTCATTTCCACAGACGGTTGTGTGGTGACTCATCCTGCATTAATACAGTGAAATAAAAGGCCAAATAATTGCTCTTCGGTAGAGTTGAATTTTGACCTTGTAAAATGTTTCAGAATATTGTTAGCATATTAGTCATCCCAGCATCATCTCCTTCATTTTCTCTATTCCTCTCAAAGCTTGCTGATATCTCCATCTTAAACAAGTTCCAGCACTGAACTGCACCACTGAATTTGTCTCTCTGTCTGCTGCCTATTATCATGCAGAAAAACACATTCAGCTGAAAACATGAGTTGCTTTGCTTATTAAACTCAAAAGAGACCAGACAATGTTTTTCTCTGTTCCTCAGTGTGTCATAGTTGAGAAGCAGAATGAACATGTTTGTATACACTCTGTTTGGTCTTGGAGTTGTCTTATTATTTTGATTTCTAATTTAGTGACAGATGAAAGTTTTTATTTGCATGGTCTGCAGTAGCAGGGATGGAAAGCACTTTTGTATGTTTTTTTTTTTTTTTAGTTTTTTATTTATTTATTTGTTTGTGTTTGTATTTGTTGCATTTCTCTCAATGTTTGTGAGTTCACTTTTGCATGTGGTTTACAGTTTGCATTTCCTTAGTTTGTTTTGTCTTTAGGGGCCAGTGTAAGAAAGAGTGCTGGAATATTTTACTCAAATAAAAATAGTGTTAAAGAAATTTCACTCAAGTAAAATTGCTTGTGTAAAAATGTTGATGATAGAAAAAAGTAAAAAAGTAGATCAATTCAAATGTACATTTTACCAGGGTGATGGGAGTAAAGAGAAAAAGTGATATGCTGGTGATGATGTTATGTGAAAGAACTATTAAATTAAAGTACACCTTTGGGTTACAAAATAAAATGCATTAAAATGTCCTAAGTGCAAACTACAGTGTATTCAGTATTCTGTTGCTTCCAGCCCTGTGCAGTTGGTTCCACTGAGCTGACTGCCCTGTGTTCTGCTGTATCAGTCATCACAAAATACTACTAAGAGAAATCTGAGCAGGGGCAAAGTGCCAAAGTTAAAGACTAGTTAAAGAGTTTGATTTTCTGTCAGCACCCTTCATAGTAAAATATAGAAATAAACAATAAGTAGATGTAAAGAGGTCAACTTTGAGCACACTTTGGAAAGGAAAACTCACCAAATATATTTGAACTTGAAGAACAGGTGAACCTCATGTATGAGTCACAAAGCGGGGCCGGAGAGAACGTCAATTAACTTGACAAATGACTTTAGCACATTGAAATCGATAAAATAGCCATTAGCTATGAGTGCAGGTTTCAAGAGAAGGAGAGGGAACAGAAGTGGAAGATTAAAGTTGACATAGTTATAATTCGGTTCAGCAAATTCAGAGAGATGAACTTAACATCAAGCATCAAGTAGCCAAAGTCTAATAGCAAACAATCTAAATTCAGATTGAAGAGCATTTCCCAGGGCAACGCATTTAATTCACAAAGGTAAGGTGTGAACAAAATGAATTCATTTTGCTCATTTTGCTCAAATACCTCATGTGAAATACTGAGTCACAAAGATTAGAACAAATAAAAAACACAACTGTATAGATGTGAAGTAACACACAGAAACATCATCAGGCAGCAAACAGTATGAGACATAATAAAGGCACTCAGGGAAGCTGTGGCAATCTTTAACAATGGCTTCCCATGAAGTTACTTGAGATGCCTGATTTGCTGCACTGCTCCAGCTGTGACTCTGTGACACTGAGGACTACTTGAACACTTGTCATGAAGTGTTTGAGAAAAACAAAATACACATCCATATAAATTTTAATGACTGCCATTTACATAACGCAATGAATGCCCCATTCACTGCAGTATTTAGTAGGCAGCTCCCAAGTCATCTTGTTTGCTGCATGTTTTTTTATTTTCAGTAACAATACAGCAGTGCACATTTACATTTACAACACCACATGGCATTTCATCCGTTAAAACAAGCTATGAGGCTCTGGTGCGGGAGCTCCAATGAGGGTGTGAGCAAATGGAGGTGATGAGCCGTTGATGATCTGTGGAGATGTTGTACTAGCACATTTTCTCTACAAGCATATCCTCCCTATTTTGTGCTACAGTGAGAAAATATTGTGTTCATTGTTGCCATAAATGATAGTTATCAATCAAGTCCCACCACATAACTCAAAGGACAACATGTATCCAATTATACAGCAAAACATTTTCACCCTATTTTCAACAATTGTCACACAGTGATAAACGTTGAAAATATAACGTTGTCAGCACGATGCTTGTTTGTACAGAAATACAGGAGACAGATTTTGAGCTCTTTGACGTTTTAAAACCAGCCTATGCACCATGTTTAGAGACTTTCTGTTCTCTGCTCCTGAGAAATGTTCATCATTATGTGGTAACTTGTCGGGTCCTGGTTGGCAGTGCCAATAAAGTCAAATTCGAAACACTGCCAGCAGACTGGAAGCGATGCATTTAACACCACGTTCATATTGTCGAGCACCAAAGTCAAGTGTACTCCCAGAAGTATCACACTTCACTAGCTGGGGCATTTTTTAAATTGTGCCCTGGCTGATTCAAATAAATAGCAAGCTTCCACAATATCTGATTGCCATATTTGCTGTAGACCTCATCATCACCGTCTTTGTCTAAAGCTCCCCGTCAGTAGTTCCAAGCAACAGTCATGAGTGATTTGTCATAAAGAGGCGAATTGTTAGTGCTGGCTGTTAGTGCTGGCTCAGTTACTGACATATCCTTTCAACTGAGTGAAGTTTACGTATTGGTAGCTAAGTCAAAACGGAGACTTTGGCCATTTTGTTTCTGTTTTCAAACCTCTCCCATTATCTCCCATTAGCTGGCAATGTGTTTTCTAAATTTAATTTAGCTATATTTTTTAGACATACATACAATCTAAGCACAGCATAAATTTAAATTATGTAGGCTTTAGACCTAGATGTAAACTCATGGCCTCTTTAAAAGATAAGGCCTCAAAATGAGGGTTAGGGTTAGGCTGTCACCTTTAAAGCCTGTATTATTTTATTGAATATTGTGCTTTAGTTGTACATACAGTATTACTAAACAACTTCATTCATTTCATTTACTTACTGCAAATTAACTGCCACACAATGAACCTGGGGCCTCTGCCCTGGGTCTTGGGTCCTCGGACATTTGCCCACTTTACCCAGACTTGGTCCTGACCAGAGTTAGCTTTTCCCCCCTCCCCCATAACACAACTTTCTCACTTGTTTACCTATATTCTTATCCACATAACCCTTTCTTCAGAGAAATATGTGTTTAAAAAAAGTGGTTAAAGACAGTCCTAATATTTTTTTCCAGTGATAATGTCTGCAGGAAAAATTGATAACAATGTGCAGTCAAGCAGTTTAAAGGGAGCATCAAATTTAGGGATCCACTGATCCAACTTATTCTGTCCTGATAGAGTCCAATACCAGATGTAAATATAGCGCAATGGAATTTAGAAAAGCCACAAAGAAACATGTATTGAATATAGCCTTATGTATATATATCTAAAAAAATATTATTAGAAACAAAAATCAAGCTAATTGGCTTTTATCAACACAATATCTGATTACTTTAACTCAAACAAATAGTGGTTGGGGAGTTTTGGTTTGTTCATCAAATTCATCATTCAATTTGAGCTGTATCATCAATAAAGACGTTTAAAGTCCATGTATAGCAATAATAAATATGTGTTCTGAGTTTTTCACACCACAGAAAAATGTGTTATTAACCACCCAGCCAAATTTAAATGATTAAAAACAATCTCTGTAGCAGACATAGGGGTACATCTGTAGTGATGGTGAGGCAGTGGACTAGCGTCCGCACCCCAAGGCAGCGAGGGTGAGACTGGACAGAGGCAGAGAGGGCAGCCACACACAGGCACAACTCCATGGATATCCTCTTATGGACTGCAACTTCATGATTTTTACGGAAACATGGCTTGACAGCAGCATCCCCAATAGAGCTATTGAGCTACCAGGGTGCTACATCCTCAGGGTGGATGAAACAGCTAGTGATTCTGGTAAGACCAGAGGGGCGTCCGAGAATGTGCATTTATGTTAACAAAGCTTGGTACACTGACAATGCTATTATTGAGAGGCACTGCTAACCTCGAATATCTCATAGTTAACTGTAGACCTTGACTATTGTGACTGCAGCATACATCCCCCTGGATCATAATGCTAAGCTTGCAATGAAAGTATTGTAAGTAAGTAGGGTAGGGGTCATTCTAGTAAACCCTCTCAGTCATTGAGCTGCCATTTCAGGCCCGCCCAAAAAATCCTGAACACAGAAATTGTGAAAAACAGTTTGACAGTCTAACTCCACAATTCAGTACTATGCAGTTCACAGTCTTTTCACATATTTTCAGCAATTAATTTTCTAACATGTATAATGTGTTTCAAAAGAAATCTCTGATTTTCCTTTACACAGACTTTAAGTGTTTTGCTGCATTTAGCTCAGCATCATTTCTCAACACATCTCCACCTCTACCTGCTCAGCTTTCTTCCCCAGTGGCTTGCGTCTTTGATTTGTCGTATTTCACGTCATCTCCTTCTTGTTTCACATGTTTATTGCCTCCCAACGTATTAATATTCAGATATATGCCATAATTAAAGTTTTGTAATTTAGATATTTAGAAATCCCACTGCTGAACTGCACCTATAGATCACCTTCACTGGCAGTGTGGGTCCGGAGGGCTTTCCCTGATGCAGGCCAGGAGCTGTCTGCATATTGAGCTGCTGTTTTAGTAAATCAGATGCTGAACACATGTAGATTGCAGTCGTAAACTGATAGACAACCGCAGTGCACATTTCTCCAACTCTTATTTTCTTAGTACATGTGGTCCAGAATTATGTAATGACACTGACAATCAAACATTATATAATGTGAATTGGTCATGACTAACATTGATAGACTGCCAACTTGTACTGGATGTACCCTTTCTTGTGGTGCATTCTGGGATAGGCTCCAGGATAAGTATTATGCTTTAGGAGACCACCCTATGGTGTCACTATCAGTTGCTGTAGACAGACGACGGCTTTGGAATCAGTGTAGAAATCAGTGAATAAAAGATGCCTCACTTGAGCCAACATGTCCTAAAACTGCGGCTCTCTGTTCTCTGTTCTGTTCTGGCCTTATCTATCTCTCCCTGTCATTTATCAGCAGCAGCAATCAGCTGCTTCCTCCTGCTCTGGCTGATATATTGGACAGTGATCATCTGGAGAGCTACTTAGCGTGTTTAAAGGCCTGTTTAAAAGTCTATTGTCACTAATGGGGTCCAGCAATAAACTGAGTGTAAAATTAACTGCTTTGTTGTAACGGTCTCATTTTGTTCCTCCCCATTCACATTGCCATTGAAAACGTGAGAGAATGTGGTGGAATACTTGTCTGTCACAAGAAAGGATTTAGTGATGTGGTTATTACAGATCACTCACATCTGATTGCTATCAGTTAGTCTCACTTCTACTTGAGTCAAGGATCCAAATCAATGCAGGTTCATGATAAAGAATCATAACATTAAGAAACAAATACCATCCAAGCAGCCCTGAAGCAGATCATACGGCATGTCTTGATGCTGATGGTGGTAATCCTGGCAACAACTTAGTCACTTTTATTTATATAACACCAAATCACAACAGAAGTTACCTCAGGGCATTTTTCACATACAGCAGGTCTAGACTGTACTCTTTACTTTACAGAGAGCCAGCATTCCCCCATGAGCAGCACTTGGCAACAGTGGCAAGGAAAAACTCCCTTTAACAGGAAGAAACTTCAAGCAGAACTGGGCTCTAGGTGGGCGGCCATCTGCTTTGTCTGTTTGGGTTGAGAGAGAAAGAGGGACGGGGAGAGTCAAAAGAAAGATACAGAGAAGATCAACAACAATAATAACAATAATAATAAGAGATAACTACGGTGAAAATGCATTAATGGTACATTAATGCGTACAGATGGAGAGGGGGAGGAGGAGAGAGGAGCTCAGTGCATCATGGGAAATCCCCTGGCAGTCCAGGTGTCATGGACTAATAAGGTGCTTTTCATTACACTAATTCCTTGAGTCCTCTCTTCTCTGTGACCAGGAAACCGATCTCCTTCCACCATCATAGAGGATCTTCCAATCCCTTGAATGCACCTGGAGGAGATGAGGAGCAAGGAGGCTCCTGCGGGAGCTTAGAGAGATGAAACACAGGTGTATCCTACACAGAAATATTATAACAGATGGCAACACGCCTTTGAGCCAAAATGTATATTGATTGGTCAGCTGATCTGACGAGACAGTAAACAGTCAGTTGTTGTAATACAGCAGATCAGGAAAACTACCTGTGGAACAGGAATAACGGCATCCGCAGCAGCTTCTCATAGCCTATTTATTTATAAAATAAAGGTTACTGAATCATGAATCAATCATAAAAACACTCTTCATGAGCCAAAAGACTTCTCCTTTCCTCTTCTCTGTTTAAGTAGGTCTCAGCTTCTTCAGGAAAATATGACATCACACAGCTGCAGTCTCCTATAAAATCTTCCTGAGCCTGAAAAACACATCAGACTTTCACAAGCTAAATAAGCAACATTTTATTTAAATATATTCTGCAGGCTACAGCTGTTTCTATTGTTCCTTTATGTTGGTTCTACTCTTTCAGTAATTAACAAATTGAAATTGTCTATTTGTGTCTTATTCTGTGACAGCCAGACGCTGCTATAGATCTATAATCAAATGATAAAACATTGGAGCAGTTATCAGGTGTTTTCCTTCCAGCTATCAATATATCGTAATTATTGAGTTACAGTGTACAGTGTTCATTAATTGTACATGAATTTTAAATGCAAACTTTAGAGTTTAAACTGTTACTTAGTAATTTCTGTTGCTGACTTATTCATATTTGACATTTAGGGTGAAGTGCGTCACGACTACTTGTCGTCTTCTCAAAACGAGGCTGGAGTGAATGAGGAGGTCCCGAGAGAGAGAGAGATGCGAGGAAGAGACATGAGGATGGAGGAATTTAATTTATCAAACGGGACGTCCTCGCTCACTCCAGCGTGATTTTGAGGAGACGACAAGTATTCATGACGCACAGCACCCTAAATGTCAAATATGAATAAGTCAGCTAGCAGAAAAGCTAAAATTTGTCAGTATACATGCAGCTGTATTCTGGACCAGCTCAAGAGTCTTTAGAGACTCGTTGGGGCAGTTTGATAATAAGGAATTGCAATATCCCAGCCTAGAAGTAACAAATGTGTGGAGTAGTTTTTCTGCATCTTTTTGAGACAGGATGTGCCTAATTTTTGTAATGTTACGTAGGTGAAAAAAAGGCAGTCCTTGAAATTTCCTTACATGGTTCTGGAGGCCATGGCAATGCCATTTAGGGGAGCTATATGATTAGATAATGTGTTTCTAAGGTGTTTAGGGCCAAGCATGATAACTTCAGTTTTGTCTAAGTTTAGTAGCAGAAAATTGCAGGTCATCCAGGTCTTTATGTCCTTAAGACATGCTCGGAGTTCAGTTAACTGATTGGTTTCATCTGGCTTCACTGATAAATATAACTGGGAATCATCTGCATAACAATGAAAATTTATGGAGTGTTTCCTAATATTACCGAAAGGAAGCATACATAAGGTGAATAGTATTGGTCCAAGTACAGAACCTTGTGGAACTCCGTGTAACTTGCATGTATGGAGGATTCATCATCATTGCACAAACTGAAGTCGATCTGATAAATAGGACTTAAACTAGTTTAATGCAGTGCCTTTAATGCCAATTAAATGTTCCAGTCTCTGTAATAGGATGTGATGGTCAGTGGTGTCAAATGCAGCACTAAGATCTAACAAGACAAGTACAGAGAGAAATCCTTTGTCCAATACAATTAGGAGGTCATTTGTAATTTTCACCAGTGCTGTCTCTGTGCTATGATGCACAATCCTGACTGAAAATCCTTAAACTATTGTTGTAGAAAGTCACACAACGGATTGGCGACTGCTTTAACAAGGATCCTGGAGAGAAAAGAGAGGTTCTATCTTCTATGTGTTTTAAAAGATCAAGAATAATGTTTTTTAAGAATAGGTTTAATTACAGCTACATTAAAGGACTGTGGATCATTAATAGACAGATTGATCATATCTGGTGAAAAAGTGCTAACTAAGGGTAAAACTTCCATAAGCAGCATAGTTTGGATGGGATGGAAGAGACAGGTTGATGGTTTAGATGAATAAATTGTTGAAGTTAGTTCAGGAAGGTGGACTGGAGAAAAACAGTCTAAATATATATGCACTGCCCACGCCCTTTTTGTTCTGTCAACATCACGTTATTAACTAAAATTTAGTAAATCAATTTTTGACATTTGTGAATCAATTCAGAATCATAGAAGATACGAATCACGATTCTTATGTAAATCAATTTTTTCTCACCCACCCCTAACTATTACCAAAGTTGGTTCTGAATCAAAGAAATATGCTTTTTGATGTCAATTATCAATTTCTACATGCAGGGTGTAAAGCAATGTCTAACTTTACTGTATGTCAGAGTTCTGCCTTTCCCATGCCTTTCAGACAAGACGCGCCTGAACCCTCCTGATAGTGAGATCTGAAGCCGACCAGAGGCTATATTTTTGTTAATCATTTTCAAAGACAAAGTCAAATGCTTACTTTGGAAAGGCTTTCTCAAACATAAAAAATAACTAATCTGACAGCTGCAATAGACCAACACAGACACACTTGGATACGGGGTGGAATCAGAAAGAATGCATCATCATACATTATAGTTTGGCATGTTAGAGGCTGTGACAATCGTGGCTAATCACATTTGCTACTTTCATCCCATTTAAACACAGGGCTTTCCCCATTATGCTGCATTGACAGTTTGGGAATCCTGTGGAGAGTTAACCTCAGAGGAAACATATTATAGGCTGGGTCGCAAAGACTTTAAAATATGAATATAGCAGCTGAACTATCCTGCCAAGAGCAGATGTCTTTTTTAAGTTGAACTCACTTGAACATGACGGTTCCCAACAACGGGTTGTGTGTTGGGTCAGGTTGCTGAACTCTAAAACATGTTAGTCTACATGAATCACTTTGCCTGTTTAAACATACTGTATATGAACAGTGTTTTTACAATATAGTAGACTAGAGCCAGTAGGGGTGTGCCAGAGTACAAATATGTTATTTGGGAAAGCACTAGTCTTTTTTTTTTTTTTTTTTTTACAAGTATTTGTTTCACACAAAAATTTTAAAAATGATTTGTTTTCGAGAAGAAAAAATAAAACCATGTCAAATACCAGCATTCAGGTTGGTTAAATCACTATCTCAGTCTGTGTCCTCTGCTCCACTGTTATGTCTATCAGCAGGTCTCAATGAGGGGAGTCACATCCACCCGCTACATGACGCACATTTCCTTATTTGGACATCACTCCCAGAGTTGGGGGTGTTCCCAAGAGATAAAGCTGAGCTACTGACATGCGCAAAGTGCTCTCAAGGGACTCCATAACCTGTTGTTCCCCTTCTCCTTTCCACAAAGTTAGGTTGTAAAAAATAGGCAATAAATGAAAAGTGCAAAGCAAGAATCAACTTTGAAATTCTTCCCTACACGTTACACAGTGTGCTGTCTCTGTGTTATGGGAGTATAAATAGGTAGAGGTCTGTCTGCACATTGGTGATGCACTCAATTTAGCTCACTAGACAGCGCAGTCATCTATTACCTGGAAGACTCAAGTTCGAGACCAAGTGTGAGGACCTCCTCCATAGGATGGTTTATTCATTAACACTTATTTTAACACTTTAATATCCTAAAATTAAAAGCATGATAAAAACAAAAACTGGATTTTTACACCTATTTCCACTTTTATTCGAATACAAATATAATTTTGCTGCCTCAACAAATATAGATACAAATACTGGGCTCTCTATTATGAATAACAAGGGAAAGGTTTCAGTTCAACTGAAAATAAACTGCATTTTTTGCCAACTGTAGCATAGATATCTGCTCTGTAGATCACTTGTCCTGTATTCTCCTTTGAGAAAAAAATCACAAACCAAAGGGGAGAAATTAATATTTTAAATTTAATTTGGTGATTAATGATGGTGCCCCCTAGTTTTGCCCCCCTAATTCGATGAAATACCATTATCCACCTACATAGACAGAGACCTTATTTTGATACAGCAAATCAAATCTTGCATAAAGCAGTACTGTGGTGTCCTATCATAGGCAGAGCAGACAGTCACACTGAGCCTGACAGCATCTTGCTACACAACACAAGAGCCACAGACTCTGAACAACAACCCACATTAGCTTTCATGCTAAAGACTCCTTCTTATCCAACTTACAAATATGAACACACATCTTGTCCTGCACCTTAGCTTGTTGAACAAACCACCAAACATTTACCATGGAAAAAGTTAGCAGGCTAGACAGCAAATTAGCTTCTTAGCTGCAGCACATTAAACAGCATGTAAACATACCTGCAAATGTCACTTCAGTCCCGTTAGATGCTGTTTCGTTTCTTACTCTTAAATACCACTGCTAAAAACACACTGTCTGTCCATGATTTGTAGCTACAGCAGTTTGTTTACTTCATCTCAGTTCCGTGCAGTGTAACACCAGCACTCTGGCAGACTGCCAGCTCCTGTCAATCAAACAAGCCTTCAACGTGTCCCTCAAGCCGGCTGTGACTACAAGGAGCATTTCTGATATGAATAATACAGAGCTATTACCAATATATTTTAAAAGATTGTGTTGATCTTATTTTTGATTGCAAAAAGGGATGATTAAGTGTGATTTCAGTTGGACTTAAAGATTAACTTGTTTGGCTGTCTTTCAATGACTCTTGAGTTTGTACACAGCAGGATTTCATTGGCTGGATTAATATGGAGGGAATTTAAAGTCTTTGAAGGTAAAGGCTTGACATGTCATGTGGTTCAGGGCAGTGGTCTTTCTGCATATCCAACTTTTAGTGGTGGGGGAGCTTTACCTTTAGCATATAGAACTGGGTTCAAATCCATGCATTGTAGCTACACTGGCAGTGACTCAACAACATGCAGTTATCTCTTTGGTCTGTCAGAAAATCCTCCATCAAATGTCAGATAACGACTTTATTCAACCCGGGTATTTTAATGTGTGTGTGTGTGTGTGTTTTGGAGGTGAGTTCAACAGGAGGAGTTAAGGGTGACAACCCTGATGCCATCCATCTTTATACCTCATGGTTGCTACCAGCATTTGGTACGACTTTCCCTGCCCAGCTCTTTTGTCAACATGTCAACAATCCTGTGTGTGTGTGTGTGTGTGTGTGTGTGTGTATGTAGTTGTCAGTCACAACACAGGCTACCTCTGTAATTGCATCAATTAGGGGCACAGTAACAACAACTCCAACACAAATAATGTATAACTATGTGTTACAACTCATAATTAGTCATGTCACTCTCCAACTTAATTTTTACACAAACCTGCAGAGAGCAGTGACACATCCTGATGCACATGATTCCTAAAATTCATTACTTGGAATGTACCATTTACATTTTTTGTTATTTTACAGGAAAAAAAGGGCTATGACATTGACACTCAAAAGTTTTAGAACGTCCCATTTTTCCAATTTTTAATTGAAATTAAAGCAGTTAAAAATCAACCGTAAATGGTACAAAGGTAAGCAGTAAACTTCCAGAGGTAAAAAGCATCAAAGCTAAAAAATTATGTAAAATTTCAATGATAAAATTTCAAGATCAAGTAATGGGTTAACAACTCACAGCTTTTCTGCAGCAATGGAATTAAGTGAAGCCTTGAAAGTTGATGAAAACAATTCCTACAAGTGTCCCAACTTTAGCTGATGACTTCCAAACCCTCTGTGTGTATAAAAGCATGGAGGAGGAAGCGTGATGGTCTGAGTCTCTTTTGCAGGATCCAGAGTTGGTGACTTGCACAGAGTGACTGGCAGCCTGGATCAAAACGGCTACCACAGCATCCTGCAGATCTGTGCAGTCCCCTCTGGTCTTCGCCTAGTTGGAAAGGGGTTCATCTTACAGCAAAATAATGATCCAAAACATACCTCCAGGCTGTCAGAACTACCTTAGAAGAAAATAACAAGACAGGAGGTTTCAAATCATGGAACCATCCCAGTCATCAAACTGGTTTGGGATGAATTGGACAGAGGGGTGAAAGCAACCTGCAAGTGCAACACATTTGTTGGAACTTCTGCAACAGTGTTGGGAAGAACTTTCCCAACAATATTTGATTCCATTGTAGAAAGAATGTGTGTTTGGATGTTATATCTGCAAAAGATGGCTACTTGGATGAGTTAAACATATAGATTCAGTGTTGTTGAACAAAAAGATTCCATCAGTTTTTAAATCTCCAATTGTTTGTACATTGAGACATTAAACTAGTAAATTCAATAAAATTCAATAAAAATGGAGGTGTTCTGAAACTTTAGACCAGTAGAGTACCTGTAATCATGTAGGTGCAGTGGCAGCAGCTGGCATAGGCAATGAGGGGAGAAGCTCAGGGCCGCAGTGTCACAGGCTGAAGAAATAAATCAATGATTATATGAGGAAAAAAAATGCCGTGAGACTGCAGAGGCAGTATTGCCCTACATGTTTTCAATAGATTATGTTTACCTGCCTCTCCACCTGTTCTGACTAACTCTTTGGCTAAGGCACAAACACAGACCTTTCCAAAAAAACTTTCACAGCACAGCGTAAATACCTTAATTATTTAATTCTACCAACACAGCATCTAGATTGACCTTTTTCACACCCTGATGAGCTGTCCCAAAAGCTTAAATCATTTGGAGTATAGCGGCTGGCTTTTTTTTCTTTAGGCAATCCCCTTATCCACTCCCTGTTTGGAATGTAAATGAACAATTGTTTTTCTCACTGACTGATACAACTGATACAGTTGTGCTGGTAAAGATAGAAATTACATGACTGCTACAATGGACATTATTTTCATTTCTTTTTAATAATTGCAGTGGCAAAACAGCATTGCTAATGTTTTACGATGAAGGGCATGCATTCAACATTTTTATTAGGCCTCAAGGATACACACACCATGTTTTGGTGAGAAACAGTGAATATAAACATAACTGTGTATGCTTACATGAAAACTCAACTGAGTACTTTTAACCAAACCAAGATGATTGGAGGCAGGATGTGAACAGTGTTTTTTATGGCCTCCATCGATTCGACCTCCATTTTTTGTAGTACAAGAGTGTAACAGTTTGTAGAGTGCTAAAATTGTTGCCAGGTCTGTAAAATAGGTTTGCTCCAGTAACTGTAGTATATGTATATGGAGAACTATTTAGTAGTATATAAACCAACTTTTGAGGAGACAGACTTGGTGTTTAACCCTTTGTACTCGATGGACAGAATTTGCAATTCAGTTATCACACTCCTTTTCAGCAGTCCGATGTGAAAACACAGACATGATACACAGCTCATTAGATTCAGAGTGACCTATCTCTGATGTCCCAATCACGGATAAATGTCTGTAAATCCACTCTCTTCATAACTGCAGATCGTGCCTTATATTCATCAAGTTTTCTTTAGTATCAAAGTAATCCAGTGATAGTTGTCTGCACATACATGGTCACAGTGTAAACAGGAAGTGCTAATAGTTAATGTGGCAGAACTTTTCATGATGACAATTTGCCTAAATGTAAACAAATATAGGCTAAAGAAACAAGGCTTCGGTGTAAGCCCACAGCAAAGTTACAAAGTTTTTGGCACTGATCTACATAGAAAATGTGTTTAGAAGCATTTTTTACATCTGTCACTTGTTGAACAGATACGCTTCCATTTTATCAAATGTATTAATCCACACTGACTCTGAGACACCCCTTTTTTTTCTTACACTCCAAGTCTATTTTTTTCTCCTCTGCTACATTTAGTGAAGCATAATCTTCACAGACAGCTGTTTAAATCATGTTAATCTCCTGCTGTATATGTGTTTAACAGTATTTATTTTGATTGAAGGCTCCCAATGTGGCTGTCAATAAATACAACCCAATACAATACAATCCCCCGGCGAGTACATGAAAACTATTTCGGTGCAGTAAATTTCTGCTGTTAGCCTGGTGAAGACAGTTTGGCCAGCCTCTGTCCTCAGAGAGACAGAGACGCTGAACGCAGGTCGGAGTCAGTGTTGATTGAATAGAACACTTCAATATTTCTTATGTGTTGCTCATGTCTTTCTGTGTTGATTCCCAGTAAGGCTCAGAATCCTATCAACATGGTTCTTATATCTCTGGAACACTGACACTCCCCTCTATCCATTCATATACTGATATTTGCCCTGTGTTGAAAACCTGTGGACAAAACCTCAAACTCCAGAAAATTTCACAAAAGAAATTGTTTTTTTTCATAAAAACTTCTAAAATATGTATAGTCCAACTCACATGCAATTTGAGGGCATTTCTGATTAGCCCAATAAAAATAACAATATTCTGTACACGATATGTCCAGCAAAAACATATTGTAACTCTGCTTAAAGCCTGTGAATAAAGTAGTAGCTAAATCTGTCCATGGAAGAAAAAAAAATTCAGCAAATTATCTTAGTTACGACAAGACTGAGCTAGCAAAGCAGTTTTGTGTTCATATGTGTGGTATTTATTCAGTTTGGGAAATCCCACAATCTCTAGAAACCATTAGCTCAAGTTGGCTGGCTGACTCAGCAGGGACTAGATATCGTCTCTGTTGCTAGGTCGTTACTAAGGGTTGGCCTACTTGCTGGAGTAGTAAACTAGGTGTCATCACATAGGAGTCTGCAGACGTGACTGATTGTTTTCCAGTTATTAGTCATACCCCATGTATTTCCATGGAAACAGGGATAACACTAGCAAAAAGGTTTTTTTTACTTTTACAGCGAATTGCCCCATTATATGAATACAATTTGATTTTATATTTTTGTCGTCGATAACTCTTGTATAATCACAATTTTACACTCGAGTGATGCTTACGGAACTTGGTGCAAGCGTCTCGTTCTTGAACGCATCACTGTTGTGCTCACAACCACGGTAAAGCACACCCTCTCGTGTAATAATGCCTTCCAGTTGGAGAAATGTTTGTATCTGTGTGTCAGGATCTGTTTATAGAAAAGCAGCTAATAAACTGTGCTGGACAAGAGGGCTGATAATACTGAACCATATAAGCTTTTCTTTTACAACACAGAATAAGCCAATTCAACTCTTTTCACACAAACAATCCTGCCTAACTTCCTCCACTCACACATTATGTCATTTGGAGTCCTTTCCTGTTTTCCGCCAGACATTTGGGTTTTCTCATCAAAGCAGAATAAAAATATTGAGATGGAGCTATTGCATCAGTTGGAAGCTGTTTACTGAAGCTGTGCCAAACCCAGTGAGCAGCAGAGCCAGTCAAGACTGCTGCAGCAGCCATTTCCAAGGGCTGAGATTGCTAGAGTGAATAATAAAGATGAGCTCTCAGAATGGCCGCCGAACAGAGATAGCTTCTTTTCTCAACACTGGCCCCATCTCCACTTTCATGAAGAACCTCTTCAACTCTATAATGCCTCAATGGCAACTCAATTATTTCGGTTTATTGGCAATATTTCAATAATACAGCTCTGTTTTATTAAAATATGAGGAAGGGCCAGGCCAGGACTCTTCCCATAACACAGTGACACTAAGTGAGATCAAGACATAATGATTAACTCATATAATGTGCATTGTGTTTACTTAAGAGGGACAGATTTCTCATTTCCTTACAGTTTGTTTGACATTATGTGAAAATGAATGATTCTGACTGTAAGAATGTGATCCATTAAAAAGTCAAAACAAGCCAGCATACAAGGCTTTTTTTGTTTGGTTTGGTTTATATATGTGTCATTGTGTTTTTTTGTAGGGATGCCTCCATCAATACCCTGGAATTTTTTAAAAGATCAATATTGGCTAAAATAAAGCCGATCAAAAACTGATCCTTTCATTTCTTTACACTACTGGTTTGCCCACCTCAGCCTGTTAATGTCTCAGTGTCATGTACAGCAACCTATAGTACAGCATTTTGATCCTGTATGATAGAGTAGCAGTGTATTATACCACATTAACCTTGCATCTTCTAATTTTTAGCTGGCACTTTTTTAGTACTTCCACTGGTTAAAATGACAAACTTGAATTTTATTATTATATTATTTTTCAGCTGTCGCTAATTAACATCAACTCTGTGAGTAACTTGATGACAGGCCAAAATGAAACTTGGCTGTTGTCAGGGTTGTGCTCAGCCAAAGATCACTCATTGACAGAAGATACTTCACTCTCTAACACTGCTGTTCAGTTGAGAGAGGACTGAGTTTTTCTATAGTTCCAACAACTCCGACAGGGTGATGAGGTTTTTCTCTAGAGGATTGCGTCGTGTCAATTTCAGGAGTCGCATTCTTCAGTTAAAGTTTCATTCATATCCTATCCATAATTTAAGATGATTAATTTAATAGTTTTGAACCAGGACCTTAGTAGTATTTGGAAATTTATACCAAAGTCAGGAGGGTGTGTCTGTTTTATCAATGTGCCAGATACAATTAAATCAACATTGCATATCTTCTGTTGCTACTTATAAGATCAGATCAGACTCCGTATTAGCAGATACTCACTAATAAATGACTTGAAACAGGATACAGCCAGAAAAACTTGATCGGGACATTGATATTTCTGTCAGGTTTGAAATTAAATGGTAAATGTCAGTATTCAAAAGGCAATAATTAACTACAACTAAAATCCCTGAGTGAAAATAACATAACACATAATACAAATAACATTACATTATGTTAAGTGCAAATATTAAATTTAGGACAAAAAAGAAAATATTACATAAATAAATAATTGAGTTATAATATAAGCATCAACAGAGATACTCAAACACACTTCACATTTTTAATTTGCTGATTCGAGGGGCCCCTGCAGCTTCTGGGCACTAAAGCAGCTGTTTAGTTCACTTGTGCCTCAGACTGGTTTTCCTGTGAGGAACTATAAATTGTGGGAAGTATGATGTTCTATTTCACAGCTGCTTCACGCTCTGACAGACTCAACAGGACTACCCTCTCACCCCCACAGAGCAGCAAGATGAAATTTGCATGATTTGCATGGACTTGTCTGGCCAAACAGGAGAGACACATAAACTTTACCTCACATTATCCTAATTCTGACTCTCTGTGATCATTTATGTTGTGAGTCAATATAGCACATCACGCACTACAGCTCTGATCACTGTCAAGCAAAGAAAACAGTGATTCCGAGGCTCCTGCAATGAGATCCTCCATCAAGTTACTTTTTATACATGTACAGTCATCTGACAGTGTAAACAAAACAAGATGTCAATGCCAACACTTGAGGCCTGTATCTCATATCCAACTATTAACTCTAACTCTGGTTTTCTTGAAGCTGGCTCACTTTTAACCACTGCTGCTAACTTGCTCCACAACAGGTTCACTTCAGTAGATCAGATCACAATGTGTCAAGCCTAACCAACCAGCGTACTGGGACAAGACAATGAGTCTACTGCCATGCTAGTGGCTCTGTGAAGATGTACTTAGGCACAGTGGAGCTTTGAGTTCAATGTTAATGTTTACAGGTATTTGGTCATAAACCAAAGTACTGGACAAATTACATTTTTGTTCTGCGGATAGTACTGGAGAAAATTACAGGGAGTCACCAAAGTTAATACAATTCATCCCTTGGTGATAATGAATATCTGCACCAAATTTATTGCAATCCACCCAATAGTTGCCAAGATATTTCACTCAAAACCAAAAATTTCAGCCTGCAGGTGGCGCTAGATGAAAAGTCAGTGGATCACCTAAGCCCTCTGGGAACCATGAATGCTTGTATAAAATTTTGTTCCAATCTATTCAGCAGATGATGACATATTTTACTGGATAAGTGATAAATTTGACCTGCTTGTAGATGAAAAATCAGGGGATCACCAAAGTGATTAGGATGCATCATCTGGGGGCTATGGGCATCTGTTCAGAATTTGATGGTGGTACATCCAATAGTTTTTGAGACATTTCAAGTCTGGACCAAACTGGACCAATAATGCTATCCATAGAGCCCTAATTTCCCAACTGTATTACCTGCTTCTTCTTATCTCATATTAAACAATTGACCAGTTAATACTGCATGTGATCGGCCACTTATCCCAAACTCAACCTCTTTCATGTGAACACATTTACACCAGGAGTGGGTAACCAGCCTGGGGATACCTGTTATCCAGGACCACCAATATTAAATCAATGTTTAGATGTAAAGCCAGGCAACCCAAAGTGAGCCAATTTAAGGTAACTTCCTTTGTGATTCAGGCCCTTGTATTGTGTGATTAGTTAAAATAAGCTTTCACAGAAGAGAGCAGAGAAGCTGGTATATATGTTTCTTTTACATGGATGTGCTGAATTTAATCTGTAAATCATAAAGTACAAGTTCTGTTTGCCCTTTTAACAGTACAAAACTGTACTGTTTTTTCTTGACAGCATTTTGGGGGTAAAAGTCCAGTCACAAAGTCCAGGCTTATACCTGAAGTTAGCCTTGTGTGGCTTCTTAAAATGTTCTCTTTTGCCTTGTGCTTTGCTTTGTTTCCTTATGATTTATTTTGTTGCATCAGTTTATGTTGATTGATGGGTGCTTAGATCTAGGCTGGATGAGTCCCTTGATGCCCTTGACAAATTTAAGAAAAGGGTTGCCAGACATACAAATTTATTGCAAAAGTTTGCTTCAGCATTCTATGTTGTAGCCTATAAGGTACAGTATGTGTCATGCATTTACCTGCAGAAGTATTTCAAACCTGCTGTAAATGGCTTGCTGAGAGCTGTGTGCATAGCTTGATATTTTTGCCTTTTCAAGCTTCAGTTCAAGCAGTTCATCTGCTGTGTCAGTGAAAACAGCTCTGTTTGTCTGACTTGGACACCACCAGACCCGAAGGTCACCAGCCTGTTGGCATCTTATTGAGTTGTTCACCTCCCACATCCCCCGCCTTCTAACATATCGACGAGTGTCGCTCAATCAGTGTCCAATTCATTGGCCCAGAAAAGGCCAATGGGTCTTCATGATGAGACAAGGGAGATAGGGAAGGTAAGTACATCAACAGGTCCATTCAGTGGTGGAGAGAGCAGCAGCATTTTATAGCTGCATTAAATAAAGAGTTAGCTGCTCTTTTTTGGTGCAATGTTTGTCCAAAAGATGGGATTTTAAGGGAGGGAAAAATATATATTTATTTATCATTTGTTATTATTTAATTTGGCATGAATATGTTAGGCTTTCACATCATCTCCTTTCAATTAATTCATCTAATACCTCAAAGGTGTGCCCTTGACATGTATATTTAATAAGTGGGACAGCTCTGTTGGTATCCATGGAGACATTCAGCCAGTCATAACAAACAGTGACACCAGTAATGATGAATAGCATCCTTAATAACTGTGGCTAAAATATTCATATCTCGATGGAGGAAAAATGAGCTGCAGCATTGATTCCAAACATAATCCCTTTACAGATGTGGCATATTAATCATAATCCATAGTGATTTATTACTGTTGGGAGATGTACCAGAAGATGTTTTTCCTAAGGGAGAGGCAAAGCACATTACTCCCATGTTGATTTGATCACTGTTATGTAATTACAGTAATACGTAGGAGACAAAGAAAAGACTAGAGATGAATGTGAAACTATAGAAAGGCTGCAGTGTTCATGTGTTTGAACTTGAAAGATGCCTAAATTGTGATCATGCTTCAGGTTGACACAGGCCTATTGATTCAGAGATTCCTCCTACAAAGATAGAGAGAAGACCAGAGTCAACAGAGGTCTGGCTTTTCCAAGATGGAGAACCCTGCAAACTGCTAAAGGGGTCCCACTTGATTTGAAGCTTGCTTTTCTTCTCAATGTGTAAGTAACTTCATGGGCACATAAAGTTACATGTCTGTTTTCATTAGTGACCGGTCAAAGTAGGCATGATAGCTGACTAGCTGTTACCGATATTATGAATGTGTTGTGCAAATGTTGCAATCGCTAGTTGGCTTACTGTAGCATATCATGGTCTTTCAGTGGATTTCACAATGCTAGTGTGGGCTAATGGTGGTGGCTTGATTTTTTTTTTTTTTTTTTGGCTTTTGTGTACACAACCTTTCTTGTGGTAAATGAACATGCATTACTTTGCATTACTAATTTTGCAAGCCTCGTCATAGCCTCTAGTTAGGATATTCCTTTCTTTATCCACTCCAAGCTCATCTTGGCTTATTGCATGTTTTGACCCATGCAGCAGTAGGCCTATGTTGAGTCTGGTCTTATCTCTATCTTTGTAGGAGGCCTCCGAACTGTAATGCTGTCAGGGTAGCACAAGTTACGTTAACCATAACAGGGCTACCTACTGCATACCACGCTTTTGACCTTGCTTTGCAAATATAGTGACCAAAAGCATCTTTTAGCTAACTGTATAATGAGAGCCTTATAGTCATTGTAGCCAAATTTTTCACCTCTTTGATTCAGATATAGAGAGAAGTGATTGGGCTAGAGATGAAACACAGTGGCCCTTTTCAAGTAAACTGGTAATGATGTGAACTGTTTTCCTTTCTTTTTTGCAATGAAAAGGTCCCTTTGGCATCAACACCATCAAAGACTACTCGCTTGGGAGTTATGCCTCCTGAATTGTCAAACATTGATAAGGTTTCAGCTTCTGATCAATAAGGGGTCTTGACAAATGCAGTCTCTCTGAACCTGTGTGACTTTGCTTTTTTCTTGCCAATCATTTGGGGTTTTTTTACATGACATGTCGGATTTTATGCTTTTATTGTAAAGGCTTATGTTTTATGATCCCTTTTTGAATTAAAGCTTCATCTCTGTGATGCAGGATTGATTTGGCCTCTGAAAGTATCTCAGGAGAAATAGCTGAGGAGAGAGATGACAGTTCTGACAAGAACTATGTCCTGCCCCATTCGTATACCGTACTGATTTCACTAAGTTGATTTTATAGTACACTGTGTGTGTGTGTGTGTGTGTGTGTGTGTGTGTGTGTGTGTTTGTGTATTTATTTTTACACACACATCTCACTTATGTTGTCAGTCTGATCCTACATTTTGGACACGGGGCCAAAGATCAACAATCTGCCCGTCATTGTAGCCGGTGAGACAATCCATGACCTCCCTGAGAACCTTGGACCACCCGCTGAAGAGATGCCTCAATTGGACAATTTGCCACTTCCTACAGAGCCTTACAAAGTCATGATTGAAGAACACATCACTGGTTCCTGTGCTTCCATCGTTTGGGGTCATATGCGTCAGCTGGCTACATTGGTTCACCTTCCAGTGAAACAGTGTCCCCACACAATATCAACTAGACTGTTGTGCCAAAGCCTCCCCCATCTGAGTGTATCATTCAACAAAGGTCTACTGCCTTTGTTGTTGAATGTGTAATTCAACTTTTACTATTACTTTAAGCAGACCTTTGTGTTTTAATTAGTATCACATTTAGTATCACAGGTGTTTTCAATCTTATAATCACTCATGCAGCCAGTTTATAAAAAATTACTCACTCTGCTAGCTTGTGTCACTGTGTGCATCACATTGAACATGGAAAACAGAAGGAAAACTAGAGAGTGGTCTGAAGACATTAGAAAAAAGGTAATAGCCAAGCATTGTCAACGTAAAGGTTATAAGACCTTCTCCAAAGAGCTTGATGTTCCTGTGGCCACTGTTTACAATATTATTAAGAAGTTTAAGGCCCATGGAACGGTAGCCGACATCTCTGGGCGTTGTCACAAGAGGAAAATTGGCCTGAGATTGAACAGTAGAATTGAATTAAATGGTCGAGAAAGAACCAAGGAAAACTTCAATACAGATACAAGCTGATCTTCAAGTTCAAGGTACAATGGTTTCAAGTTGCAACGTCTGTCACTGTCTGAATGAAAATGGGCTCCATGGTAGAAGACGCAGGAAGACCCCACTTCTAAGAGGGAGACACAAAAAAAGCCAGACTGGACTTTGCCAAAGGCATGTTGACGAGCCACAGTCCTTCTGAGAGAATGTTCTTTGGACAGATTAAACAAAATTAGAGCTTTTTGGTAAATCACACAACCCTATGTTTACAGAAGAAAAAATGAAGCCTTCAGAGCAAAGACCACCATGCCTACCGTGAAGAAGAAGCAACTCTAAAAAGGTATTGTTATGTAATTCATAAAATGTTGTACATATTGTGTAATTGGAGGGTATAAATGCACAGAGAGATTAGATGATTGAAATGAATACTGCTAAATGAAATGATAAATTATTGTTTTTCATTGTCTGATTTTGAAGATGCGAGTCAACCGAAGGACTGACAGCTGGAGAGCTGATGTACAAGCCCTCTGCCTCCTTTCCTCATCACGTCCTCATCTGCAGCTCCCAGCTACTAGTGAGGCAGCTGTACTGTGAAAACTGGAGGGATCTACAACGGGTGGTGAAGGCGGCTCAGTGTATCACTGGGACTACACTACCACCTCTGTAGGACATATACACTGGCCGACTTCAAAAGAAACCCAGCGGTATCATGAAAGACCCAACCCACCCTGGATACTGTCTGTTTGCCCCCCTCTCCTCTAGAAGAAGATACAGGACAATCAAAAGCAGAACTAACAAACTAAAAAGCAGCTTCTATCGAAGAGCTGTAACCTCTGTTTACCCCCCACTGCCAAAGACTGAAAAGGACTGATTGCTGTGAGCACTAACCGCTGCTGCTGGCCTCGGCAATGGCATCAAAATCTGACTGTAAAGAAACAGCAGTGATTCAAGGGGTTCCAAATATGTAACAACAAGAAAATACTACACTTTAGGAATGACTACATCTTGGCCATGATTTCATATTAGCATAAAAAACACCCCCAAAAATATACTGTAGTCATAGCTGTTTGCTATCAGTGTCCCAAACATTCAATTGAAACCATCAAACTTTAGCTACCTTAAGTATATTTTACTTGTTGTTTTAGGTAGCTAGTGTTAGCAGGATAGCCAGCCACCTAATAATTACATTACATGGATTTAGGTCACTTGGATTGAAGAAATAGCTCCTTGCCAAACTGAATACATTACTAATGTTACTAAAATAACTATATACTTTAAAAATCAATGTTCCATCAAACAAAATAATAGCCAAGATGTACATCTTCTTGCTTGCCTAGTGTACTTACCTCGTTACTTGTTCACAAAAGGGTAACTTTATCCTGTTGTTCATGTTATTGTGTGCTCAGGGGCCGCTTTCTCTGTTTCACAACACCTTGCTGAGAACATGAGGGAAGGGGGAAGTGTGGCAGATGTGCCCATTTCTTTTATTTATACCCCAAACTTAAGCAGCTTAACCAACCCAAACCATGTTCTTTTCCTTACCCCCTAAGTTGCCTTTTAACCCCATAGCAATGTCTGATCACATCTGTGATTTGTAATGGTTTTGGAAGGCCCAGGGAAATTATGTCATCCTATTGATAGGAGAGTCAGATCAGAAAAGGATTATACATGTGTATTGTTCGGGAGGGTAGTTACTTTGGAGACAAGAACTTGGATATTGGATGAATCTGAAACTGTTTCCCTTGCCATATGGTTAAGCTTAGGGAAAGAACATGGGTATGTCAAGTAAACTATGCCTAAGAAAAGATTGGGCAACTAAAAAAAAAGGTTTTAGAATGAGAGATCCTTAATTTCAGGTCTGTGATGGAACATGAACTCTGTGCTCTTGCATGAAAAGCATGATGCCATTATACACCAACTGACATCCAGACTTATACTTTCCTCCTCATGACATAAAATGTGAGGTGTACAATTGTTCAATGAATGTAATCCCTACAGATACTTTGCTATGAAAGGTGATATGTTCTATTTGTCATACTGTATTACATAGTTTTGCTCTTTGCTCTTGTCCATGTAGATGTGTGGGGGTATTGTGTGTGTGTAAAGGTTGTACATTTTTGCATACCTATAGGTTTATGTGCATATTTCTGAGTTTAGTTATGTATATATCAACATCTGCTTGACTTTTTCAGATTTAGTGGCAAAATTTGATTGTAAAATGTACATGTTAACATGACAGAGCGGAAAAACAAACGGATTGGGATCAATCTTTATATCCAGAATAGAATCACATGTCCATGACGTTCAAAATGACAAACTGTAATAGTGAAAAAGCATGTATATACATATCATTTTTTTAGAAATATAAAATAGCACAAACATTAGTTACTAACATGTGAAGAATTGTCCTAATTGTGTATCTTAGCCTTTTCTTGCTTCACTGTATTGTTAATTGTTTAAACATTATCCTTGAGTTGCCTTCTAACCAATCTGAACGACCAACATTAACATTTCAAAATATTTCTGAGTAATAGTAATACATTTAGTCAGTATGTTTCATTCTCTTGTGTTTGCTATTGTTTAGGATGACAGAATCACCACAAGCAAACCCCAGGCAGCTTTTCTCTTACATTTAATAGCTGAGATTAAACTAAATTAATCATATTGTATTACTCAGTTTTTGGCTTCTCAATTATTCACTTCAGCTTCAATTAACTCCCCTCTGCTCTTTTGAACACATACACACACACACACACACACACACACACACACACAGACACACACACATACACACACACAAATACATACAAACACACACAAACACACAACAAAACATAATGTCTAAGCATTTGTGTTTGACTCCTCTTGTTTTAGTTGTCCCTTGGCATATGTGTCAGAATGCATTACTCACTCCCCTGCCAACAGTGCAACAACTGCGGTAAAGCAGCGGTTGGTCCACTCCTGGGAAAGACTTAGCGAGCTGTCAGTGGCTATCACACCACAGTCACCAACAGTTTACTGCTGACAACTGACACAGCACCACAAAGCCTGTGCTGCTGCGTGCTGCTTAGCCATAGGCATTCATACAATAGTAAAGCATTCAAAATCATTTCCCAGCCCTCTGTTTACAGTCACACTAACTTACTATACTGATCGTTGAAGGCTCGCTGAATATTTGAACACAACAAAGCTTTGGAAATTTGCTCCCCCCACACTTTTCTAATGTCAGGAAAGGGGAGGCAGTTTCTGACCATCTCTGTCATTTTCTGAAACTGATGATCCGACATTCACACCCACTTCACACTGTGATTGGCCAGCTGTGTCAATGTGAGAAAGGAATCAGTCTTTTAACTTCTCTAGCTCTGTTTTTTTCATTCTTGACACAACTATTTCTGTCACTTTTCATTTGAACAACCAAATGCAACACTATGAATGTCTTCAAGGAGAGACTGTCTGAAAATGTGCGCCATAACCTTGCATATATCATGCCTTCCACCTCTTTATGATGGTCAACTTCTGACCACATTGTACGAACTATCAAGGGAAAAAAATGTATGTTAGATGGATGTCACAAAAACACAACCTACTCTGATTGAGTGCTGGTGGTTTCCACTGAATTCAGTACAACCCATGTTGTTGCAACATGGATGGTCAAGCTAGAATTATGGCTAGTGATGATGATGTTTTGTGTTTATATTGGACATGATAAATCTCTATAGGAATTAATAATTGTTTTGTTCTTTTGTTTTTTTATCCCAGTCTGACGAGGTGCAGCAAACTTTAAACTTTTCACCAGATAGGCCAGTGAAATACCGCTTACTACTGTTGCTCTTGAATGGAGATCACCTGTGCTCCATTTGTTTAAGTCATGTTTTGATTTCTTTACATCCACTTGCACCAACTTTTCTAGTGACTCTACATCATTTTCATTGCAGTGCAGAGTTTGATAGTGGCTCTGAATATCCCAGCAATGGTCTACAGTCATTACAGTAATTAAACTAAATATCTTTAAAATTGATGAATTGGCATGAATGAATGAATAAAGTTCCACATAAGAACATAAGAGGGTGAGGGCTAAATTGCTAGAAATACTAATATTTCAAGAATGTTCCATACTTTTGTCTAAGATAACATTACATCTCCTCAGATGTAGGGTGTTTGAGAGGCAAATGAAAAGTTAATGAAAAGTGCTGCTGAAACCTTGAAACCTTAGCAGCCTATTAACTGAAATGTAATTGGGCATTTTGAAGTTGCACAATTAAATGACCACGGTCCATTTCCTATAATGGAGACTATCACTGGATTAAAATTTAAGCTTTCATTTTTACTGACAGTTCAACGGAGCTCGAAGGAGGTGGCAGAACAGGAGAGGCAGGAGTCGCAGTGGTAGATTTTTCTTTGTAGAGCTGTGAAAACTACTAGGGTAATGCAAGTAGGTTTATAGAAGAAATTTTATGTTCTGTACAGACAATTTAGATACCAATAATAAGATATCAGAGACAACAAATTCTGTGCCTTTTCCAATAGAGTACACAGATTTGACAGCTACACTATGTTTAGGGACTTGGACCCAATCCCAATGTCTACACTCACAGATTCATGGACTTTGAAGTGTGTTTCTGCTATGAGGGCTTAGGGCTGTCCCACTATCAAATCAAGTGCATGAGGGCTCTCTTGCAAACTTTTTGAGCCCTTCATGCACACTTTCTGTAAGTCTGCATTTCTCCAGGCTTTGTCTGAGGGAATTACCTATAGTTCATAGCGGTGCGATGTTACATACAGGTTTACCAGGGGAAGCCTGGAAGCAGGGGTGGAGCAGCGATTTTAAAACTGTGGGGGTTCTAGAGGTGGGACATGAGCACGGAAACCCCCACTTTCAAGCCCTGTTCCAGTCTCAACATCCCAAATCAAAATGAATGCCATGCATTTAAACATTTTTTTCTGCTATTGTAGTTGTAACCACTGCTTCAGCTTACCATAAAATAATTACTGAGACCATATGACTGTAACAACTCAGTAGAATTTATTTAGGGTCTCATAGCAGTTTACCACTTACATCCAAGTATATGTATGAATTGCTGTACTGGAGCATAGCTATCCTTATTATACTTAAAATAATCATAGAGTATCTTTATTCTTCTTCCTTACATACCTTATAGACACGAAATTAAAGGAAACTTACACTTCCATTAAAATGAAATGGATAGTTATAGTTGCATAACAAATTGAACCCTGGTAAAAAAATCAGTATAAGTAAAGAATCAAATCAGTAAAGAGTCATTTCTGAGTCCATGGACTAGTACAACCTAAACTGTCTGCAATTATAAAAAAAAAAGTGTCTCTTTTAGTATAGCTGCCACTTGTAATGGGTATGTGACAGGGGTTATAATTGTAATTGGAAGCTGAGGACAAGGGTAGTCTCTCCATAACCAACAAAAATGTCCTGAAATCTCCCAGAGGAGCCATAGATGCCTTGGAGTTGAATGGAGTGAAACTGTTTCTAGTAAAAAATAATCTATCTGGTTGTGTTTAGATGGTTTAACTTGCATTTGACAGCCATCAATGGCCCCCACAGCCTTACTGAAGGTCTCATGCTGTACCAGCTGTCCAAATCAATGGCCAGCTTCCTTCAAGGTTATTGGACTGGGGAAGAAGATGACCTTAGACTTGCATGTGTGAATCTCATTGGCAATCCTGTGCACAACTCTAAAAATGGTTTACTTTGGAACATCAAAAGCCATCACGCAGAAAGACACCCCATGAGCCAGCCTAAAAACAAATATAAGGACGTCTAAATGATGTCCCCAGCCATGATCCCTCTCCTGGTGCAAAATGTTTAGAAGACCGTTGAAAGCGTGCCTTGACACCCTGGGGTCAATCCTGATTTATCGCTCCACATCCATGTACATCCTGAGGACTGGCACATGGGTGTTCGGCCTAGCATATTGGGTGTCCTGGTATGCCTAAATTTACAAATAAACACTACATTACCAAGAATTTAAGATGGTACATAAAAAAACAAATTAAATCAGAGGAATTCAAGCATGGGTTTTATTACACACCTAGTTTGTTCATCAACCATTTCTTTTAAGTTTTGCTTAATGATGCTGTTTTGACAAAAATGAGTAAATTGATTATTTGATAATTACTTTTCGTCCACTCTGTAAGACAAGAGCCTGGAAGACGTTCAAATCAGGCAGTCGGTCCCTTAAGGGCCTTGGCCATGAATAAAGTAAAAAATGTAAAACAAAAAGTCCCAAACCCACAATCGTATGTAACCTGTTTCTGCCCATTCTCAGTCCTAGGGCATCTAATCCTGATGCTTTTTCATACTCCTCAGTGTCTGATACGATGCACAAGGCACCCTTTAGTGTCTGTATGAGATGCACCAGGCTTTCAACTAACTCCAATGTTAACTGATCTGCATCATTATTAGACGCCATGAGACTGATGATATCTACATAAGGTGACATTTTCCTTCTTAGGACGAGTCGGGTTGGGTAGATGGCTAGTTAGATGGCAAAAGGTAGACTTTGCTGCAGGAGACCACTGGTCACCACTGGTGTTTACTGTTGCCAGGACAACGACAAGTGATCATTTTGACCCAAACCACAATCTTTCCTTAAACCTAACCAGGTGTTTTTTGTGAATAAATCTAACCAGACCACACCAGTTGCTCTGAGTGTGTAATATTGCCACGGATGACTCTACATTGGATTTAGTTGAAAGCCTGATGCATCGCTATACAGACACAAAAGGGTGCCTTGTGTGTCTGCATGAGACACCAGAGGGCATGACAAAGCGTCAGTTTTTGATGACCTGGGATGAGAACGGGTTGCATCTTTTGGTGTCGTCAAGATAACGTGACATGTCACAAAGTGTTGTCCCATTCCCATTTATACCATTTTGAGCCCTTGCAGCCTCTCTCACTCAAGCACTTACCAGGTGACATCAATTAAGTCTGTGAGGGTTCCAGCCTAAGCCCTTTAAGGCTTGACATTGGGATTAGGCCTTGTGCAAAATGTAAAATAATTAAAACAAAAAAATATAATCACGCATGAAGGGAAGTAAACTAAACCAAAATAACAAACAACAAAGAGTGCAGACACAAAAAAGGACAGATTGTGTACTTTCAGTGGGCCTCTTAATTAGATGTAAAAATAACAGAAAATTTTAGTTTATATCTGAATTCTGAATTGGAAAAGCTCTCGAAATAAGCAATGAGGTCAAATAGTACCATTTTACAGATCATGTAGGGGATAATAAATATTTGTTAAAAGGTAGAGTCAGTTGTTCTGGAGAAAGATTGATGATAGGTAAACTAAACACCCAACTAAACACCCAAACACCCCTCCCTTCATGGTCCTTCAGAAGCTCTGCCCCCCAAATTCATGGACACGCATTGCCAAGGCAACAACCAAAAGACAAATATGATGTACTCAAGAGTGATGCGTCAGCTGTAAAGTCACTTCTGTTCCTCTCACACATCATCACGGGTGGAAAAAAAATCTTGTCTCATGTGAGCACAACAGTCCATCCGCACTCTCCACCTCTCTGCAGCGTCCCCATTTGATCTGCATTCAGTGTCTCTGTCCACAGAAGCAGTCGTACAATACATAACAATAACAATAGAAAATTAAAATGATCATTGCTGAAAGAACAGAATGCATGAAGGAGCAATAAAACCAGCTATACAGTAAATGTTTTAAATAAAATTTGTTGACTCATTAGTCTGTGAAAGACCACAGGTACAATAAGTCTGATGACTTGTACAAGATCAAGCTGATATCATAAGACTAACATTGAGAACGGCCATACTGCAGCTGTATAGAACTACAGTAACTGTCCCTTTTTTCTTGCATAAACCAAGATGCACTTGAAATGAAAAATAGGAAAGAAGAGAAGAAAAACCTTTAGTTTATAAGAAATATATAAACAATGCTACAAGAGTGTTTTATGATTAATTCATGATTCAGATTCTATAAACATGTAATATTTTTATTTTATGAATAAATAGGATTAATGTTATAGAGCTGTGGTTGGTGCTGTGATTCCTGTTTCCATAGTTTGACTAGTATACAGTGTTTAGATCATGCAATATTATCAGTATGACAGTATTATTTTCACAAAAATCTGACTTTTCCTTTTACTTTGTCACAAGAAAGCTGATCAACCAATAAACAGTTACAGTGATACACCTGTGCTCAGAGCTCCTCTGGAAGCGTCCTCTGCTCTGCTCTGCATCATTTCTTCAATGATGGTGGACCTCGATCAATTTCTGGGTCACAGGCCAGAGGATGGATGAGCAAGGATGTAGAATTAGCAGAATGAAAAGCAGCTATAGCGGAAAGTGTTAGGAGATGTGTATGGCAGTAATATTAATACCACTAAAACCACTGGTGATCTGCCATTAATAGTTTCATCATAAATTCTAATTAATATCTTTATGTACCTCTGAACAGATTCTCCAGCAAAATATCCTTATGGAGTTCTACCTCCATGTGCACTTCATTTTAATAAACAATCTTTAGTCCATTGATTAGCATATGTAATGTTGAAAATAATTCTATTCTGACAGATTTAGAGAAATGTCTTATTTGAAGATATTAGTGCATAGAAATGGATGCTTTCTTTTCAGCACTTTCATGGAGCTTAAAAAATATAGCAACAAAAAAGAAAAAAGAGTTCAGAATGGTAGCAGCAAGTGATAACTAGTCTATTTGTGGAGGAGATGAACCTGATTAGGGAACAGTGGTTGGTTGATAGAGACTAGCTGTCTCTAACCCAGCTGGATATTCTAAATCCAAAATAGCAAAACAACTGGCAGCCATCATAGACCCACCGTCTCTGATTATAAAAATCCATTCAAAGACAGAAGCTGACTTCTTGTCTGGGCTTTAATAGGCTTGTCAGATCTCAATCTCATTGGAACAAATTCACAGTATGATACTGTCCCACAAAATGCAAAACAAACACGTTTGTTTGAGAGCCTGCTTAACTATGGTTGAAGGGTATTTTTCCTCGCTCCCTGTTCAGCAGAGTAATTGGAGCGGCACGACCTGTTGAGGGAAAGACGCTGATAAGAAGGTCGATCAAGGATGTTTTAATTATGTAGGCGTTTTTAGTGCATGTTCATGATAAAATGCATTTTTTACACATTAGCATTGCTGCTGGCTTGCCTCATCTTGCATCATGACATCTTCATCACCCCTAAAAAACCCTTCAAAGTCTAATTAGTGTGTAACTAGAATGTATAGTAGGCTGCTGTGGGCGGCTGCATTAAAATTATGTATTTACTTTCCAAATTATTTATTTTTCATGAGAAGTTTCTTTAGAAAAAAACAAACTAAACCAATTCAAAAAATATATCATTTTGTGTGAGAATCGGGAAAGATACTTATTTTTCATCTATTACCATCAATGACTTACAATACTAAAAATAAATAGATTAAGAATTAGAAAGCAACCTATGACACTATAGATATGAAGTTGAAGTCTTTTTAGCATCAAATTCCCTCTTTCCCTGTTGAGCTGCAGTGGAAGTATTGTAACAAAAAGAGGGACTTTGGCAGTAAAAAGACTGTGAAAGATATCTACTTGACTTGATTCATTTGGACGCTGAAGCTTCATATAAGCAGATAAATTATTATTATATTATTCAGATAAACTTTTAAATAAATTTTTGCACGGAAGGATTTAACGTTACATTGTAACAGTACATTGTAAGTCCATTATGACCGGATCTTCTAATGGTCAGTGTGAACAGGCTGAATAATTATGGCAAGAAAAACCTATTTCATTGTTCATTTAGCCTCCTAACTGTTTTAAGACATACTCGAAAATTTTTTAAATTCTCAAAAATATAATTTAACCAAAGCAACTTTGGCTGATCCACATTTCAAACTACATGTACGTATTTATGACTAAACTGTAATACTGTAAATACACATTTTACATTAGGTCTTAATAGGTTAGTTTTCATAACATATGCTCTTATAATTTTTATTAAGGCAATGTATTGCATCAGTAGACTATTTTAATACACAATAGACATAACTCTGTTGACTGTTTTCACAAATAAATCATCAACTAAACGGAATAGTTCGGTATTTTTGGAAACGCAGTTATTCAATTTCTTGCCGAGAGTTAGATTGACATCACTCTCTTGTTTGTAGGATCAAAATAAAGTTACAACCACCCGACAGTTACTTAGCTCAGCATAAAGAATGGTTGAAACAACCAGTCTGGCAACCAAAGTTGCCAACCAAGTGTATAAATAACAATGTGTGGTTTTACTGTTTGTTTTTTTTTTTTTTTTTATTAAACCTTTATTTAACCAGGTGAGTCCCATTGAGATTACAAGATCTCTTTTTCGAGGGAGCCTTGGCCAAGATAGCAACAATACAGTATTTCAAACAACATACAAGCAAATATTAAAAACACATAAAACAAACATACAGTAGCAATTCACAGAATCATATGCCAGACAGGAGGAAACGGATCTAGCTAAGGAAGCAATTACAAATTGCGGTTGATTTTGCCTCTAAACCCTTCACTACATTTTTGTATGCCCTAATCAAGATCAGCTCATGTAGCTGCAAATCAGTCTGCAAATGGTTCCAGGCTGCAGGGGCAGAGATCATAAAGACCTGTTTGCCAAATTCAGTACAAACCTTAGGGATGGGCAGTAAGAGGGTGTCATTTGAGCGCAAACAATAATAACTCGTTTTGAGTGAGATATACCCACAAAGGTAAGAGGCGAGCAGACCAAGGATGGATAAATGTGTACCAGTGAGTGAGTCTGCACAAGGCCAGTGAAGGTCACTGGACACTTGCATATAGGGTGCAATGGTCAGTGAGAGCTTTGCAGCCTGTGACAGAGAGCTATGGTACACAGTTTCCAGCCAATGCAAGTGTATGGCAGAGGTGTGCATGTACAACAAATACCCATAGTCAAGCAAGGGAAGGAACATAGCCTCGACCAAGTCTTTTTCCTGGCAACATAGAAAAAGCAGGATTCGTTTCTAAAATGAAAACCTAGCTTGAGCTTCAGTTTCTTCACTAAGTTTTTGTTGTGCAGTTTAAAAGTTAAACGATCATCAATTAAAATACTTATACTGTCAAATACTATCAAATTTAACACATTGTATCCTTTCAGAGAGGTAATTTTCAAACCAGCCCACAGTCTGCTCAGACAACCCAATACTGAGCAGCTGTTATTTCAGGTTAAGGTTGTCACTTGTATCAAAGGCCTTTGAAAGATCGATAAAAAGAGCAGTACAGGTTTTTTTGTGATCCAGTGACTCAATTATATCACTAACAACCTTTAAGGATGCCGTGATGGTACTGTGTTGTATCCTGAAGCCAAACTGGTACAATGAAAGGATATTATTAGCTCTCAGGAACTCCTTCAGTTGATCATTACCAATCCTTCAAGGACCTTTAATAAGACAGTTAAGTTGGAAATAGGCCTGTAGTGATGTAGGGTCCCCCCTTTTTAACAGAGGAAGACCATGGGCAATTTCCCACATTTTGAGATGACATTTTGAGGGACAGTGAGGTCTAAGATGCTTGATAAGGACAGTGACAGTGAAACAAGAGCTCTATGAGCTTCATCAACAGAGAAAGGAACAAAATAAAAGGGCTGGCCATGAAAAATACAATCAACAATCATGACTGAAGTAGGCAAACTTTTTAAAGGCCAGGACTGGTTAAACAGGGAACCAGAGGCCGTGAAGTGCTCAGAAGTTATTTGTTCAGCCAAATAATGGTTCTATACATAATGCCCCATAAAACCAACAATTGCCATTTTTACACTTTTACCTTTAGATAGAGCCAGGCTAGCTGTTTCCCCTGTTTCCAGTCTTTGTGTTAAGCAAAGGTAACCAGCCGCTGCCTCCAGCTTCATATTTAAAGGACAGAGAGTATTGAGCTTCTTATCAAATACATGGCAAGAAAGCTGTGAGTCATGAGCAAGAGAGAAATGTTTACTAGTTTTTTCAGGCCTGAGTTTTGACCACAGTCACATACAGAAGGCTGGATATTAAATGTCTTGTTTTTGGCCTTCATCTCCAACAATTATTAAGGTTCTTCAAGGGATACAGTTCTCTTGTGCAGTTTGTTGGGGTATTACTATTGTCCTCATTCCACTTGAGAAAATAAATTGAAGATGCACAATTGTTTGGTGGAGAATATTGTTATCTGCTCAACCATGTTTGTATGATAATGATATTTGTCTGTTTTGTTCCCTCTGCCTGAATTTATTATAGGGTGTACTCACCTATGACCCCCTTCAACGGATGGCAAGCTCATTTACAGGAGGAGCTGATTTTCTCGCTTATTTAGCTGGGTGAGTCTACAAATTGTCTTTGCACATGATGAATATAGTGATAAACATCAAAGTTGCCCCACTGAACAGGGAATGTAATAACTACAAATAATAGAGGATCTAATGAAAATAGCATATGTGTGGATGTGTTTTTGATCAAATGTCAGTGCTGAAACTAATGAATAGGTTGTTAAAGTGTAACAATAACTGTAGTTAGTTCATGGTATTTATCACCCATTTCATGTCAGTGTGGACACATTATTTAAAGCATGAGAGAAAACTCATTAACACATGAAAATGGTGACAATTCATGAAAATGCTCTTGGATATCAAACTGCCATGTGCACGTTCCAGTAAGGGCTAGTACTTCATGGTTATTTAGACCTGTTCTTTGTATTCTGTCACACTCACCGTATCCTCAGCATGATTCCTGTCTGAGAAACAAGTGCAGTAATAGGGGCAGATAAAAGACCAGAAACAATGTAAAATGCTAAACCACCCACTCTTGCTTTCCATTTGTGACACTGAGGTGGAACATTTTTGTTTGTGTTTAGAAGAATAGAATAAAAATACACTGGATGTCCATTATGAATTCAGTGCTGTAAACTGTCTGTTTACTTCCATTTTCTATTCCTTTAATTGCTTCAAGTGGAGGACAAAGTGAGGCCATGTTGTGACATACACATTTCTGGAGTGTTAATTTTGTCAGCTGTTTTTTTTAATTAGTCTTAGTCTTAGTCCTGTGTCAAATGTTCTTGTTAGTTTTTATCATATTTAGACATCATCATCCTGTTTTTATTAATCGAGTTTTAGTTGACTAAAAGTCTGTGCATTTTAGTCTTATCATAGTCAAAGAATATATAACTATTTTAGTGTAGCTGTGGTCAATTAAAACTGTTGTCATTTCAGTCTTTCTTAGCCATCAGATTATATTGAACATTTCAGTCAGTCTAGTCTAGCCAAAACCAATATTTTTTGTCATTTTATTCAAACTTATTTTACATAAGATTTTATCATTCTCTGACGAAAATACAGGTTGAATGATGAGGAATATAGCTCTGCAGAAAGTGTCTGGTCTGATGGTATCAATTTAAGGAATACATCCAGACATGGAAAATTTGATTCTGATTTGCATATTTATTTTGAACCAACACAATTCAACAACTGGGGCCGATTACTCTCAGAGCTGTACAGACAATGAAACGTTTTGAAACCAATTTTTGGTTGCCCAAATTACATGACACTATGTACACATAAACGTGACCTTAAGTCTATTTTCCTCTGTTTTATGTGTGTCACTACAGACATTGTAGTCATTGTACAGTCATTATAGTCATTAAGTGCTCAGCCAGAATCTGAAATGGCACCCAATGATTTCTTATTGTTACTGACAGAATGGACTTTGACTAATAACATTTTCATTTTTCAGGACAATGTATTTAAACAGACAAAAGGGTGTGCTATGGGGGCTTGCTGTAGTCCTTCTTATGTAGGTCTATACATGGGTAAATGGAAGAAGACTTTGTGTTGAACCATGAAAGAAATTGTTTTCTTAAGCACATTATCTGGTGGGGATGGTACATTGATGATGTCTGTTTGTTTTGGTCTGGGTCAGAGGCAGAGCTACAAGCTTTCCATGTTTTTTTGAACAGTATTAACCCTAAATCAAGCTGTCTCTAGATTACAGGAAGGAGAGCATACATTTTATAAAAGTTATGATATTTCAACAAAATTGCCAAGTAACTTCTTATACTTTCCTCAGAACAATTTAGCACGTTAGTCCAGATTATACATAAAGAAATTCAGCACAGCTTCTTGGTGAAGAAGCTGAAAGCTGTGAGGCTGTGGGTTAGTGTTCTGGTTCACCTGGCAGACACACTTGATCCCAGATATGAGGGATTTTATTTAGGGCTTGAATTGAGCTCTGAGTCTTTGCCATCCCACCTCTAAGGGAAAGGGAATACTTATAGAGCCATGCAGCCTTTACCTGAAAATTAAAGGTTCCTTTAAAACACAGGAATAAGATCTGCTGTGTTTCTTGGAATCAGAATTTATCAGCTTTTTTATCAGTAGAGGTTGGAAGCTTGAAGGTAACATCAAAAAAAAATCTAAATCACATACATTTAAATTCACACATTCAGAAAGCAAGCAAAGAAGAAAAACATTACAGACTGTGTAGACAAAGTGCACTGATTTTATCAGTTGTAATAATCCCTGTTTCATTAATGAGAGTGGGCTCATTGCAGCAGAACAGATGGTGTAGATAGAAACAGAACAATTAAATGTATAAAAGATAATAAAAACGAATGCAACAAAATATTAAAATCACATTGTCCTTATCAACATTAGAAGTGGATCTTGAAGTCATTGGTAGAAATGTGTTATTTATCAGCTTTACAGATAAAACAACAGATTTAAGGAGATGTGTTGAAGTGTATAGGTAATCTAATGTCAACTTTGGAACAGATATCTTCCAAACAAACAACCATCCATCTTTTGTAATATCAGGGGGAGAAAGTTGCATTAAAGTGAAAATCAAAGCTACTGAAGCGAGACTGAAGTTGTGGTGAGATTCTGTTAGGCCATACAATATGTGAGTCCAGTCAAGTGAAATTCAAGTAGAAGGAGGGCCTTGACCTTGTTTTCAGAATGATATAGAATTATAGAATAAATTTGCAGCTGTGGGAAATAGAAAACTCCAGCATATTAGTGACCCCAAAGTGAACTGAATGCATTCTGAAAGTCATAGAAAACCATCAGTCACAAGATTGCATGGGATACAAATTTCAATGTGTAAAAGTGTGTGTGTTTCTTTACTTGTATTATCCAATCACATCTGTGCGAAAGGGCCTCGTGGTCTTTAAAGAGGAGAAAACATAAAAAATCTAAAGCTGTAAATGCCAGTGTTTATGGCTATATATCGAGCCGTGTGAACCACTTAACTCCTTTCTGTTTATTCCTCCGTCTGTTGTTGTGTATTTGTTCTATAGAGGATTCCAGGTGACATAACACCCCATCTGGCAGCAATACAGGAAGTCCTCTGCAATTTAGGAACAGCTTATCTTTTAATTCAATGCTCACACATTAAGTACAGAAGTTACAGACATCAGACAAACGCAGACAATTAAAAAGGAGAAAAGTAAAATCAAATAATTCAGCAAAAATGGCTCTTAGATGATAAATCTATATCCTGTCAAGTTTTTCTACAGAAAATATCCACTATCTCAACTGAAAATACAACTACATCTCTGAAAAATCACTCTAGCTCCAAGCTTGTGGTAGACTGAGAAAACCTTGCATGTGTTTTATATAAAGGGATAAGGGATAAGGGAACAATATCTGTGAAGTGTATCAGGATTTGGTCGATGACTGGGCTTGTCTCACAAAGTGGGTTAAGGAGCTACAGTAGCTTTGGATTTAAAGGTACACTTTCAGAATTTGGTATGTGCAACGCTAACTCATCTGCAAACTACATTGAGATAAGACATTAAGGGACTGTACAATAAAAATATTCTGTGAGGATATATGGGGGAGGGTATTGCAATTTATCCTTTTGTTGAAGGAAGGGTAGTTTGATATTTTACCTGCTACTTCCTGTTTTCTTACAGTGCAGACACTCAGCTACTTGCTCACGCCTCTGCTTACATTTTTTTGCTATTACTCTTATTTTTCTTCTGTGAGGAACTATGAGCAGTGGCTCCTGGATACTAAGAAAGATATTTTTAAAAAATCACTGGGACTGTAATTTTATGACCTCCTCAGTACTACATGAGCGTTGCCTACCAACAGCACAAAGCCTGTACTGCAGTGATTGGAGATGTGGTACTAAATCTAATTAGCAGCAAGACACCCCCCTTCTCCACAGACAGCTACCACAAACTTCTACAGAAGATTTCAGTGCTGGAAACCAAAATTCATCCATTAGAAGTGGATGTGGAGGTGAATGGACTATGTGGAAATGACACCATTTTACCATGGACTCAAAACAGGTGCTAGTTAACAGACTGTTAACTAGCACCAACAAGACTACCAAGAAACAGGAGGGCTGTACCAGGTAATAAATCTACAAGTGGTAGTCTTCCCTGGAATTCACTCGGAGCAAAGCCTAAAAGTAAACAGCTTTCCTAGGAAATGGGAGGACGAGTAACAGGCAGAGGCCAGTGCCCTGAGATTTGTGATGTGACTGCCTGGCCTGCATTATCATCCGGGCAGAGCGCCTCTTCAACCCCTGTACTTAGTAGGACACGGCCGTAGACAGCTGTGAAAGGGAGAGTTAACAGCAAACCTCCCAAACAAAGTGTGCAACTGGAATTCAGATTTGCTCCACCTGGATAACCTCCCATCTTCACACAGCAGGGTAAGGACTAAAAGTAACTCAGGAAGTAAAAGGCTGGAAAAGCTAATGTCTAGGCCTCCGACTCTGATTGTGGGTGACTTTGCTACAAAAAGCATGTGCAGTAAAAACACAGAAATACTCTGTTTTCCCAAGAATATGGTAGAATCCTGCATATCATGGCTGCACAACCAACTGTTAAAAACATCATAGTCCACATATTGACCAATGATGTTGTAAAACAATAATCTCCAATTCTGAAACAAGAGTTTATTGATCTGTTGAACACAATCAGCTTTTTGAATGCTAAGGTGTTTATCAGTGGCCCTCTACTGCCAATCAGAAGAGGAATTGAGAGATTCAGCAGATTGTTGGCATTGAACACATGGCTTTCAACTGCATGTACTGTCCATTCAGTGCATTTTATTGACAATTTCAACTTTTTCTGGGATTGCAGACATCTTCTTAAAGCAGATGGACTTTGCCTGGCCACTGCACCCCACTCCCTGCTCCCATTTTCTCTAACCTAAATTCCCATCAGCCTCCACCTCCACCATTGGCTTTAAGTCCTTAGCCAGTTTTGACATAATCATCACATCTACAATGCCCCACCCCCAACCACAACAGCATCGGAGTCTCTAACTGATATATGCTGGGTCCAGGCTATAAGGCTAATGGCACTCATGAATCTTCCCAAGAAAAGCCAGGGCCCAGTTTCTATCTTGATAGTGTTGGGCCTCATACGGCGTGTACGAGACAAATGCAGGCCTGCACGCAGTCATAAAGCCTGACTGGAGCCTGATAACAAAGAGACAGTGCCCAGTCGAACAAAAGGAGCCCAAAATGGACTTCAAATCCCATCATGCTTTGCTCAACTCACACCCAGGTGTGAAATCCAGCAGAGTCAAACTCTTGGCTCCCCTTGGACAAGACCAGCTGGAACACACAGGGATTCCCCCTCCCCAGCCGTGATGTCACCTAGAGTATACACACCTGAGATGGTCCCCAAACCATGCTTTCAACTGTTTCCAGGGCTATGAGGAAGTACCACCGTACGTACGATAAACTCTAACTTGGCCACATAATCTCAACCTCGCTGGACAAGTAGAGATTTACTCTGTGTTCAACTGAAAATGTTACTGGATCCTAAGGAGACAGCTGTGCAGCCCCCCTTTCCTGCAGAAGTGAAGGAGGATAACCCTGCTTTTCTTTAACGAGCCAAATTTGCTGTTTCCTCCACAACTCAGCTGCCGTGAAACCCGCTGACAGAATGAGAGGGCGACAACCCGTCAGCATCCCAGCCTGAGGAACTGAGCCAGACCCGAAAGATGGACTGAAACACACTCTACTAGTAAGTAAGATTAAGTCTGGGCAGAGATAGGTTACTAAGGTGTGTTATTGCATAATGTGTATTATTTTAAGCTTTATTGTTGTTGTTGTGAAGTTAACGGACCGTGAGCCCAGTTGTTGCTGAGAATACTGTGGAAGTATTAATTGCTGTTTGCTGCTAGTTTTGTTTGTGTTTATCACACTAAATTGATTTGTGTTTGTCCAACTGCTTGGATTGCTTTGTGTTAGCTTGCTATCATGTGTGAAACCATTGGTTGCATTTTATTTGTTGAAGTCAGGCCGTGGCTGGCAAATTAGGACGTTCACACGCCTTGTCTGTGGAAATAAAAGCAAGCACCACTCTCTTCTCATGATTGCTGAGGTCTTTTGCAATTTGGTGTTTTCACCTTCTCCTCTTCTAACATACATGTTGCTAGGCAACACAGATGTTCAACTTTGTCCTACGCCATTGTAGTGATCAGAGACACATGTCACACCATTTAATCACAGCCTCCGATCAAATCTCGCTGTCAGCTGACAGGAACTCTTGTGTGATGTAACCCCAGGTGGGTCACATCTGCCATCTGGTTCCTCCTCCTTCCTCTCTCACACCTCCCCTGCACATACACTCTCTCACACACACACACACAGATACACACACATCCCTACCTGTGCTGTATGTTTGTCTTGCTGTTTATAACTGCTGATGTTTGATTGCTTGCTTTAGTGTAGTTGTATGATAGATGTTTATTAATTGAAGCGTTATTGATTTATAATTGAGGTTAATAAAAAAGTTAATAAATTTTGTTGTGCATTTAAAGTGAAGTTTCCTGCAGACATACTGTAATAACAGCGTGCTGACGGGGTCAGTGCTGAATTCAAACCTTTACTGTTTATCCTGCAATTTTCATATTTCTCAGATGTTGACATTCTTGGATGAACGATGACGATATTCACTGTTTGGTTATTGGTCCCTAACCTCAGGGTGGTGCCCCATTATTATTAATTTATATTAATAATGTGTATTTATTTTTAAGAATTAATAATTTTCTTCAATAATTATTAATTATTGCTAATAACCAAACCTGCTCCGAACTGACTCCCAACAATAGGTAATATAAAAAGAAGGGTGAATCTGCTAAGAAATAGGAAGCACCCAACCAATTCTGCAAATTTATCAAATTTAGTGTCTTTCCCAAAAAATTCGGCAGAAAATGCTTTTAACATGCTAAATCTAGCTTTATTAAACATCAGGTCTTTGTCAGGAAAAACATTTCTTTGATTTTATGTTTTTAACTGAAACATGGTTAGACCAAGATAACAGTGCAGCTTACTAACTACTAACTACTTACAGTGTAGCTGTCGTTGGTGATTTTAACATCCAAGTTGACAACCTCAAGGGACCAAGGAACTGTATTGTGTTCTTGATAACACTGGACTGACTCAGCATGTGACAGAGCCAACACACAAGGGGCACACTCTGGACTTAATTATCTCCAAGGGTCTGAACATTTCTAAGGTTGTGGTGACTGATGTTGCTCTCTCTGATCATTCCTGTGGTTTCTTTGAGAGTGCTATCTCCATGCACACAAATGTTCAAACAGAGGTAATCACACAACGGTATATCACTGAAAACACCACTGAAATATTTATTCAGGGTTTCTCTTCTACATCCACCCTCTGTTGGGTCTCAGTAAATGAGCTTGTGGATAATTTCAATTCTAAAATTACAAATGTTATTGCACCCACTAAGGTGAAGGTGGTCTCTGGTAAGAAAAGATCTCCATGGAGAAATGCCATGTTGGTCAGAATGGAAAAAAGAGAGTGTTGAAAAGCTGAACGCAGGCGGCGAAAAACAAATCTCCAGGTTCACTATGACATCTATAAAGAGAGACTTTGCATTTCTAATTAGGAACTAATTTCTAATTAGGAACTAATTAGAAATGCAAGGCGGGCCGCCTTCTCTGACATTATCACCAAAAACAATAATAATGCACAAACCTTGTTGGCTACTGTCAACAGGCTAACAATCCCTCCTGTGTCAGTAGCCTCTGAACTTCTATCTATCAGGGCCCGCAATGAATTTGACTCCTTCACTGACAAAATTCAGAAGATTAGACAGGCAGTCAGTGCCTTCATATCAGCTACAGGATATGTGTTGCCCCTGTGTCCACTTAAATTCAATTCATATACCATCACACAATTTTATTTCAAATACCATCACACAATTTTATCCAATCAACCATAAAAACCTGGAGGACATTATACGACATCTGACATCCTCCTCTTGCTGCCTTGATATTCTGTCAACTTTTTCAAAAATGTTTGAAATTGCATGGCCTCAGATCTTCTTCAAATTCTCAACATGTCTCTTCTCTCAGGTTTCTTCCCACAGGCCTGTTTCAGGGCCTGTGGGAATGGGATGGCCCCTGCCATCATCAAGCCACTTAAAAAAGAACAATATAGACACGTCACTAATGAACAATAATAGGCCCATGTCAAACCTCCCGTTTTAAATAAAATCGTTGAAAAAGTTTTTCAACAGCTGAACAACTTCTTGGTATTAAACAACTGTTTTGATGTCTTCCAGTCAGGATTTCAACCACACCACAGCACTGAGACTGCTCTTGTTAAGGTCTTAAATGACATCCACTTAAACACAGACAGTGGCAGAATTTCAGCATTAGTATTACTGGATCTCAGTGTTGCATTTGAACATATTACTAGACCGACTGGAGAACTGGGTGGGACTTTCTGACACAGTACTAAACTGGTTTGAATTCTTCTTAAAGACAGGGACTACTTTGTGTCTATAGGTAATTACACATCAAAGTGGACAAAAATGACATGGCTCCATTCTGGGGCCTCTTCTATTTAACATCTACATGCTTCTACTGGCTCAGATTATGGAAAACAAAAAAAATACGTTACCAAAATTATGCAGACGACACACAAAATTACATAACCATGTCACCAGGGGACTATGGTCCAATACAAGCACTGAGTAAGTGGATTGAACAAATCAACAACTGGATGTGCCAGAATTTTCTTCACTTAAACAAAGACAAAACTGAAGTAATTGTTTTTGGAGCCGAGGAAGAACGATTAAAAGTCAGCACTCAGCTTCAATCGATAATGTTAAAAACCACAAACAAAGCCAGAAATCTTGGTTTGGTACATGGACCCAAACCTGAATTTCAACAGCCACATTAAGACAATTACAAAATTACTATCACCTTAAGAATATATCAAGAATTAGAGGACTTATATCTCAGCAGGATTTGGAAAAACTTGTCCATGCATTTATCTTCAGTAGACTCAACTACTATAATGGTTTTTTTACAGGCCTCCCTAAAAAAAACGGTCAGACAGCTGCAGCTGATTCAGAATGCTGCTGCTCGAGCCCTCACTAAGACCAGGAGAATGGATCCTATCACTCCAGTTCTGAGGTCTTTACACTGGCTTCCTGTCTGCTAAAGAATTGATTTCAAAATACTACTGTTGGTTTATTAAACACTGAATGGTTCAGGGCCAAAATACCTTTCTGATCTTCCGCTATGTTTTGAATGAATTAGACCTCTCAGATCATCTGGGACAGGTCCACTTTCTGTCTCCTGAGTCAAAACTAAACATGGAGAAGCAGTATTCAGTTTTTATGCACCACATATCTGGAATTTAACACTTTATCTGGACTTTAATACTTTAACAAACTCCTACTAGAGACCTGAGCTGAGCAACTTCAAATTTAGTAGGGGACATATAAAGACCTTTACGATGCTAAATTGCAAAGCTTTTGAGTTTTCATGGAATGCCCTTGTTGCGGCATGCCATTCAATTTTGCTCAAAACATGAAACAGGAAGTTGTTGTAACTCCCCTTTACATTGTCCAATCTGCCCCAAATGTCTAATGCTTGCTAAAAGTCCAAGCCTGAACACATCTACATGCCAATATTGAGTCATAGTCATAGCGCCACCTACTGACAACAGTCTGATATTCATGATAATGTATATGCATGTCAGACGACCTCCATTAAATGTGTGGCTGCATTAATGACCCACTTGTGTAGCACCACCTACTGGCAACAGGAAGTCAGCCATATGTGATAAACATCATCTGATTTACATTAAATTTACATGATGTGGTCTACACATGATATACAGCAACATGATGTATAATTAGTGGTTGTTCTCTAGCACCACATAGTGGATACAGGAAATGATAGTTATTTCCTATGTGCAATGTCCAATATTTATGAAAATGTATATCTATGTCAGTTGCCCTCTGGTAAATGTTTCACTGCATTAATACTTCATGTATGTAGTATTGCCTATGGGCAATAGGAAGTGAAGCCAAAATGACACAGCACCACATACTGCACATAGGAAATAATATTTTACCCATCACGCTGTGTCCGATAATCCTGACAATTCAGAGCCATGTCAACCAACCTCCAGTAGGGATACCATGGCTGCTGCTCCCTCCGACATAAGTGAGATGTCTGGGCCCGTTCATCCCTGCTTGCCCCTTTAATTTTTGTTTTCTATTCTCTTGGCTTCGTAAAGGCTGTTTGTGGTTGTATTTGGGTGTGCTTTTGTGGTGTGTTTCTTTTGCACTTTTCTTGATGCTTTTATTGTTTTATGTAAAGCACTTTGAATTGCCTTGTTGCTGAAATGTGCTGTATAAATAAACTTGCCTTGCCTTTAGGGATTTATATTATTTATCACCTTTTTTTTTTTTTTTTTTTTAAACATGAACAATCCCCACCCTAATAATATTCATACAGTCTAGAGGTCTTCACTGGTTAACAATGTTTCTTTTCAAAAAACAGAGATCTGAATAGACTTGAGGATAATTAGACCCAATCCAAAATGCAGTTGACCTGAACAGACCAGAACACCAACACACTATCAAGCAGCCACAGTGGTAAAAGCAACAATATAATTAAAATGTCCTAATAAAAAATGTATATTCAATATGGAGAGATCAATTGGAAGTGTATAAGGAAATGTATTGACGTTAGCAACCGAAAGATATATGGCAATTAGACTCCATCGATGTGAAGCACCTTAAGATAGGAGACAGGGCAGGATGATGCTGGTGGTGGTGGTTGATGGAAACCTTTGGGCGAGTGTCCCTGGACATCATGGAGGTCATGGTGGTGATGAGTAGGAGGTTGATTGCGCAATAGTAGGTTTGAAATATAGGATGTCATAATTGCAGCAATATTTGAAGAACAACATCTAGAGACTGATTGGCTTGTGGAATGCAGGCAGAAATATCATTGGTCAGGTATGGTGATGTCAGAATTGTGTATGAAGGGATTTTTGAAAGTCCTGTTTTCATCCCCTGCACCAACAGTAAAATATCCTGTAGCCAATTTAATAACTGTGAATCAAGTAATCAAGTAAATGTAATTTGACAGCATAAATCTTTTACTTAGGCTATTGAATTTTTATAATATTTTCTCCTGCTGTGATTATGATGTACCAAATAATCAGAGCTGATACATTCAGACTGGGGTTAAATTGCAATTTGTGAGAAGGCGGAGCCCTCGTCCAGTGAGGTTTAGAGGTTGGCAATGGATGGCGTGGTTTCCACAGACCACACTGTTGACAAAGTAACAATGACACTGTTTCTGGAGAGAGATGTTGCTGTTTAATTTTCTAAATGTAATTTGTTGAATGCTGCACTGCAAACTAAATTTCATTCACCTCTATTGTACTCGGTGAAATTAAGAGACAAATATCTCTAATTGAATCTGAAATTGAAACAGTCAGATACCATTAGGAGAAGCAAGAACATTTTCAATTTTAGTTCTTTTTTGGTAATTTGGGTAATGCAACCCTTTAAATGAAATTGAGGGGAAATAAAAGTCCACTTCACGGTAAAGTCCCAAAAGACAATATTACAACACCCCAAATATATAGTCCTATAGCCAAATGCACTGTTTTTGTTTGTTTGTTTGTTTTGTTTTGGGGTTTTTTTGCATTAAATTTTTGGTTCACGAAACACTGAGATTCCTGTGCATGCCTAAAGATATCTTTGCACTACAGTGTCTACAGTAACTTATAGGCTTAGTACAATAACTTGTGTTTTCATTATTACCATATAATACATCCGTTAATGAATCCTGCTGCTGTGTGATGGACACAGATATTTAATTAAGCCAAAGGACAGGAGCCTACATTCTACGTTTATTTAATCAGCATGAGACAGTGTCTGAAAGTGGATGTTTCATGCCAAAAGTGTGAGCGTTGGCAATGCTGTGATACTGAAGGAGAGCTGAGCTCTGACAGAGTGAGATTTGGATATCTGGAGGTGGAGCTCAGCTCCAGAGGGCACAGGCCCAATTTAACCCCCGTGCTTGGATCCATTTAGCTTCACTTACATATTAGACATATGTATATATGTTGACACAAGACCTGAGACCCGTTGCAGCAAAACAAGACCCTATCGGACTCTACTAGACTGAGTATTACTGGAACCCAGTGTGAATTGTATCCTGGGTTGGATTTTGGTTCCCCAGAACCAAGTGGACCTGTGAAGACCTGGGAAGAACTGGAACAATATTTTGGGCTCAGGTGGCTGTCAGGTGCTATAACAAAATCAATCTGGCAGTTGTCTCTGGCAATCACAAAGGTGGCTCTTTGTTAACTATGATAGATAACCACGGTTAACTTTTTTCTTTGTCCATTCATTATCCTTGCATCCCCAAAGTCCACATTTACCTCATTATTTCTTTCCTGTTCCTTCCCTATTACACATTTTCATCTTTCTCCTTTTTCCTTTCTTCACTTCTTTCCCTCCCTGGAGAGCTGATGGTTTCCTCAGTCAGGCTGTTTAAGGATTCATTTCATCTGGAGGTTGCTCCATCATTCTGATAGAGACGAGGAGAGTGATGGATCGGACAGATGTGAGACAGATACCATGACCATTCAGAGTGTGTGTGTGATTTTAAATTTATTTGAGACATCATTTTGCTGCATTTAATTATAAACCATGGTTCAGACAACAATGCCAGAACGACAGAAAATACTAATTCAGTTAGATCAGTTATATATTATAGATATACTGTATGATGAGTTTAGATGCATTTGTTCATCTTAATGTTGACTCATATAGAAGTGTAATACTCACAAGAAAAGGAGTATTCCATTAAAGGTACACTGACAAGCACTATGGAACACTATGTCGACAAGGACGCAAACATATATGCTTGTGGGCGATGCAACTGACATTTCTGCAGTTACCTATTATTCCACTGATAACCCTTACCCTATTGGCAGGTGCTCCAGCAAATGCAATCAAGAAGACTGCTAGTAAGTAAATAATGTTAGTAAAGTGTAAAATGTTCAAAACTTGGCTTTGCTAACATTTTATGATGAAGGAAATACATTCAGCATGGTTAGACCTTAAAGATACATACAATGTATTTTGGTGAGAAACAACCCCAAACAACCCAACAGGAATGATATCCCCAAAAATGTTTAGAAATCTTGAAGCTCAAACACAAAGAAAATGGTTTTATTGATTTCTAAGACAAAAACAGCACACATTATTTCATGAAGTTTATAGAATTATAAACAAAGTTCGGGAACCAAATACCACGCCTTGTACGTATCCCATTTCCGCACTACAGGGTATTTAGACACACCACATCCGCTCCTCTCCCCTTTGTCTCAGCTTGCAAGCACCCTGTGACACACCAGCATCTAAACTTAAAACTTTCTTACTCACATCACGGACCTCGAACTGCTCCTCAACGCTTCGGACGAGGACTTGTTCGACGTCCCGGAGTCCCCCGGCATCCGATCTTTCCGGCAGCCTCACCTGTGCTCCTCGGTTTCCCTCATCCTGGCCTCTTGGCCCTCATCCTCCGTCAACGACAGTATCGTCGAGCCCTCGATCCCCTGCGGCTCCAGGGGAAGGTCCCGTACTCGGTGTCCGAAGGAAGCTACTCATTCCCGACGCTCACTCCAGCCTCGCTCGAGATCCCAGAGCCCACCCAAGAGGAGCAGCCACCGCGCGCAGCGCTCTCCTCGCCACCAGTGTACCGACTGCTCCTCGGCCCCAAACATGTCCGAGTGGACGAGAGGACGCGCCTCGGTAACAGACAAGCGAAGCCCAGCCATGCCATACCACTTTCCATTGGCGGCTCCCCTACCATCCATCACCCCCAAACCTGCCATAGATCACCCATCCATCCTCGGCTCCCTCCCCAAAAGCACGGACAGGAGAGGGAGACCTGTCCTCTACCAGGGAGGATGGATGATCTGCAATAACTTCAACGACCTCGGTTGCAGCTCCTCCAGCTGCAAATTCCTCCACACTTGTTCATTCTGTGGGGGAGCCCACACCAGAGCCACATGCCCACACAACCCGACAAAGCAACAGCTGTAGTCAGCCCAATCGGAGTGGCAACCAGGAAGTACTCCGGGAAAAAGAGGCTCATCATCGACCTCTCGTCCCCCCACGGTTCCACTGTTCCAAGCATTAACAGCCTGATTCCCAGCCTGGACTTTTCCATGCAATACGCCACCATAGACCACGCCATTTCCCTCATCCGCCTTGCGGGCCAAGGAGCATGGTTGTCCAAGGCGGACATCCCCTCCCCAGTCCTCCCCATCCACCTCGACTACTAACACCTCTTTGGGGTTTCCCGGAAGGGCGCATACTATTTTGCCGTGCGTCTAACATTTGGCTGCAAGAGCAGCCCAAAAATTTTCGACTCATTGTCCAAAGCCCTCTGCTGCATTCTTTCCAACAATTATAAACTCCCGTACGTCATCCACCTACTTGATGACTTCCTCACGGTCAGGCCACCGTCTTCGCCCCCGTCATACGGTCTCACCACAATGATTTCCGCATTCACCAATCTCGGCGTTCCCCTGTGTCCAGAGAAAACAGAGGGCCCAAGCACATCCTTGGAATTCCTCGGCATCACCCTCAACTCCATTACACTCCAAGCATCTCTGCCTACTGAGAAACTCCACCGGATTTCTCTACTCATTCAAAACTTTCCCATGGCCAACACATGCACCAAACGTCAATTACTCTCACTGCTGGGCCATTTCAACTACGCCACCCGCATCATCCTTCAGGGCCACCGCCGTCCCATCCATCCACGACCACATCACGCTAGACAGCGTGTGCAAGATGGAACTAAAAATGTGGCACCAGTTCCTCTCTTCCTGGAACGGCATCTCCTTCTTTTACGACGACCATGTCACAGATGCCAATGACATCCAGCTACACACCGATGCCGCCCCTTCAGTCGGCTTTGGCGGTTATACGGCGGCAGATGGTTCTCTGCTGAATGGCCACCTGACTTCTCTTCCCTGGCCCCTTCCTCCACCATTTCGGAAATGTACCCGATAATCATTGCTGCCATTCTTTGGGGGCATGAATGGTCCAAAAGACCATCGCCATCCACTCTGACAACAGCGCCGTCGTCAACATCCTCAACAAAGGCCGGTCACACAATCTGGACATCATGCAGTTCGTGCGCAAGCTCACATTGGTTTCAGCCCAGCACCAGTTCATCATCCGAGCACTCCATGTTCCAGGTCACAAAAACGCAATAGCTGATTCACTCTCTCGTTTCCTGTTTCAGAAATTCAGACAACTAGCTCCAGCCTCCAACCCTCCTCCAACTCCAGTCCCACCGTTTTCAGCCACAATCTACAACTGAACCCGCAACTGGAACAACTGGTCACCATTTCACGGGACAACATCATCAACAGCGTCGCCCCTGGAACACTATCTTCATTCCTCACCGGCTGGAATTCCTTTAAAGCCTTTCACATCTCCCACGGACTCCCATTCCCTTCATTGGACATTCTTACCCTCTCCTGCTTCATTACATTCTCCCACACTCAACTCAAGATCAAGTCTTCCACCATACAGACTTACCTCAGTGGAATCAATTTCTTTGTTAAATTGATTTCCGGAGCGCCATGCCCAGCCTTGTCCCACTCTCATATTAATATGTTAATTAAAGGTCTCCGCAAGGCCACAGGCTACTTGTCTCCCCACATAGACAAAACCCTGGAGTCCATGTTTTTACTAGCCTTTTTTGGCTTCCGACACTGCTCAGAAATCACAGCTCCTTCCTACTCCTTTGATCCATCACTACACACCACATTGTCCGACATCTCTTTCCACTCTTCAGACACACTCATCTACCACCTCAAACGCAGCAAGACCAACCAGTCGGGTCAACCTCAACCCATCTACCTTTTCCACCTAGATCCATACATAAGTCTTTACGAACCCATCCACGAGTACATCAACACAAGACTAGCCAACTGAGCTTCCCCTCAAGACCCTCTGTTCATCACGGAAACGGGAAGGGTAGCAACATGTTTTTGGTTCCATCACCACATGCGCTCAGTACTCGCCAGATCCAGAATACCAGACCAGTTCTCAGGACACTCATTCCACATTGGAGCCGCTTCCACCGCCTCTAGACAAGGCATTCCCGACAACATCATCAAAATCCTCGGCCGTTGGTCATCCCCCGCCTATCATACCTACATCCATCACGACGATCCATCAAGAAATCCCATTCTCGCCTCTCTGGTTGAAGTCTCTTTGGGGGCTTCGTACAGATGCCAGATCATCGAGACAGCACCCCCACCCTGAGTCTCAACCCCCTGTTCCCACTTACCTCCCCGACGTCGACGCCTCTCCTCCTTTCATCTATCACTCTCCTATCCACTCCCTCCTTCCCCTCTTTCCCGCCTGCTCTTCTTTCTCCCCATCCCTCGACCATCATCCCCTCGACCCTTACCCCCTCATCCCGCATCCCACGACCTCGACCCTCACTCCTGCATCCTCACACCCCCGACCCTCTCCCTTCCCCCATCCATCCTTCCCTCTCCAACCATCCCTCTAACTATCCTTTCTCCTTTTCACCCTGCTCTTCCATCACACTCCCAATAAACCATTAAATCCATACTCTAGAAGGAGTGATCTTGGTTAGTGAACTAAGAATAATTAGTTATGAATCTAATGAAGGTGCATTGTCAGTTCATGTTCTTAATGCAGTTTTCTTAAAGCTGCATTCATGGAGTTTTTGCCACGTGGGGGTTTTGAGTAAAATGTCTTGACAACTAACTGATGGATTGTCATGAAATTTGGTACATGCATTCATGTCCCGCTCAGGATGAATTATAATAACTTTGGTGAGCTGTTACCCTTTCTTTCTAGTGCCACCATCATGTCAGGAATATAATTTGTCTAATACTTTAGTTTATGACCAACTATCTGCTAAACCAATGACATTTCCATCATAATTCCGCCATAATAATTTCTGTCAATTATATTAACAAGATGAGTCATCATTGTTTAAATATTAATAGATGCCACAATATGCAATTAAAATCAATACTCCATCATACACGAAAACTATGAAAATTATCAGGGTTTTGTACTATGTACTAAGTTTTGCACTGCTAGCAGTAATGTGTGAGGATGGTAATGTTTTTCTGTTCAGCCAAAACTTTGGTCCAGAGCAATATTTTTGAAGAACTACTAAACAGATTTCTATGCAATTGCAATGGATATTAATGGTCCTAATGATTTTGGTGAGTCCCTGACCTTTCTTGTAGAGAAATGTTCCACTTTGTATGCTAGAAATAACAAAATCTAACAGGCAGATTGCCAGGAAATATGATAAGCAGTCTTGCTCCCCTGATGTTGAATGATTTGAATGGAACATTGTGCCATTATCACATCAAATTTTTAGATCCACTACACTCTGAGAAAATGCAATTTTTAAAAATGTATTTAACCTTTATTTAATCAGGAAGTCTCTTGAGATACATTATCTCTTCTACAAGAGAGACTTGGCCAAAATGGCAGCGTAAAATAGATATCATGCATCAATACATATCATCATCATATGTTGTTCTTTTCATGCAACACTTTCATTCTCTGACCTGAAAATGTTTATTTTTCCTTTCTTGAATTTGTCTTTGTTGTAAACAAATTTAACCTATCAACTATTATACATGTTAATCTGCTGTCATATGAGTCCCTGTGGAGCGGTTCCCTATTGCCATATGTAGTACTGTTTTCTATTCATACATACCACAGAAAAAGAGAAATTACACCATCATGCAATCTCAAACGCAATTCAAGAACCTAGTATCTCAGGAATAAAAGCTGCTTATTACTGTATGTCAAAGATGAAGAGCAAAAAGAATGAATGATCAGATATTGAATGAAAAGGAACTTATTGTATAGAAAGGTATAGAACCAATTTCATGCTCTGGCAAAAGAATTGTAGATGGAAATGTCTTGGTTTACATTTACATTTTATTGTGGATTAATATGCATTGTCCCATACATTTAAATCAATGCAAATACAAAATACACAACATGGCGACACTGTTGGGATTCATAGCTTTCTTAGAATATGTGTTGTGAATACACAAATGCTTCCTCTTTCTTCCTCTTTTTCTGAGTTGGTGATTCACCTACCTTACTTTTGTAAGCAATAATAATGTGCACTACTTACACACTGCACTCACTTACCTTACACACCCATATCAGTTGTTGATTCGTTTGGAAATCTCTCTCATGGCACTTCACACTGTAAAAGAGTGTATTTGTAACGCTGAATTTGCTTCCAACCTCTCAAGGCTTAGCAGGTTAAAATGAACATTTTTATATAACATCTAACAATTAAGATCAAGATGTTATTCTCTAAGCAAATTTTTTTTCACCAATGACACATAAATAAAAATATACTAAATGACCGTGGATTCGATAATTCAAATATTAGAACAGTGAATGAGTATTTAAAAATTTAAAGTATTATTAGCTGTATTTATTGGCATGCCATAACCTTTGCCAGGAACCTTCTATCAGCAGACAAGAAATATATGCATGTCCACACACAGTTTGTTGAGACACTTCATACGTGACACTCTTTTTCAATTACTCTCATTACCTAGAGCAAACACACGCAGACACGCGCACACACAGACACACATGCACAGAGCTGGCCAAGCGTAGCCTGGCCAAGGCAGAGGAGATTATGATGGCAAATTGTATCTGAGTCTTTTCTGTAAACCCCTGAAGCAGAGCTGGAATGAAAACAGAATAGAAAATAGAGACAGAAAACAAGGTGGACTAGAGGGAAAGGACAAAAAACAATAGCAATTAAATATCCATCTATATATCTGTGCCTGATGGCACATCTCAGTGAGAATAATAAAGCTTCTGTGCATGTGTGTTTGTAGAAAGTCTTCACTTTACAGTGATACAAACCTCTCTGTGTATCAGTTTGTGTGTGGCTGAGATATTAGAGAAGAGATGGAGCTCAGGCAGGCAATCACTGATGAACTGTGAATTGCGATGATAAGCTCGAAGGCGCTCCTCTGAATAAAGACACGAAAAGAAAAGCATGCAGAGAATGATGGATTGATGGAGTGAGAGAGGAGAGCGGTGTCAAAGTGAGTGTATGCAACACCTAAGAGATGCATGAACAGTATCCTGAGGTTTCAGCATTTCAATGTTTTTCAAACATAAAACACTGCCAATGTACCAACATATTTTTAAAAAAAAGGAAAGAGGAAAGAAATACTCTGTAAATCTCTACAACGTTAAAGTTACAGTAATGTTGCAACTAATGCAACATTCCTACTTAAAATCATGTTTAGTTTCATTTATAAAGTCTGGGTCCTTTCTAAATCAAAAGCATACAACTGAATGATTGGAATTTGCAATAGTTCTCAAAAAGTAAATGTCATTCAAACAGTTCATGCATTCAGAAGTTTTATATTAAGAATTGCAGATGTATTAGTTTACAGCACTATTTTAAATTAGCCTTAAAGGCCCCATTAAATAAAAAACAAATTTTTCCAGTTTTAATCATGTGTCCCTGTGTTAATTGTTTATTTATTTCATTTATTTCTTGTTATATGCCAAATATGTGTCAAAAAATCAGTATCAGAGTATTCTTACATCAAAATCCCTGTCTTTTCTTTTAAACATATTTCAAATGTTTGATGACTCATCCTGCACTCAGGGGCGTTTACAAAAGTTCATCCAATCAAATGTGACTAGCTAGCCACACTGCTAATATAAAACCACACTTCACTGTTTGTGAGTCGTAGTAGCTAACAGAGCAATATGGAGAGCGATAAGAAGTGATGTGTCTTCCTAATTTAACAACAGGTGAGGAGGTGCGCATGAAGCCAACAGTTGTCTGTAGCTCAGTTTCTCTCTGCAGCTCTGTATTGTGCTAAACTCTAAGCTCCACCCACTTTTTAGCAGTCCAATTAAATGCAAAGGATTTGATTTAAATCTCTCTCCAGAAGGAGCTGTGTGAAATCTGATAAATTGACTAAAGTGATGTCACTTGCATCAGTTAGGGCTGAAGACTACAAGTTTGAAAATGAAAAAAATCTGGGTGTGTGGATTTAGAAAGAAGTAGGTTACCAGACCTCTGTTACAGCCTGAGGTCACATTAGCCACTACTAGCATAACATACCCGAGCCTTCAACTGAGTGGCTGACAGTCAAGGTTTTGACAAGGAAGAGGAATGCATGGAATGACAAAGATTATATCTCTGGTTCTACTGCATCGATAGTGTACTTTTTAAATCTTAACAGTAAAAAAAAAATTAAACATTGACTGTAACAACATTGTTAGAGAAGAGCAATGTTGAATCAGTGAAGAACTCTTAAAATCCGTGTAAAGGAAAAGCAGAGATTTCTTTTGAAACACGTCATACATGTTAGAAAATAATTGCTGAAAACATGAAAAGACTGTAAACTATGTAGTACTGAATTGTGACGTTAGACTTTTAAACTGTTTTTCACCATTTCTGTGTTCAGGATCTTTTGGGTGGGCCTGAAATGGTGGTTCCATGACGTAGAGTTGTGACTAGAATGACCCCTCCCCTAACACTATATAAGAACTAGCGCCTTAGCATCAGCTCGGTGTGTAGTATGTTGTTTGCTAATGGCAGCATGCAATACTTTCATTGCCAGCTTAGCATTAGCATCCAGGGGGTGTATGCTGCAGTCACAACAGTAGATGTAAACTCTCTTGGCAGATAGAAGGTCCACAGTTAACTATGAGATATTATAGGTCAGCAGAGCGGTGCCTCTCAATAATGGCATGTCAGTGCACCAAGCTTTGTTAACATAAATGCACAGTCCCCCAACCCCCATCTCTGGTCTTATCGGAGTCACTAGCTGTTGTATTCGCCCTGCTGTTAAGCCATGTCTCCATAAAAATCATGAAGTTGCAGTCCATAATCCTTTTATGAAAAGATATTTTTATCCTAAAGATAAATCAAATGACAATGTGTACTGTCAAATATGTTGTTCATAAACGAGACCACCAAGAATGATCACCAACTTCTGCAGTTCCCCTCAGTACAGCGCAGCTGTTTTCAGCAAAAAAAGCTCTCATAAACCCTCTGTATACTGCCCAGCACCAAACGGCAGGCAGTTAGCAACTAGCTAGCAACAAGTTGGAAAATTAGCAACTAGCTGGTGAACATAATGGAGCATTTAGCAGCTAAAGAGTCAGATATTTCTCTCAGGAGTCTGTAGAGACCAAAACAAAGCTAAAAAGAGAGTGAATATTGGACTTACATCCATCAGGAGGACAAAAAAATGACTCCAATGCTCTGTGTGCTGGATGTGTAAATACGCAACTGTTTGCTAACATGTTCGCCATATACCTGTGTACAGTGATAATGTATCAATGTTGTGTTTACAGCTTGTTCCTCAGCCCCTGATTGGCCAAAAAACAGTTACAGCAAGTTTAAGGGAGTAACAGCAACATATACCTTGCCACTGTATTGGTTTACATGTACATTTCATTCTCAACTCCTCTTGAAGAAAAACAAAGTGAATTCCATTCAATTTCTTAGCTTGTGCATAAACTTGAGTTGGGATCAAATTGGTAGCTAGAGAGAGACATTTTGTCCATTCCTGGGTTATACTGTTATATTTCTCTTCACCTTTGTATCAAGACATGTGCTCATTGGAAAGCTTGTCTTAGAGCCTCCACCACAGAATGACAGCCGTCAGCACAGTAGTAACAATGGGGGGCCACGATGCCACACTTTCATTTACACAGCAGGAGGCTCAGTTGAAGCTGCTTTTTTCTGCACCGACACTTAAACCAAGTGTGGAAACACGTCTGAGTGATGTCCAACTACAAGGCCTCTCAGGAAAAACAAATATTACTGTTAAAAGAAGCCAACTGGAGAGGAGTCAGTGTTAAATCTGTTGGAGGTGATCACGCCATCTCCCATTCTGCCAATTTTACTTTATTCTGCCCAGACTTTGGCTGGTTATCTGGTTTATGTGGATGGCTTTCCTCTCTTGCAGGCAATACCTACTGCAATTTAAGCTCAGTGAAAACATTAATCTATCATGTGAGATAACCAAATAATAAATCATGATCTTAAGATCAGACAAAATATAAATGTCAATCCTATCCTGCTGAGACAATCTGCCAACATTGCAACATGGAACATCAGGACCACGTATGCAGGAGGTAAGACAGCAGTTTGCTCTCCGCCAACATCTCATATGGATTAAAGCACATCCACCCCACCACACCTACTAACCACAACTGTCCACCTGACCAGTCTGCCAGAGATTGATGTCCTCCAGGTCCTAGTCATTATTGCTTTGGTTCCACATCCAACTGTAATACTTTCTCTACCGGACTTGGACCCGCTGATTTTCCTAACAATTCAATATCTCCTGTTGTTATCAATAACAAACATAACAATAAACAACATGGCCCCTCCCACTCTACACACAGTGACCTCCACCTTAACACAACTCGAGCTTATGCCTACACTCTACATCACAGAAGTACACCTAGGAGCAAATCACCTTGAAAAAGCTTGACCCTGCACCTTCTATGTCCTCCTCAGATGAAAGTTTTAAGTTTGCATTATTGAACATTAGATTGCTCTCTAGTAAGAGTTTCTACATTAGTAATTTTATTTCTCAATATGGTCTACATTTTTTATTTCTCACTGAATGTTGGCTGTCATCCACTGCCTCAGCAACACTTATTAAGGCTTCTCCCCCAGGCTATAACTTTTATTCTCCACTAGACAAGGCAAGAAAGGGGGTGGAATAGCAGCCATCTTTTCAGATTTGGTTAACTGCACTGAACGCACTTTTGGGGATTTCTCAACCTTCGAATATCTGGCCATGACTATTACTATTACTCAACAACACATTCTTGCATTAACCATTTACAGACCCCCCTCGCCTAAGGGTGAGGACCCTATTGTTTTTCGTGTTTGTTTGTTTGTCTTCCTTTCTTTATTATTATGCCACTTTTAACTTGCATGTAAATGACTGCTCAGATTCTAGAGCGATGGAATTTATGGACCTGGTTAGCAGTCTAGACTTTACCCAACATGTGAGGAATGCTACTCACAACCATGGAAATACACTGGACCTCATCTTTTCAAAGGGTATTGATGTTGATGTTTCATCTATTTTACAGGTTCCAGTTTCTGATCACTCCTGTGTCTTTTTCAAAGTTTTTCTCTCCACTCCAACTAAGTATCTAGAGCCTGACACAATTACTTATCGTTGTATTGATACCACTGCTAGGTCTATACTGGCTGAGTGTTTACCTGATCTACTTGACTCCTGTAGTGCAAATTCTGGTTCTGAATAGCACCACCCTTGACGCTGTTGCCTCTCTTACAACCAGAAAACGTACTTGGATTAAATCAGCACCATGGTTTTCAGATGACACCTGTTCACTCAAACAGACCTGTAGAAAGCTTGAGCACAAGTGGCGTGTAACAAAACAAGAAAGTTATCGCCTTGCCTGGGCTGAGAGTGTTAAAAAGTATAAACACAATCCTCTCAAAACAATGACTATGACATCTCCAATCCTTTGATGGATGCAGGCACTGTGACTCAGATCAACTGCACCCTTTCACAGTTTGAAATCATTTCCCCTGATGCCTTTACCAGCCTGGTAACTGCTTCCAAACCCACAACTTGCATATTAGACCCTATACCGTCTATTCTTTTAAATGAACTGTTACCTATATTAGCTAGCCCTGTTCTTCATATAATAAATAAATCAATTTCCATGGGATCGGTTCCCTCAGCTTTCAAAACTGCTATTATTAAACCACTGCTTAAAAAACCTAATATTGATCCACAAATTCTGAACAATTATCAACCAATTTCCAATCTTCCTTTTATGTCGAAACTACTTGAGAGAATAGTTGCTGATCAACTCACTGCCTACTTATCAAACAACAATCTTTTTGATAAATTCTAATCTGGCTTTCGGTCCTGTCATTCAACTGAAACTGCCTTGACCAGAGTAGTCAATGATCTATTAATAATTGTTGATTCTGACTTAACATCATTGCTGCTGCTTCTTGAGTGCAGCTTTTGACACTGTGGATCACAGCATACTTCTAGACCGCTTGGAGAAGCATATTGGTATCCAGGGGACAGTGCTTTCATGGTTTCAATCATATTTATCAAATAGAATGCAACGTGTATTTTACGATAGAATCTCTGAATTTTCTCAAGTAAAGTCTGGTGTACCCCAGGGATCAGTCCTTGGCCCTATGCTTTTTGCTATCTACATGCATCCCCTTGGTGACATCATTTTTAAATATGGTATTAACTTTCATTGCTATGCTGATGATACGCAGCTATATGTACCTGTAAAGCCAAATGACCTTTCCCAGCTCCTAAATTTACAGGCATGTCTATCAGAAATTTAAAGAAATGGATGGATATGAACTTTTTGCTGTTAAATGCTGATAAAACTGAGTTATTAGTTGTTAGACCAGCAAAACATGAGCATCAGCATGAGAACCTGAGTTTAAATATCGATAACTGTATTATCTCTGAAAGCTCGACCATCAAAAACCTTGGAGTGATTTTTGATTCCCGTCTCACATTCCATTCTCATATCAAGGCTATTACCAAGACAGCATTCTTTCATCTTAGTAATATTGCCAAAATCAGACCTATTCTATCACTGCGTGACGCTGAAACCTTAATCCATGCATTTGTATCTTCCAGACTTGATTACTGTAATGTCCTTTTTCCTGGTCTTCCCACTTGTTCTACTAGAAGCCTGCAGCTTGTTCAGAATTCTGCGGCTAGAATCTTGACAAAATCCGAAAATTTGACCATATCACACCCATTCTGGCCTCTCTGATTTTAAGGTTCTTCTTTTAAGTTATAAGGCCTTGCACCACCTTACCTATCAGAGCTAATTACACCATATACACCAGCACGCCCTCTGCGCTCTCTCAATGCTGGTCTCCTGGTCATTCCTTCATTTAACAAAAAATCAATTGGCTTCAGAGCATTTGCCTACCGTGCCCCTTATCTCTGGAATGGCCTTCCATTACATGTTAAAGAAGCACGTTCAGTTGAAATCTTTATCAAGACTGAAAACCTACATTTATTCACTACTATAGAGCCTCCCCTAAAACTTAGCCGGGCCTATCACCTTTTAACATCTATTTAACATTGATATTTTTAATGTGGTTGATTCACTTTAAGTTTTTTATTATTGTAAATTGATTTCTGTATGTTGTCCTTTTTAACTGTTAAGTGCATTCACTACAACTTGTCGGGCCCATCACCTTTTAACGTCTATTTAACATTGATGTTTTTAATGTGGTTGTTTCACTTTTAATTGTTATTATTGTAAATCGATTGCTGTATGTTGTCCTTTTAAGTGTAAAGCGTGTTGGGACCATGCTGCATGGTGATTCTACACTTTAAATAAAATTGAATTGAATTGAGTAATAACGGAGGAGATGAAGAGATACAGAATATCTCTCCTGGTTCTGTGTGAAACCAGATGGCTCCAGTCAGGGCAGGTTAAATCTGCCAGTGATGAGTCCATATTGTACTCGGGGCACCCAGAAGACTGTGCACCACATAGAGAGGAAGTAGAGTTCTATCCAAAGAAGCCCAGAGAGCCTCCATCAGCTGGGAACCCATCAACTCAAGGATCATTACAGCAAAATTTCATACTATGCACAAGAAAATAAACATAAATAGTGCAGTGCCACACTCCCACCAGCAATGCAGATTTTGAAACCAAGGACCACTTCTACAACCAACTACATCACGTACTTCAGATCAAGAGAGGAGAGGACGTCATGGCCTGACACATAACACTGAAAACACACCAAAGAGCAGCAAAATGCGGCTCGCTGCAAAAATTTTTGTGCGGCTGAGGGGCGTGTCCTTTCATTTCTGTCCTTCTGTGTGCCGCAATAACATACTACCAATGTGAACCAAAAAGCTTGTTGACATATCTGATAGACTATGTTTCTGAAGTGAGATGGGATGCTTCTTCCACTACTGTGTATAGGGTACAGTCTAGCTAATAATGTGAAAGTTTTTGGACAAGACATGCACTTTCTCCTGTGTGCTGTCACATATACGATCATGATGTTGCCTTTGTGTCCAACATAAACAGCCTATTTTATCACTTGTGTGCAAGGTGAGTATTGAAATTGAAGCAGAAAGACAAACTCTGGGGCATGAATATTATGAAACTGCATAACCAAATACTGACCCACATGCAACTATATCCTCTCAGTTCAAACTCACCAGTCACACCAAGCAGATTGGCAATCTCTATCCATACAAGATTTCTTTTTTTCTGCATCTCTGTAATTGTTCAATGTGTTGTCATACAGTATGGGGTGTGAAGAAACAGCCACAATCAGTTTATCTTTCATTGTTAATGTGTTTTGGGCAGCAAGAAATTATTTGAAACAGAGGTCGCCACGTCAGAGGACTCTGTGTATTGATTGGCTGCAGGTTTTCTCTGGCTGCAATTCGCCACAAAAAGTTAAACTATTCCCAACTTTTAGTTTGGTTGCACTTCGCTGCAGAAGGTGGAGGCCGCGGCGAAGTGCGGTAACCACAGGTTTTCCATAGAGATTGCATAGCAGCTTGCTGCAGGACGCGCTTCACTGCTCTTTGATGTGGTTTCAGTGTAAGCAAACTAAGCATCTGCCCCAGCATGAGGGGGCCCCAGAGGGCTGACATACACTGTCTCAAAATGTGGGAATCCACTTTACCTGTGGTACCATTGCAGTGACAACCAGTACCAGGACCCCCCCCCCCCCATCTCACTGATGTCTCTGAGAGTCACAGAACTAATCAAACTTCCAATCCTCCGATTAGTGGACGACCTGCTCTACCTCCTGAACCACGGCCGTCCCATATGTGTTTTACTCTGAACAGAGAGCCTTAATTGTTAGGCGGACAGTTTTTAGCTGCAGTTTGGTCAGTGCAACACTGTCACATCCTGCCAGGACTTTCAGTTTCTTGGACTCTTTGTGTTTTTGTTCTCTTGGGTTTTCTGTTACACTTCTGTTGAGTCAAGTCCTTCTGGTAATGGTTTTGCTTGTCATGATTTGGGTGGTGGGTTTAGAGAACTGCCTTTGTTAGTTAGCTTAGAGTATTGTGTTTTTGGTTCTCTGGTTTCCCTGTTTTCTCCTCCTGTGTTCATGTGCTCCTCCTCTCACCCTCGTTAGCCCTGCCCTGCTCTGTGTCTTCCCCACACCTGCCCTGTATCAGTCTTGTCAGCCCTGCCCTGCTCCCTGTGTTTCCCTCAGCCAATCACTCTGAGCCTGCCCTTGTGTCTAGTCACCTGTTCCCCATTCCCTGATTGGTTTAGTGTGTATTTATAGTCCAGTTTTGAGTTCAGTCTTTGTTAAGTCGTCTGCAGTTATGGTTAGTGTTCCCTGCTCCTGTGTTTATTGTAAAAATATTCTGCATCTGATCCTGCCTGCCTGTTTTCTTCTGCGTTTCTGTTTTCCGACCTTTGATTCATCCTAATGACTCCGATAGTGAGCACGTTAAGTTTTTTTCAGTCCATCCATGAGGAGAACCCCGTTCTGGCAATGAGGTTAATGGCAAGTCGCTGGGAGTCTGTGGAGCATGAGGCAGTAGTCATCCAGCCTCCAAGCCAGCTAACCTTGACCCTGCTAGCCATCAGTCTGCTTCTCAGCCTGCCATTCCTCAGCCCCCATGCTGGACAGCCTACCACCAGCCTGCTCCCCAGTCTCTAAGGCTTGAGGTTCTGAGCCTGCAGCCTGCTGGTCCCAAGCAGGCCCTCAGAGCTTCAACCACAATGTTACAAATCAGCTGGTTTTCCTGATAACTGGTTACCTTTGTTTGTAAATGTCAGGCGTTTCTCACAGTGACAGCAGATGTTCAGACCGTGGTGAGCAAACGTAGCTGACCTTGTGAATGCCTGATAATAATTCCATACCACTCATAATTTCGTAGACAACGCCATCCATCCATGATTAATTTAGGCAGTGATAGTTTATGCAGTCTAGTGAAACTGTGGGATCAGAAAAATTAGCCATATTTTGATGTGTGTGTGTGTGTGTGTGTGTATGTATGTATGTATGTATGTATGTATATATGAAATAAATAAAATTAAAAAAAAAAATCGTTACGTGGGTTTTGATACCAGACATGACATCCAAAGCAAAACTTACAGTGCTTTGTGCTAAACCACTGAGCCATGCGACTGTCAGAAAATGACTACTCAAATACATAACATATGTTGAAGCTAAAATGGTAAATGCATATTATCGTCTGGCTTCAAAACACCTCTGCTGGATTAACTTGTGACAACTGTTATTGCAATGATAGCAGCCATACAAGTCCAGTTTGTTGCACCTCCGAAGTTAAACATTTTATGAGAATCATAATGTCTGTTTAACGTAGTTGGGTGAAAATACCAATCATTTCATGTTTGGACCATGTTTCTGTTTACCTCTGTGTGTGCTGTAAAGCACATTGGATCAACAGTGTTGTGTGTAATATTAAATTGATTTGAGTTCAGTGGTGCATAGTTTTTTCTTTTTGTTTGTTTTTTTTATTTTATTTACAATGTGCAGCAGGACACACTGGGTACCAATATTCCTTCTCTGTTGGAGGCTGCCCCACACAGACCCAGTGGAACCATCTACCACATGACATGCATTCAATCTGAAAAATAAAAAACTTTAGGATCACAAAGTGAAAATAAATTCAACATTATGGAGCAGAGCAGTCAACATGGGTCTGTCCCGTCATTTCTGGGCTTTCTCCTTACAGAAATGGCAGAGATCCTTTATTACATCTGTCACAAATATAGTTATTGAACTGTCTGTATACTTAGTTATGGATTAATACAACCATCACATTCATACCTGACTCAGAAATCAGCGTTTGGGCCATTTCCTTTCTCATTCGGTTGACTGCCTCCATGTCAACTGGAAAGTCAGCCTCCTGTCCCTTTTTAATATATGTTCTGCCATCTTGAAAACAAATTGGAGTAAATTGTCTCATCGAAAGAGATGGATTAACTGACAAACTGGGAAACTTACTTTACACACCAGCACCCCACATGATGTTGTGTCTTGCTGGTGGAGGTGGGAAATTGTGTCACATGACCACCTGGAGACGCTGATGTTCCTCCTTCTGATGAAGGCCCTACATTATGAAGATAGAGGGATGAAAGTATGAGATGCTGCTTTGCTGGCTATGTGAAAAAGTCTGCCACACCAGAGATAATAGGTGTACCAAAGAGGGATCATCCAAGATTTGCTTACCTTGTCATTTCATTACATTTCTGCACCTGGGCACTGGTGGCACCAAAAAGGGCCTTTCGTTCCTTGGGGTATATAGCCTGTTAAAAATACACAGATGGACTCCTAAATGTGCATGAAACATGAAGAGTATATGTGTGCTAAAGATGGGCATACAAACTTGGACAAAAGTTCACTTACCACCACAGTCCAGTGTCTGTCTTTGCAAACTGCTCCAATTAATGCATCATACTTTGCAGCATCCAGCTACAAAAAGTCCAGTTGTTAAAATGGACTTAACATTCTGAATAAGACATTGTTACATTGTTAGGATTAGAATAATGATGCTCCCCTTTCTCAGCCCCCAAGACCTGCAAAGAGTTCACTTTGTTATTAATAGGCTAATCTGTTTCAACAAACTTTTAATAGCCTGCTTAGTGCTAGATACATACCTCACTCTCCAGTTCCCTTCCAGGGGCAAGGCTCTGGAGATCGGATATGAACAACTTCTAGGGTCCAACCTTTGCCCACAGTATCTCCCCCTTTCCCCAGAAGTCAGGCAGTGGAAAGGAAAAAGTATTTTAAAAAGGGTACAGAGAGAGGAATGCTAATGGAATACAATACATTATGTTAAATGTTGTATAGGTTTTACATATACATACATTTGCTTTGGTCAGGGTGTGTCATACTAGATGTCTGTTCACTGTGGCAGCTGGTAGTGGCCGGAGAGATGGGAGAGTGTGTTTATTGGAGGGGTGCTTGTACAGGACAGTGTGGCAGAGGAGGCTGGAGAGTATAATGGAGGGGTGCTGGCAGCATCAGGGTGATTGAATTTGTGGACTGCTGATGGACCAGAGGCGTTGTGACCTGTTGTGCTGTGGTGTGGGGCCAGAGGAGAGGGCCCCTCAATTCTTCTGAGCTTAGCCTGAACCCTCTCCTCTGGCTCAATGAAATGTGTTAAATGGTTGATGTTTGCCGTCGTCTAAGTATTGTCTGTTGTAGATCGTAGTATGGCCCTTTTGTCCTGTAGCTCCATTTTCTTGCGTTTGTCTGCACCTGCTGATACACGCCATGTTTTTTTAAGGCCTCACAGACAACTTCCTCCCTCACTAGTGTCTCCACTTTATCATCCGTTATCTACAAGGGCAAAAACAAAAGTGCATTAGTATAAAAAGGCATTACATTTCAATGATTGCCATATCCAAACATTGCAAACATTACTTTGACCCTCTTACCTCACACTCACTTGGTACCTCAGAGGGGTATCTGGCCTCCCTACGAAACATTAATAATATGGATTATATTGTGTTGTCAGGTGTTTTTTTTGTTCTCAGTCCAAACATGGCTGCTGCCAGATTTTGGTCCCATGTATTACGATTGTCCCTGGGCAGCTTGCCAAGAGATCTAAAATATTCAGTTACATGTGAGTAGAAAATTAACTTCATATATTCATAATTAACTGTGTAACTTAACATTGTGATATGTTGTGGTATTTAGTGTTTTAAGATTAACTTACCGTTGAATTGTGCTATTAAGTTTTTCAACAAGTCCATTTGTTTGCGTGTGATAAGGTGAGCAAAAGCTCCTCTTGACACCCGGCTTTTCACAGAGGCGAGTGTTAAACTTCCACAGTGCCAAAGATAATACAAGTCAGCATGGATAAACAATTCTAAGGTATGGTAAATACTTGATTTTAACCTCACCTTATTTTTAAATTCTGTTCCCTGATCTGTAAGCAGTCTTTGAGGAGCTCCAAATTTGTATACAATATCAAGAATACAATGGGTTTGCTCTTAAGAGGATACGCCTCTGCCCACTTCATAAAGTAGTCAACCATTACACATTTGTATTGGTTACCACTCGCAGTGACAGTGAGCTTGAGAAGATCCATTCCCACTAGCTCAAACGGCTCAGATACCCGAAAGATATGAATGAGTATTAGCTATACTGTACTGGAAGGTTAGTTAGAGCACCTAGTCACACAAATAAGCTCACCTCTATTGGGTTGTATTGCGATTTTTCCTTCAGGCTGGCCCACTTGGACTGACATGCTGGGCATTGACTGATCTGGAAAATGAGTGGACACAGAGTAGGCCAAAATCTATCAAAGGTCAAGTCTGTCTTTACAAGTATCATTGGTATCTAGAGAGGAAATACCACATGTCCTCACATCACAGTGGTTGTTTCCCCTTTGTGGCCACAATATTGTGTCTGAATTATAGATGCTGATCATCAATTTAATAAATAGAAATCATTTAAAGTAAGTTTTATTTGGTTAATGAGAAAATTAGGGGTATATAAGTATATTCACTTACCCATTTCTGGATGTCTGCCTTCGTGCCAGGCCAATAGTATCTACTTATAATTGCATGATGGGTTTTATCAACCCCACAGTGTGCCCCAACATTGCTGCAGTGGAAATCCTGGAATATTTTGTCTGCCTCCTCTGCTGACAGCACAACCTTGGCTAAGTGCTCTTCATGATTGTGCTTCCTCCTACAAATGTAGAAGAGTTCTCCATCTGGAGATGGTATAGCTCCTGAATTAACTGAGCACCTCACTGATTAACAAAGGTTTGTGGATTTATGGAATTATTTACCTTTTTTAAAGGACAAATTTGCTGCTCTCCTTTTAATGATGTACCTTTCCATCTTGTTGGATCCCTTGGGGATTGTTTATGGACTTTGAAGTCCATGAGCTCCTTAATAACGTTTGGGTCCATTGACGCACTCGTTGAATATTCAGTTGCTCATAATCATGGCTCCAAAATTTCTACTAGAATTGTGGGTAATCGCATAATTGGATGAAAATTACGGACCACTTGCAGCTGCACTCTTGCAGTTTACCCAGCTGTGTGTTATTGGGCCAAGTCACATTTCCCCTCAGGGACAATAAATATATTTTACCTTAAAACACATTAAAGGGCTGAGCTGAAGGTAGTGTGGCCATTGTTAATCTGTTAAATTTCTTAAATAGTGTATTAGTTAACATTAGGAACGTGCAGAGAGCAAAGTATTTTTATTTGTATTCATTGAGGCAGCAAAATGGTTAGCATGTGTATTTATATTTGTATAAAAGTGTAAATAGGCATAAAAATCATGTGTTTTGTTTTTATTACATTTTTAATTTTAGGATATTAAAATGTTAAAATAAGTGTTCTCCAATAAACTAACTTGCAAAGAAGAATCCCATGCCAGGTCTCAAACACACATCACCCAGACTACCAGCATCTGCATTACCAACTGAGCTAAACCCCAGGTCTGCCTTTTTCACGTAGACAGAGCTAAAACTATTCATACATCCATAACACAGAGGCAGCACAGTGTGTGAGGTTTAGAAAAGAATTTCAAAGGCAATTATTGCTTTGCACTTTTCATTTATTGCTATTTTTTACAACCTAACTTTGGAGACAAGGGAAGGGGCTCAACAGGTTGAGTCCCTTGAGAGCACTTCGTGCATGTCCGTAGCTCAGCTTTATCTCTGGGGAGAACCCCCAACTCCGGAAGTGATGTCCAAATAAGGAAATGTGCATCATTCAGCAGGTAGCCATGACTCTCCTCGTTAAGAGCTGCTACTAGTTTTAACACAGCGGAACAGAGAAGACTCCCTGCGCCGCTGTTATTTGACATGTTCTTTTATGTGTAAAATATTTTGTGTATTGTGATTACCGGTATGATTATTTTACTTAATCACATTAAATTTACTTATTGTGCTTTGAACAACCAAAATTATGTTTATCAAGAGCATTCTACTGAAAGGAAGCAAATCAAAGAGAAACACAACAAAGTTTAAACTTCCAAAATGTGTCACCGGCCCAGTCATTTAGGAATGCAATTACAATTTCCAGCAGTTTGAAGCACTTTATTCAAAATCCAAACATTGAACATACCATATTGACATTCAAGCCTTTTCAAGCCCCCCCCCTCCCCTACAGTTGATTTGTAACACCGGCCGTCAAGGCAGAAGACAACACCGCCCCTTAGGTTGCCTTGCCACCATGCCTGTTTGGCTCAGGGTTAAACCTCCTGTCCCTGCTGGCGTGCAGCAACTCCCTGTCATGGCTGAAGTGCAGCAATCCCCTGTTCCTGCTGGGCCGCCGCAGCAATCCCCAGTTCCTGAGCTACGCCAGTCCCCAGTTCCTGAGTTGCAACCATCCTGTCCCTGTCTGCCTGAAGTCATGGAGTCATTGGGTTCCTGGGCAGCTGTTTCCTTTGGTTCCCAAGTTCCTGTGATTCCAGCTTTCTCAAGAAGGTCAGAGGGGTGTTCCATCAACACAGCTAAAGAAAGCTGCGCTTACTTGAAAAAGCCTGGCTAGAATTAACATCAACTTTCACTTGAGGCTCAAGCTGTTCCATTAACGCAGTTTAGCTGCGTCTAGTCAATGCTAAGTCTTGCCAGACTGGAATAAGCCTGAAGTGTGCGCGTGGACAGAGTACATAAGCAGCCCAGAAAAGTCGATTGTCGAAAAGATGATACTATGTCGCAAAAAGAAGAAAAAACTAGAGCGGTTTTCTTCTCGGCAGCAGAACAAACCTACTGATGAAACTATATGAAGAATATAAAGTTTTCACCAAAAAAGGCAAAACTGCTGCAATTAACAAGGTGAAGGAGCACAAAACTGATGACAGATTAAATGTACACCTGTAGGTGGGCAGTGATAGCCTAAAGAGGAGCGAACTTATTACTAGAAGGATGATGGTTCAATCCCCCACATTCGGCTTGATGAGTCTGCAAGGTGAAAGTGAAGAGCTGTGCTTGTTCCCGCTCATGGTTTTACCTTTATTTGTGAATAAATGAGCATTCAGATCAGTGACTGTGGTTATATTATAAATGGGCTAGATAATATCAGATGTATATTTAAAATTCTGGTGTAGGCAATTTAAGAGAAATTTCCAACATTATCTTACTCTTTGACACATTTTCTCTTTCACAGGATCCATTTACAAGCATCACTGAAAGTCAAAAATTAACTGGAAACTGGAGAAAGATATAAGTACAGCGGAAGCCACTTATAATGATCACGTCTATCCGGATCAAAAATCACTATAAGCAGATGATTATTATAAGCTTTTCTTTTTCTTTATTTGTCATGCAGCATACCATCTAATTGACATTTGTATATTTATTAGCCTACATGAATATAAAGATACAGATTTTAATGACTGTTTCAAAATACAGTACAGCTATTTTAAAACGCAGTGTGCGCAATTTTGAAGCGGTGAAATTAACTTAAATCCCCCCATTGTCATAAGTTTCGAGGAGACTACGTTTGTCATTTAGAGAAAATGACTTTCTGTCTCTGTCATGATTTCAGTGTGCACGCAGCAGCAGCCGCTTATCATGGGAATAAAGTACAAAAATAGATTTACATGGTTTAAAATGTTTTTCCGTATGTTGTCATGTATGAAGAGACCCAAAATGAATACTGTAGGTGGACTGCTTGATTTCTATAGGCGACTTATTTAAACAGCATAAATGTTGTATAGGAATGATTCTGTCTCAGAGCTTTTTGATCCATATAAGCAGCTGATCACTGTAACTGTAATCACTATAAGCAGTTACCACTGTATACATTTAAAAACAGCAGAAGGTCATAGTTTGGACTTTATTTAATTTTCTTTTTGTCTCCACAGCTTGAACATAATCAGTGAATGAATAAATAAATAATTTCAAAATAACGCTGGCACACTTGTATTTCTTAAATTATAAATGTCAAGCTTTTAAATAAAAGAGTTGCAAGTGTGAAAAGACACTTGATGGAACCATCTTTCCATTCTTTGACATGCAGCTGAATTAAGCTTGACCATTAGCCAGCAGGCTAGTTCTGCTGACTAAGTTACCATGGTTACTGAGCTGGGACTCATATAAGCCACAGTGATGGAACATAACTCTCACTTAAATTAGCGAGGCTTATCAAAATAAGCCAAGCTATCCCGTTAGCCAGCTTGATGGAACACCCCCCGGGTCTCCACTTCCTGGAACCCCAGTGACTCCACCTCCTGAGCCTGTAGCATCCCCCATGGCTTCGCCCAAAGAGTCTGCAGCAGCATCTCCTGTGGCTTCACCCCCTGAGGGGCCCAGCCTTCGCCTTGGTCTCCTCCTCCCCCTGTCTTACGACAGTCTTTAAATTTGTTGTATTGCTACATCAAGGGCATTCGATGAAAACTCAAGATTTCAATAATTTTTTGTCGCAAAGGTCTTTAGATGACACTGAGCAAATTTGCTCAGGTTAGATCTCTAGGAAGAGTTTGTTAAAATACAATGCCTGCAAATGGCAAAAACTGTAAAAATTGCACAGTAAATTCAAAATGGCTGACTTCCTGTTGGACTTACCGTATGGTTCCAAAAGCTTATTTGTGCATCTAGACATGGTACATGTATCTACCAAATTTTGCTTATTTATGTCAAATTTAAAGGTGGGGCTTCTAATTTGAAATTTTGCCACACCCATTCCCAATACCCATAAAATATTAAACTTCACCTTCACCTCTTCTGATGCATGTGCACTTTCATAAGTTTTCAAGCACATTTAGCCCCTCAAAAATGCAATTCTTTTGGGAAAATGATAGAGAAGAATAATTCCTTCAAATAAAATAGGGCCCTTGTACCGTTCAGTGCTCGGGCACCCACAGCCCAGGCATAACAAAAGCCTTTAGTCTTCTTGAAAGGCTTTGTGGCTTCTGTAGGAGGCAAAAATGAGTAGACAGGAAAGTTGGAACAAGAGTCCATGCATACAATTTTATCACATTTTTCTCCTGAGTGCTTTTACATGGCCAACATGAAAGTCATTCGTGAGAATACACCTCCTTAAATGTCCCTCTTCCTACTGTCAGCCAGACTGAGATGTGTCGTGCTAGTTCAGTTTTACAAGAGACACACTGTACAGAGTTTTCGTTTTGTTTCAGCTTTAAATGATCCCAAACTTTGGGCACTGTTGTTTTCTCTGACCTGTCTCTTCACTTCGCCCCTTGTGTACGTGCATTGTGCGACAGTAATAGTCATCCATGCAAAACACAGTGTGCTGTACATAGTTGTATGCATTAAATGAAGATTTGATGCAAATGATTTGTTTCAATGATTTTCAATAATTGAGTTACCCAAGGAGTCGTTTCAGCCATAGTCAGAATTACAGCCTATTTTAAGCTCTTGGTGATTGCAGTTTTCCTTGCTGATAATGAGTACAAAGCAAACTTGCACCTCCCTAAATCACAGATTAGTCAGTGATTGGTTCATGTTTTGGGAGCTGTCTGATAATGCTCATCCTTTATAAACATTAGCTGTTCTCTGTTCTCATTGTCTTCGCTGGTGAGTAATCGTTTTAAAGAATAAGTGATACTTTTACATTTGTATGCTACTACAGTCGCAGTGTTGATAGAAACCTGTGGTGTACTGCTATGATACTCAGACTGCTGTTAAAATAATTCAGTACGTGGCAGTAGTAGACCAGCTGTAGACTGCATATAATTGGAATTAACCTGGAAAGGAGCATGAAGTCAGTTTTGGGGTTATGATCAAGTAAAGATGACCTCCTGATTTCTGCCTTGTCCATGTTAAAGAAGACTATGCAATGGGCATCACTACCTTGATCCCATCCCTTGCCGATCCTAGGAGCAAGTTTGGCTATGTAAGTACATTAAACACTAAGTCTAACCTATTTACTCCTCACTTCCATTCCATGTTGAGTGACATACAACTCTGTATTTAGTGAAACAAAACTCTATTTTGAGTGAAATGGCAATAGAGTTGTTTTCATTTTATGCTACAGAGTAAATTATCATCATTTAGAGTTAAATATAAACACTGAATAGAGAAGAAAAATGAACTCTGCAATAAGAGTAATTTTTTCTCTATTTAGATTTGGACCAAATGTTATCTTTTATGTTATCAAATGTTGTTTTTAGTAAAAATTTTGTTCAAATTGAGCAAAATTTACTTGATTAAATTTACTGTGTAAGGTTTGTGAAACCAGCCTGTGAAACGGATTAAAAGTTAAGTCTGTCAAATAGAATAAATTAAATTTATATAAAATAAATATTCTACGTTCATGTCTTCTGCGAGACATGAACTTGAAGATAGGGGGAAACAATGGTGGTTATGTGCTTATAATGGGAAAGCAAGGGCTAGGTACTATGAATGAAAATGGAGAAATATTTTCAGCAGTCTGTGCAGACAACAATTTGGTTATCAGAGGTTTGGTTTTCCACACAAGGACATCCATAAAGCAACATGGGTTTCCGCCAACCACACAATGGACAATCAGACTGATCACATCTGCATCAACCAGAAGTTTAGGCACTCACTGCTGGGTATTGATGCTGGGTCTGACCATCACCTAGTCATAGCAAGGGCGCACATGAAACTGAAATGAATAAAAAGAGAAGGAAGAGTCAAATTCAACATACAGCAATTTTAAGATATAGGCACATTGGAACTATACCAGGTCACATTACACAACTGGTTTGAAGCACTACAAGACCAAGAAACAGAAGATCCAAGACCCAAGATCACTGGGGGTGATGTGGAAAGATCTGAAGACCAAGTGGAAGGAGACATGTGAAGAAGTGGTGAGTGGAAAAAAGACAAACCCTGGCTATCCGCAGAAAAATACAAGAAAGTGAGTGAGAGAAGGGAAAAAAGGAGGTACTAAATAGAGGTAAAACTAGAACAAAAAAAAAGGCAGCAGCACAGAAAGAATATGAGGCAGCAAACAAGGCAGTGAAGAAAAGTGTCAGAAGTGACAGAATGAAGTACATCAAGGATTTAGCACAGCAGGCAGAGGATCCAGCAGGAAAAAAACAATCTGGAGGAACTCTAATCACAGAGAAGCTCACTGGCAAATTCAAACAAGTTCAAGTCAAGTACACATTAAGGACATAAAAGGTACACTCCTCACAACCAAGGAAGAGTAAAATAAAGTCCCTTCAGATTGGAGAGATGGCATCATTGTAAAGATTCCAAATAAAGGAGACCTCAGGGCGTGCAAAAACTACATAGGAATAATGCTTCTTTCAACACCAGTGAAGGTGCTCAACCACATTCTACTGGAGGGGTTTCAGAAAATGGTTGATGACAGACTGAGGGAAAACCAGGCTGGCTTCTGGAATGGTAGATCTTGTGGAGACCAAATTGCCACCCTCATGATTATCAGCGACCAATCCATAGAATGGAACTCTCCCATTTATATCACTTTCATAGATTTTGAAAAGGCATTTGACAGTGTTGATCATGAAACACTTTGGAAACTGATGGTGCACTATTGCATCCTGCCAAAGTTCATCAGCATCATCAAGAGCAGCTACCAAGGGATGCAATGTCAAGTTCTCCATGAATGATGCCCAACAGAGGCCTTTGAGAACCTGACTGGCATGCAGCAGGGATGTTTGCTCTCGCCCTTCCTCTTCCTCCTCTGCATAGACTGGAACATGAACCAAGTAACCGACAACAGCAGAACCGGCATACAGTGGAGCCTGGCCGAACAGCTAGAGGATCTAGATTTTACTGATATAGCACATTTTGCACACACTCACCAACAGAGGCAGGACAAATCACACAGATGAGAAAGGACTGCTGCTATGCTTGGGCCAACAAAAGTCATAAGAATGCCCCAATATTCATATATCATAATCAACTAGAGGAGATAGACAGTTTTACACACCTTGGGAGCATAATCACTATAGACAGAGTAATGGAGGAAGATGTCAAAGCCAGAATAGGAAAAGCAAGAACAGCATTCAACATCCTAAATAACATCTTGAAAACACTTAAAACCAAACTGAAATTTTTTAATTCAAACGTCAAATCCATTCTGTTGTACAGATACAAAACACGGAAAATTACCACCAACATACTCAACAAACTATAGACACTGATCAACCGCTGCCTCTGACGCCGCCAGGGTGTCTACTGGCCAGACACCAACCTGTGGGAGCACACCAAGCAAGAACCATTAGAACTTTAAATTAGGAGGAGGAAGTGGAGCTGTATAGGCCACACACTCAGACAGAAGAAATCAGTCACCAAACAGGCACTAACATGGAATCCACAAGGCAGGAGAATCACAAGTAGACCGAAACCACCTGGAGAAGAATCACAGAACAGGAGATTAAGGCTGAGGGGCTGTCAGGGCAGCAACTTGGTTGAAAGGCACAAGACTGGATAGGATGGAGGGCTTTTGTCGATGGACTATGCTCCTTCAGGCCTACAAAGGCCTAAGTAAGTAAGCTATTTTCCATCTGAAACCATCATTCATCCATTGACAACTGTGTTTAACTCTGTGTGTAACTTAATTTTAATAAATTTGATAAGAAGCCCAATCTGGAAGTGAAACATTGCACCACAAATAAATAAATAATGAAAACATTTGATATCTGAAGATAGTGAGATGATTAACTTGTGATTAAGACTGGAAGGCACAACTAAAAAAAAGCCCCTCCCCCACTCACCACACCACACACACAACATACACACATTCTGAGGGTACATTGTGGTGCTTTCCTTGTGTTTCGTGTTTCTTTCCTATAAGTGGATTTGCTGGTAATATTTGTATCTGATCAAAAAGCTCTTGTTTTTCAGGTCTTCTCCTCCTCCTACTCCTGCTAATCCCAGCTCTTAACCCTCTATGCATTCATACATTCTTAACTCTAGCTCTGCATGTAAATTCTGAGAGGCATTCTCCAATTCATCTACCTACAGATCCACTGCTGTCACATAATCCGGATGAACTGCATATATACAGTATAAACTTACTAAACCCACTCACAAGCATGGACATGAACGAATCATCAACAACCATACATTTCAAAAGAAACATCAGACGAACAAAGGACTCCAATAGTAAAATACCTCTTAAATGCATTCCATCTGTGTCTGCAAAGATAAATGAACCTATTCTGATGATAACTTGTAAAACCTCAAAAAAGTCGCAATATTAGTGCCACCTTCTCAGAACCCATATGAAGACACCTTGACAGACGGATGGCGAGGAATCCATGAGAAAAAAGGAATTAACAATAGCAGTTTTCCTGCACAAATTTGATTATTTTCTAGTACTTTGTTCCCTGTGTCAGGACAGAGGTAGTTGAATAAACCGTAGACCGTTGTAGTGATCACAATCCTGTTGCTGTTCATTACTAAGATGCCAGATGTTACATCTCAACTCTGAAGTTTCACAGCATCGAAAAGGCTTGTATCCTACCTCAGGGAGGGAACCTTGATCAGCTCTTTAAAAGATGAGTGTGTTTTGGATATATAAGCACTGCAATCTTGGTGCCAAGAATGAGTCCGTCACACAAACTGCTTTTTTTTCGTGTTTTGCTCTTCTTTAAATTTACCAGAAAGGTAAAAAAGGTCAAAGAAAAGTAAGTCTGTTTCAAAATAACCACAGAAACCCCTGTGCTTATGTGCACATCAGACTTGTTGGTTTTGGTTAATTATTCTGTACAGTTTTTAATGCAAATCAACAGATGTGGCCAAAGTGTCACCTGGGAACTCCTGAGAGAAATATTTGGCTCTTTAGCTGCTGAATGCTCCACTATGTTCCTGATATTTACAATACAGGTAGATGTGTGGCTGTGATGACCACCATGTGATAGAGATTGTTCGGGTTACATTTTATACAAAAGTGTGTAATTTTAAAAACCCACATCATCACAAGGATCGTGTGTTGAAAAGTGTTAATGTCCCAGACAGAAACAAGATTCCTCTGAGGAAAACTCTCCACAGGATTCCCAACTGTATGATGGGGAAAGCTCCCTGTGTGTAAAGGGGAGGAAATTAAGAAATATGATTGGCCACAATTGTCACAGCTGCCAACATGTCCATCTGTAATGTATGATAATGTATGCTTTCTGATCCCATCCCGTGTGCCATGGGTATACCGGGCGCACCTGACCAGGAGAATACTAAAAGGGTGCACTTAACTGCAATCTACGCCATACCACTGGGTTCATGAAAATAGAGCCCTCTAGGTGTTCTGGTTCTGACACTATCCACTAACATATATTTTTATCTTTTCTGCTGTTTTTTTCTTGTAAATTTTGTAATCTTGTAGCTTTTTCTTTGCATTATTTTCACACAATTTTTCACAACTGTAAAAGCTCAGTGTCCGGTTTGTATTCATTGACTGTAAACATGATGTTAATGCAGTTCAAATGATGGACAGTATGCAGGACTTTGATTTTCTTTTTGAGTCAAGAGTTTTTCATCCTATGCACCTGTCACTCATACCTAATAGTGTGCAAGAACTTCATAAGTTCTTTCACACCATGAAGTTGAATTAACTACAACAACAATCTGAGACTACAACATTTTTCCTGATCTGTGTTGTTGCATCTTTTTTTCATAAGCTTTGTTTCACAGCTGTAAGGTGACAAATAAAAGCGGTGAGGTGGCAGATTAAAGATGACAGTGCTGACATGTCTTCACAGCAGGATGTTATATCCGAACATACAACTTAATTTAAAAATTAAAATAATTTAAATATTCATATTTAAATGTAAATATTTCATCATGGTGTCCATGTAAGTGAGAATATGCAACAGTATATTCGTGTGTAAAAAAAAAAAAAAAAAAAAAGAAAGAAAAAGCAACAGCCTTTTTGTTAAGAAACAGCAAAAGAAAACAGGAAGTAGCACTGTATTGGAGTTTTGGCTCTGAAACATTTATAAGACATGTATGAGAGGCAGAGCTGTATTGGATGCAGAAATGCTCACAGTGATGGAGGCAGCTCAGTAGGGTAAGCCACAAAAAAAGACTAAGAAGAGAGGAGTTGGCTGATATTACGAATGCTAGTGAACCTGCTAAATGGTAAAGTATGCAGAAGTTACAAGCTTGAATTGGTTTGAGATGAGAAAGCTTTGTAGTATATATTTTATTTTTGGCAGTACACTGAGGTGAATACAAGGATATGAAAATAGAAAAAGGATTTTCACTGTTTTTTTTTTTTTTTGTGGGTTTTTTGCACTGTTGCTCGGACAAAACATTAGATGATGTCACTTTGTGCTCCACCATGAAAGCTCTGGAGGCAGTAGACCCTGAGTTAAAATCATTTTGTTTTTGTTTCTATTTTGTCCTTTCTGAGGTGCATTGCTGTAAATCTACAGGGTATGCATCAAATATAGACTATGTAGACTCTGATAATCGGGCCGAATCAACACTGTAGACCAATCAACAAAATGAAAAATTCTGAAGTAGTAAAATATGATATATTTACAGTAACATTTATTTGCATTATCAAGGAACTTGATATCTGTTCAAAGCTAGATAAAACAAGTGTGTAATATGGTACAACTGTAAAACATTTGGATTCAAAAACTCAGAATCACTGTTGAAACCTGTTTTGTTTTTTTTCTCCTGTCTGGATTTCTAAATGGTAGAATGACCTTTGATCCACCCAATGCAGTTAGTCACTTGACTTCACACTCTACTGAGGAATGAAACACTGTTTCTGTATCTTATCTTTTTCTCCACACTGAATCACATTATCTTTCCTCCACTCACCCTCTGTATCAAAAAATCTCTCCCAGGTTTCAGCTCCTAATTCTTTTCCGAACACCCTTCTCTAAATGGTGAAAATGACATAAGGGTTGGAACTCTGAAAACAGAGTTTCTCAATGTAATAATGCTTTGATCAATGTACTCTTTTGATGAACATTTGAATGAACTGATTACTCTAGACCCATACAGTATTTTGTGGTTTTGTGTCATTTTATTGAGGATTTTTTATAAAGTAGGAAAGTACAGTTATTATATCGCACTCAGGTTTTTCAGATTGAGAGTGGCAGCTGTTAACTGCTTTCCGTTTTATATACTGCTTTATAAATACCTGCAACTATGACAGGATTTTTTAGTTGGAAGCATTCTGACATCAAATTAAACCCAGGAACACCACTGACAAAACTAGAGTATCAGTTTTCATTGGCGTGTGATAATGCAAGCTGTTTATGTAATGGCAATACATTTGGTTCCTCTTAACAGTTGACAGTGCTTAACTACAAGGACAATACCTTATTTAAATACAGGTATTGTCAGCAAAAATGGGTTAAATTATTTGAAACAAATAGCAAATCACCAGAAACATTTTCAGAGTGAGTGTGCAAGGATGAAAATCTGCCCTCTCTCATCACAGTTCATGAAATACAAAGTGAAGAAGAGTGGGAGCGTTAGGAACTAGTGAGATCTGTACTTCACAGCCATCAAAAATTCATGGCATATTCATTCTGAAAGTATGAAGTCACCACTTTGAACTCTAATGTGAGCGGTGTGTGCGCATGTGGAATAACATGCAGAACCTGTAGGAGATTTTGATGAATGGATCTGTCGATAAGCCAAGTGGAACAGGGAACATAGTTATCGATACCAATATGTATCAGAGACAAGCCAGTAAATCATTTTGGTTTTCACTCATATCCATTCAGATTAATTATATTGCTTTACTGCTCAAGATGCAAGATCACTGGGAATGGGATAATCAAGAGATTAAATCTGAAACGATTGGACTGAAATAGCTGACTCTTGGAAATCTTAATTGAAAGACTTAAGACATTCTCTAATGTTTTAAGTCTACACAATACCTTGTGGTTTGTGTGTGTGTGTGTGTGTGTGTGTGTGTGTATAATCTAGCAGCTGATGCAGAGTTTGGCCTGTACAGTTCCCTCAGGGGAACTAGCCTGCATCACTACTGGCATTAAGCATCACAAGATTTCCATAATGCAGGGAGGAATTCAGACCAGGTAGACCAGAGCCAATAAATCACCCTGGAAGAACTAAGGAGACACAGGTTGAGTCAGAGAAAGAGAAAGGGGGGTGGTGGAAGAAGGCGTAGGAGGACTACAGAAAAGAGAGTGAGATAAACAGAAAGAGAGGAAATTGAGAGTGGGGAAGAGTGAGAGGGAGCCAGAGGGGAAGAGAGACAGGGGGGTTGGGGTGGGAGGGGGAGAGAATAATGTGAAAGGCTATTGCGAGGCAGCCAGAAATAGCTTGCCATCAATTAAGATAAGCATACCAAGCGCTCCCTAAGACAGATGAATGCTCCTTCTGAGTCCCAGTGTATGTGAGGCCTGGGAAGCTCCTGTCACAGTGTCCCCCTTTACATCTCTCTCAGAAAGCCTATTGCATAAATAGGGGATTAAGCACATTGCTCACAGGCCCCATGCACCGTCTGCAAAATCAAAATGTCCTTCAATGGAGAGAATCCCTGCACAGTGCCTGAAGTTAAGTATTTATCTTGTTAGGGCACAATGGAGGAAAGATAGCAGGTACTTAAAAAAGTGCCCATTCTGCATGCTAGAATCCTCTAGAGTCCATGTGGGGGGCTAGGAGATTTCATTATTTACTGCATGCACAATAATCAGTAATGCATGCAATGACCACTTATCTCAATACTTTGGAATAAAAGACTAATTGCACTAGAGTCTTATTCTAAAACGATTTGTTTTTGCCATTTAAGCAGCCCGACAAGCACTGTCCTCAGAGATCTTATCTGCTATTCAGAAATACCACCTCACGGTTGTATGCCTCCGCAAACTAGTCAAGTTGCAGTTTGTATCGATGTCTGTCCAGACTCATATAATATTTGTAGTGAAGACTTTGAAATAATTTACTAAAAGATATTAAGTGTCTTGAGTTATGGCCAAAAATGTGTTTTGTGAGGTCACAGTGACCTTGATGTTTGACCTTTGACCAAATTCCAATCAGTTCAGCTTGAGTCCAAGTGGATGTTTGTGCCAGATGTAATGAAATTCCCTCGAGGCATTCCTGAGATATCGTATTCATGAGAATGGGATGGACGTGAGGTCACAGTGACCTTGACCTTTGACCACCAAAATCTTATCAGTTCATCCTTGATTGCAATTGGATGTTTGTGCCAAATTTGAAGAAATTCCCTCAAGTCATTCCTGAGATATTGCATTCACAAGAATGGGACAGACGGACAGATGGATAACCCAAAAACATAATGCCTCCAGCCAAGGCGATTGCTGGTACAGAGGCATAAAAACACACCGACACATATGGATCTGCACTGGAAATACAACTCTTTAACATATAGAAAAAAATTCCATTTACAGCCTTTTAACATAATTGACAGTTATATTATGTTATGTTATATTATGGATTATCTTCAATTGCCTCTTTTTTAACATCCAAAGCCAAAATTTTGAAAATGCTCACTGCAATATCTGTGCATGGCAACCAGGTATGGTTAGGTTTAGGTAAAGATTGTGGTTATGGAAAATAAACTATGGTGGTTAGGGTTTGGCGACTAAAAAACTTTGTTGAGGTTAAGGAAAGATAGTGGTTATGGTAAAGAAAAAATGATTTTTTGCAGGTCAACTGGAACTGGGAGCAAACTCCAGTCTCTGGCATGAAAGTAAAATATGCTACACACACCATACACCACCCTGATTGCCACAAAGTGTGCACCACTTCCTGTATTTGCTTGTTGATACTGGCTGTAACGGTAAGGTGCAGAATTGTCCACTATGGACATAATTCCTAGGGATACTGATACTGAGGTGTTCAATTGGATTGCGGTTTAGAGACTGTGAGAGACATCTTGTACACAAATAAAAAACCCATGAAGCAGAAAACCAATGTGTAAGAATTTTGTCAGATATGACGTAAATCTGAACAAAATGTTACTCATTGGACGTTGCAAAGAGCATTCGGTAAAAATAAGATGAACCAAATGTTGGTTTCTTCAAATATGCTCGTTTGTGTAGTTCAACCATTCTGACAACTAGCCTATAATCTTAAAAAAACTAGCAGCCAACTAGTTCTACCTGTGATGTCAGCACTCCATATGGTACTCTGTGGCCACTTAGTGTTCCCAATGCACAACTTAGAACTTACAACTTGGCACTTCTCTTCTTCGACGTGTAAGCTGTATATATCCACTGCTCCAGAAGGTAGGGTTAACAGATGGAAGTCCTGCACATCAAATTTCATAGATGCAGAGGTAAACTCAATGACCAGCTAGATGGGGAGCAACATGTCATGAACAAAGGGTATTGATGCAGCAGAAAAGCAGTTCAGTAGTAAAGGGAAGATGGTGTTGGTGCCAGTGCTTGGTGTTGAAAATGGCTGCCAGGAGTTTTGTAAGAACTGAGTGAATTAAGAAAGCCTTTCAGGACAGAGCCATCTGCAGTATAAACCCCCAAAACTGACAGAAGGAGCAGTGTCTGTATACAACTTTAAGGTATATAGGAAAATGGGATGCCATTCTAGAGACAAATTCCAGAACAGCCTTTTGGTTAAATGCAGAAGTCAAAGCTTGAAAGAAAGTACTGATTTTGAGTCGCAGTTCAATTTCTTGACTGTAATTTGAGAGAGGTTGATAGGCCTCAGAGTGGTCAAACCACAAACTCTTTGACTCAGTAGCCGCTGGATCTTTCACTACTCCTCACTTCAAACAACTCTGAGAGTTTATAAATGTTCCTGGGGTTGAAACTTTCTGAGAAACTCTAGATGAGGAAAGAACATTTGGGTTTGGGTGATTCCAGAGTACTTCCTGCTGATGCTACAATATCCTGATGCCGGGATATTGATGGACATTGATGCAGACGTGGCTAATCATTGATTTGTTTGGCTAGATGGGATAAATGGTGTTACATGCTGTGGCAAGATGAGATGTATAAGTGAAAGCTGAATGGGCACCAAAAATTAAACAATATAGCTCCCGGTCAAGACATTCTCAGTAGGTATTCTGGTTGAACTGTTGGAGATGAGCTGCAGCTTAAGAAATACAATGAAATTGGTAGAGGCAAGGCCTGCCATCAAGAAAGTCAGATCCAGAACAGATAATTACACCACATAGAGAGAATGCATAAACAAACATGACTCCACTCTAGTGGAGTCATGTTTGTTTGGCTGGGGGTTTGATGCACATGACAGCTACACCTGAACGGCAGGTTGACTGTGGGAAGGAAGCGTGGGCTTGGCTTGAACTACTGTATGTATTTACTGGTGAATCTGTGAGGACTTTGTTCTGTTTGCTGTGCCAAATCCCTTTGTTTACCCTTGGATTGTTGTGCCAAAGCTGCAGTTTTATATCAAACATTAAGATATAATCTCCAAAATGCTTCTTTTGTCAGCGTAGTGCAACTTAGGAGAGTTTGACATGTTGTAGCACACTGTGTAGCTTCCATTCACTCTTCAAATCAAGTTTATAAGTCCTCAGTTCTTTAAATATGTCATTGCCATTGTACAATTATTTGTAGCACAGTTTGTTGTGTGCAAACTGTTTGGGTATGCAAACCTATCCTAATAATCCACTCTAAGAATTTTTGTGTTCATGAGGCGAACCTGACTTTTGGTGAACATTAAGGGTGTTATGGATTTGTGCCCACAGCACTTCTCCACTTTCCTGGCTGGAACATTTCTATGCTTTTCAAGATTGATTCTGGTGGCTGGTGTGCTGTCCTCTTTATTGCAGGCCAAGTAGTTTTAAACAAGGCTTTGAGTGTACAGCCATGAAAGCAGCCCTGTGAGGCTGTACTTGAGCTAAATGCTCACATCAGCATGATAACATGCTCATAATGACCATGCTAGCTTGGTCCAGCTTTAAATATCTGAGCAACAATTGGATGGACTGCTTTGAATTTTGGCACAGCTATCCATGGTGCCCAGTGGATGAAGCCTACTGACCTTGGTGATCCTCTGACTTTTCCTCTAGCACCACCATGAGGTTGAAATTTTTGTTTTTAGTGAGATGTCTCAACAGCTACAGGATGGATTGCCATTAAACTTGGTACACACACTCATGTCCCCCCCAGGATGAACTGTACTTGGTGTTCCTCATCAAGGTTTCATCAAGTCAAAATTTCAATTTCTTCAGTACTTTGTTTTATGAACAAATACCTTCAAAACTATATGTTCCCGTCAGCCTCAGCTGTGTTTAATGCTAGTCAGTAAATATTAACATGATAAGACTAAGATGTTAGCATTTAGCGCTGATCACTACTGTGCCTAAAAACAGCCTCTACTTTTGGTCTTGTTTTTACACACAGCATTTTTGGATGAAAATAACAGACTTTGTGTACAAATGGGCTTTAGGTTGGCTTGTTCAAGAGTATATCTACATCATGTTGCCACATTTCACATTCCACAGACATCACAAATTGAAGGGTTTTTCAGGTTCTCACTTTTGGAAAGAATGTTAGCTCTTTAATCACTGACGAAGAGAGGAGTGAATTCTTAATTACCACTCAGCACTGTATGAATTCAATACTGATAATTGCCAATAAAACAAATCCCTAAACATTAAAAGCAGATCAAATCATTTTGCTCTGGACCTCTACTAAAATGTACCTTTTGTGGGTGTACTTTGGATGTTAACGTTTTAACAGGAAGCGATCCTGACTCTGCGTCTCTCTCTCAGTGAATCTCTGAGCTGTATAGGACTCATAAAGTGGCATGCAGCCACATCCATGAAAAATGAACGTGATGTTTTGACGGAGTAAACATCTGAAGTTGCACTTTTGGGGAATTGTGTGATTAATCATGAGACCTGGCCTGGGAACTCGAGGGACTGCTGAAGAGAGAGCAAAAAAGCAAGCACAAAATGGAAGCACAAGTCTGGAAGATGCATTTGAAACTAAGCCAAAGAGAAAAAAAGACTGTTTTTCCATCTGCCAACATCATACTGAGTGCACAAACACACATAAATACACACATGTGCACTTGGATAAACACACATGCTACTCCTTGATGATACTGTTTGTGTGGCAACGTCTGTTGGTTCATGGTCACATTAGTCTTTGGAATTGAAAATGAATCAGTGTATATGATCAATATATGAACACTAAGAGGTCAACTACTATGTTCAAATAACTTAACATTTCATAATTTTTTAACTTTTTCAATCTTGGTTGATATGCAAAGAAGTTATATTCCAGCACTAAGTGGTAAAACTGGAGTGAGTGGAATGTTGCATGGTTCTTGGGATTTCAATTGCGGTTGGTCTGTTGATCACTTTAATCTAGATTGAATTATCTCAACAAATTTTGGAACATTTATTGTCCCCAAAGGATAAACCCAAAAGACTTTGAGATTTCAGGGGATATGTGGAAAACTTTAACCTACTGATGGTGCAAGAAGAAAAGTCAGGGGTCACCAAAGTCTCATCATCATTGTCTTTAGTTCTAGTTCGCATTTTTAGTGTGCAAGGATACGTAACTAAGATGTTGACCATGGTTATACTTGCATGTTAACATTCTCCTTGTACACATTTTAGCACGCTGATATAAACATTTAGGTCAAGGCACCACTGTGCCTAAGTACAGATTCACTGAGAAACTACTGTGGCTTAGTCTTGTTATATATTTCTGTTTTTCTGTTTACCAGTTCTATAAAATTTGTATATTTCAGCTGGGGTTGTAAATGTTGTTGACTGAAACAAGCTCATAAACTGCCCATGAGAGGGACCAAATGTCCATTTTGATAAGTACCTGTCAGTCACATCACTGAACAAGGTCACTAAATATAGCATAGTGTTGTTGCAACCAAGGCCATGTTCACACCTGAGATATTATTAAGTTCAAAAAGATATATCTGAATAACTCAATCTATCCTGGGCTTCATTAATTAAAAGCAGGCCAGGCAGATACATTTGTTTGCTTTTTGAATTCATCCAAAATTCACCAAATTCATTCTCCTGTGGTTAGTCCAATTGTGTTTGCACATTTTAGTGTTCTCATAGGTCTAAGTGGACTAAAAAGACTAGCACACTAGAATCAACCTAAAGTGCACCAAATAGTTGAGAAAACAAACTCAACAACCACAAGGTCCATTTAATAGCTGCTCTGGGGCTTTTGATCACATCACACCTTAAATGATTGAAAAGCTCGAGGAAGCTCCAGTGCAGCTACTAAATGGATGTCATGGTAACACTTTTTTCTCAGCTGCTGTTTCCAAGATCCAGAATTAACTTTGAACCTAAAGGGCACTTTATTGAACAGTTGATTGATTACACGCTGTACTATTTGGCCTGCATTACACTTGTATAAAAGTGACACAAATCAGTTGCATTATGGGAAATGTAGGATCCAGTGTCTTAGGGCTTGATGTATACTTGAGAGTAGAAGTTTGGATATTGTGACCTCTGCTACTTGGATATTGAGGATCCTTTTCCAATGTATCTCTTGTAAGTCCTCCAACTTTATGGAACGTGCAGTATTGAATTTCTCTAGCAGCCCTTTAAGTCAACACAGACAAGAAGTCCTTAAAGTGGTCAGAAAAAAATGGAAATGTGAATGATTCTATGACAACTGTGAACTGTGGCAAACTTGTGCTGTTTTTAAGGTCAAGAATGAACTTTGAACTTCTGCACCAAACAGATTATGGGTGAGAAAAACACCTAACTGCTGAATGTTTTAATTTAGGTACTGACTCAGACTCTGCTGTTAGAAAGTAACTGCTATGCAGTATGTTAATGTAATGTAAAAAACATTTTGCTACAGCAGCTCTAAGGATGGGAATTGAGAACCAGTTCCAGTTGAGAACCGGTGCCAAATTGTCCAATCCATTGGAATCATATGCCTCCAAGCTTTATCGATACTCTTTATCAATGCCTAGGCATGTGATGTTGACCGAATGAAAAAGGTGGAACTAAACTGTGAGAGCAGTGCAGCCTCTGGACTGTCTACAGTGCATACATGCTAGAGTTATCTTCAGTTATCTTGTAATTCATCTTCAAAAAAGGCAGCAGTTGCAAGCATTTTTTGATTTAATGAGTAAATAATTACTTTTGTGAGACGAACATTAAGTATACTGTGAACTTTCTACGTCGTCACTCAGAGACTAATGTTAGCAGAGTGGAGCAGCAGTAACAAACGACACCAGCTGACCAACACACACTGCAGCATTAAACAACTGAAACCAACTCTAAGGTGAGGAAAAGAAAAGAGGATAAAAAAATAAGAAGAAAATAATTCAGTGCTCAGTCTGTTTCTCCTCAAAAACCCTGAGCCCATTCAGCGTCTTGGACAACGATGGCTTTCCCCAGAGCTAACGGTGCAGCAGAGAGGCTGCGCTCAACTGCTGGAGACATGACGTTAATAACACAGCGGAGCACTCTTCCTCCCACTCATTTTGTTATTCTCATACAGACAGGAGACTATAAGATGCTTTTCAAATGAATTAATTCATTAATTAATGTAGTTAACATTTGGTTGCGGACCATTTATCTTATCTACCAGATATGTTTCATATATTCATCAGTATGCAAGGTCATTGATGGAGATGACCATGGAGATAATAAAATAGTTGTTTTGACACTGAAACCCTGTGTAGATCTACTTTTTTACCCACACAAAAAAATTGATCAGGAATTGATATGGGAATCGATAAAGAATCGGACCGATAAGCAGAATCGATAATGGCACTGGTATAAATAAAATCTTAACAATTCCCATCCCTAAGCAGCTCATGAACATGTGACTGTCCAGTGTATGTGTTCCTATTGAATTTCCCTCATGGATTTTTCCTCAAGGAACAGGCAGACTGAAAGCAGCACATGTGGGTGCATCCATCAGCTTGTCAATCCAAATACTGTTTACTACTTGTCTCAGTGGTTGTTCTAGATTGGTTCACAAGTGAGGGAATCTGCTGCTGAGCTGAGTTCAGTTTAAGCAGTGAAATGAATGCCTGAATTTACCTTCATTTACATTAAATACACACTCATTTGCATGAGGTTACCAGTTCAATTTTCCACCAACCTTTAAGGCCGTAGTGAACAGTTTAAATCAACAACTCAAATGTTTCTGTGTTTGTATACCAGTGTCCGCAGGTATGATTCATCCCTGTTTTTATTTTAAAGGCCCTGTCAACCCACACATTTTTTGGTTTAGTTATTTTGCCTTAATAGACCTCTTCTCAGCTTGAAACTGGGCAGAGCGGGATATATTGAATCACAAAACCACTATTCAACTAAATTAACACAGGAGAGATATCATCCAAGCACAATTGCATATGGCAAACCAGTCCTGAGAGGAGATCTAATCAGGCATAGTAGGTGAAAACGCCTGTGAGGATGTACTGTGGGATTTTAACATGGTTAGTAAGTAGTTCTGGAGGCTCAGTACAGAGTTACACCTTCTGTTCCTGGGCTTGAAAGAATGACATCAATCTGCCCTGAGTACGCTGATTAGATGCTTTATTAAACTCATTTATGATCATTCATCCCCACATTGATAGCTACAGACGGCAAGAACTGTCCTATGTACACACAGTCAAAGATGAGAATATCAATGAGCTGAAATGAAATGAATAGAGACTGAAGGTCAGCTGCCATTACAATCATGCTGCAGATGCAATGGCACTAATGGGAGGTAGCAGATGTTCTGTAACTATACCCATCAGTGGTCACTTGGTGTGAGTTGAAATTGAATGGTTATCTGTAGTTTGAGCAGGCATTTTCTTGTCACAATAGCTGTTGAATGAGATTTTTGGTGTTGTATGCCGAATAAACATGCAATTGCCACTACTGTGCCAGTGTTGTGGTTAGATTTTAATGTTTTTTTTAGTCTGGATGGAACAACTAGTCTAAACCAGAATATCACTTTGTTCTGGTACAAGTTGTTTGTTAGTTGTTTGTAGATCAGAGAGAAAAAAAACTTGTCCACCATTTGAGTGGGCATATCCTACAGTTTCATGTTGCTCTTTATTGCCACAGTTACAGTCAGTAATATTTATGTGTTGTAGGGGATTATGTATGTTGTGTAGTATACAAATTGTTGAAAATACAAATTCAGAGGGAAGGCAATCTTCTTAGCAACTTATCAAGAAAAAAAAATGCAATCTCAGGCAGATGTAAGGTGATAAAAAAAGAAGAGACAACTCACCACAGCAGAAAATATGTGATTCCCATTCAAATTGCTGGCTGAACCCAAATGTACTTCCATGCACTTGGAGACTGACAGACTTTGCTGGCAAATAATCATATAGTTCAGAGAACCTAGCACTATCCAAATCCACAATTCATCAAATTCATCAAAAGACCTTGAGCACACTTTCTGAAAACTTCCAGAGAGTGCTCTCCAGGGGCTAGATACATAAACAGTGCTCATACACAAAAATGATGCATACAGTATTTTTTACACTTCAACTGGTATTTACAAAAGCAGATGTGCATTGAGAATGTGCGCACCTAATGCATACTCCAGATCAGGTGCACACATGTTTTTCTAGCACTGAAGTTGATATTATAAGGTGAAGATGAAATCCAAAGTGAGAGATGTAATCTTAAAGTAAGACAAACTAAAATTATTTGTTTAGGTTGTTTGCCAGTTTCACTGATTGTGTTATGATTTCTTGCAATCTCTGTATAACGTCACAATGCACATTTATAAAAGTTATTTGAATAAATTACTTATGAATTGATTTATCATTTTTTAAAATTGACATTCGAGCCATTATTTCCGTGTTAATAATCTTTTCATTTAATCTTCAATTGTGAAGCAATGTGTGAAGTCTGTTTCCATATGAACACTGTGGGCGTGGGGCAAGTGCATTTAGGTGTCCAAATCCACTTTTGCTAGTTTAACGGTGGAAAAAAATTGTTGCGGCACGAGGCACACGGTTGAAAAGGGTTTTACTTTGTCTGTCAATTAATCATGGGTGTGTTTTGGGCGTAACATTCAATAAACAAATTAGTGTCATCTCCTGTTCCCTTTAAAAGCCAGGTGCGCTCGCACCTTGGCGGATTGCTATTATAACGGTGCGTTTGCCTAGTAGAAAGAAGTAACGCTCTGCAGGAGAAAGCACACAAGTCATTATGAGCACACCGGCCCCTGCTTCTCCTGGACTTTCACGTGACCAGCCCCAGACCACTAGTTCAAGATCCTGCTCATTAATTTTTTGCAAATTTATTTTCATTTGCTTTTCAAAAAGGTTTATTTTTTTAACTACAACTTCGGTTCTCTGTAAAGTTGTTTTGCTCAGTCATGGAGTAACAGGTAAAATCAGCTGGGTTTTAATTGCTGAAAGTATGGAAACCTGATTACTGTAATCTCAAAGATGTTAAAGAATATCTGATGAATATTTTTCAAAATTAAATTATTAATTTTAATCATGTAAAAAAATCATCAGCACAGTTGTGTTTTTTTAAAAACTGAGCTGCTCAATTGTCAGTCACATCTAAATGGCTTTATCAATTTTATGAGAGGATTAAGAGGTGAGGGGACTTGGTTGGGGCATCCCTAATTCATATGGCATGCTTGTCTGGGATTGTTGAACTTCATGCATATCTGATTATTTACATGGCACTTACACTCATTTGTATATATTTTTTTAATTTTAATTTTTCTGGAGATGTTTTCGAAGACATTTCAAAAGTGAATTGCAAACCCCTGAATCTTATTTATTCAGCTTTGCCTTTGTTTTAGAATACCCTCTGCCAAATTGCATGCCTCTATGACTGGTTGTGACATTCTAACAGGTCAATATTTTGAATTGACATCATTTTGCCAAGTTAAGGTCCCCTGAGAGCAAATGGCTCAATGCTTGGGGTGTTCATTATGAAGCTGTGATGGCCCAAGGCAGAGGCTATCACGAAATAACAGGAAAAACATAGCAGTAAACATCCCGAGGGCTGATTCTGGCCCCCTGCCTATTTATTCTTTGCCATTTTTTCATTTTAAATCCAGTGTGCTAAGAGTTCAGAGCCAACACTTTGTACCCTAAATAGCTACAATTGCCATATTCTACTTATAATAGTCCATTTGATATTTTTCATCACAGCTGTTACATTGCTTGTTTATGTTCCTGCCAAGAAAACTTAGTTTCTGTGTTCTGTTGTTGCGAGTGGTAATTCCAGTGATGATATAAGTGTGTCTGTATAACAGGTTTTTTTCAGGGGTTTTTTAATGCTCCAAATGCACATACTGGGCCACATTTCCATGTTTACAATGATTTAATTGCTAGCTTGATAAGCTGAGAGAAACTCACCAAACCAAGGCAGATGTAGCATGACTTTATATATGCTATTCTCTAGGTCACTTAAGAGTATCCAGCCTAGTGCCCTTATCCATACTCTTCAGAGTTCTTAAATTGAAATTGTTGAATGTTATAAATACCTGGAAATCTGGCTGGATTTCAGACTCACGCCACGTTCCAGCCATGTGGAATATCTGTGAAGCAAACTGAATGTCAGAATTGGACTTTCGTATAGAAACAAATCATGTTTCTCTTCTTCTAGTTGGCAGACGGTTCTACAATTATGTCTGTGCTTGATTATGGAGATATTGTCTATACACATGCCTCTCCCTCCATCTTACAGCCTTTTGACTCTGTATCACAGTGCTCCTCATCACAGGTGATAAACTCTTAAGTCACCATTGCATGTTATATGAAGGTTTGATGTTCCTCCTTAACAAACAGAAGGGAGCAGCACTGTATAATGTTTATTCATAAGGCTAGTCTGCAAAAACAGCCTCATTACCTCTGCTCTCTGGTCACATAAATACTGTCAGGTCACAGGACATTAGCTGTACCTCATGTTCACACTGAGCATGGAAGAACTGGTTTCAAATACTCAGCTCCCTACAGATGGAATGAAAACTTTGCAATTGCTTTTCTTAACATAACGTGTCAAACTTGTGTGTGAAATAATCTTCTAAATTAATTTTTCCCGAAACAGGACTGTGGATTTTTGCCCCTTACACTGACAGTACACTAAGAAGGATCAGTGTTAATTGTCAAAATGGACAATAGGAGTGATTACACCAAGCAAAACCTCTTTCAATGTTCATTTGGCCATCCATTTTGTTTGTTGAATCCATACACAGATATGTAAAAACAAAATGGTAGTTTTAGGGGGGGTTGCAACATCATCATAAAGAAAAGACAGAACAGTTGTTTGCCCAAGATATAGTTACTGCACAGAACTACCCACAGAACCACAACTTTTAAATTTTACATTTCTGTTTATGTACAGCTTAAACAAAGAAGATATGCTGTGTTACCCTGTAATTAGTGAGCTGCATCAGAAATGTTGGCAGGCATATATCTTAACGTCGGACAGAAAGAGGCTAGCTATTTGCTCCAGTTTACAGTCTTTATGCTAAACTAGGCTAATTGCTGCCTGGCTCTTGCTCCATACTTATTGGAGAGACATGAGAGTGGTATTGATTTCTGATCTTATCTAACTCTCTGAAAGAAGGCGGCTAACATATTCCCCCCTTTGAATTAAAAGGACAACATCTGGTGAGACTGCATCCTGACCTGATTACAATCACAACAGATTTCAAATCCCATTACAGCAAAATAGATGCAATTGCTTTGTTTGCTTTGGTGAAGCAAGATGCTCATCGATAAGTCTCGCATTTCAGAGCCCCCTTTTGACTGTGTGTACCTGTTCATTCATGTTACTGCTTATCTGTGTGCATGAGGGGAGGTAAACAATCTGCTGTATACTGTTTCTGAGTATCTTTTTTCATTTCAGGTTGTAGCTTTGTGGTCCCTAACTGTTTTCATGTCTTTTGTCCATGGTGACTGAGATGGCGCTGATGATGGCCTTGATTAACAAAGCAGCAGGGGTCCCAGAGCTGCTGCTGGTGCCTCATGTTGCATATGGACAACCAAGGGTTTATTATCTGCATTTTATTTGTTCCATCTTCTTATCATCCTTTAATCATGTTTGTCCAATCTTGGCACCTATTTCCTACTTGAATACCTTTGTGAAAAGAACTCACAAAACTCTCGCCAGGTTTCTTTAATTTTTACCTGACAAGGCTTTCAACAGAATATTGCCTTCTAGCGTGGTTGGCAGTTTTCACTCTTATTGTTTGGTATTATTATGAAAGTTGTTAAGTCCTCTGAGCTTGCAGCTGTCATCAAGTGCTAAAGAGACAGAGCATGAAAAGTTGACAGCCCCACAGTTCTAGACTAAACATCTGATCCCTCCATAGTTAGTCGTCATGGTGACACTGCACTGTCTCTAGCTTTAGACTCTTCCTGGTGCCAATATGTGTAATGAAACTTTTTTTGACTGTTATCCCAAACCTCTCTTGTCACTGTCCCTGGGTTTTCTTATCTTTGTGATTCAAATAATTTTATTCAGTTCAGTTTGAAGATTTGTAGTCAGTGACTGTGTAATTACTTCATTTTTTGTGAAGTTAGAGGAAAAGTCAGCGATTCTAATCCAATACACTTTTTGTGAAATTCAATGAATATCTCATCACAGTCTACTAGCTGCATGCTCTGTGTGTGTGCTGAAAAAAAAATCTGGTGTTCATACACAGCCCTGGCTCTGTAAATGGGAAACAAACAAAGTAGCTCATAGCGAGCCACACACCACTATCCCAGCCAATCAGCAACAGGGGGCGTTTGTGCTCGTGCACAGGATGGGGGAAGTCATCAGAGCAGCTGTCTGTGGGAAGACATGACAGTCAGTCCAGACAGAGAAGTGGGGAGGCTGCAGAGAGGCAGAGAGTGCGGATGGACTGTTGTGCTTACATGAAACGAAATTTTTTTCAGGCCGTGATAATGTGTGAGAGGAACAGAAGTGACTTTACAGCTGACGCATCACTCTGGATTCCATCATATTTCTCTTTCGGTCATTGCCTTGGCAGTGAGTGTCCAAGAATTTAGGGAGTGGAGCTTCTGAAGGAGCAGGAAAAAAGGAGTGTATTTGTTTGTATTTGTTTCTCCAGAATTACTGACTCTACCTTTAACTGATTAAAAGTGCACATCAGTAAGTGATTGCATCATCATTGCAGCACTGCTTCTGGCTGGCTTTAAGCCAGTAGTATTTTCAGTCTGTTGCACTTTTGTTCAGGTCAGCACCAAACTAAAGGTTAATAGCTCATCAACCACCTATCTGCAGTGTTATCGCATTGTTGATGTTTCTGTGGATTCTGCAGTCCCTCAGTAAGCTTTAACCAGGAAGTAATGTACTGTGTAACACGGCTGAGCTGATAATGGCATTTTCAGTCACCATTGAGAGATTCAATGGAAAATACTACTGATTTGTTCAGTGACAAAGATGATACTTGGCTAAGCTTGAGAATTCTGTGTTTATATACACCAGTTACTATATGCAAAGCAATTTTTAAAAAAATTAACAATGGATCAAATGCCTATGTAATAAGCCTATGGAGAATAATCACCTGATTCTGCAGTTTCCCACAGCTCCACAGAGAGTTTTAGTGTCTTTCAGTTCATTGTTTTCTTTTAAGGACCCACAATTTTAATTTGTCATTCACTCTCACGGCTCTCATAAATCTTGTTCCAGCAGCAGCAGGCAGCCACACATCAGACTGGTCAGTTATAACTCAATATGCTGCTTTTTATGAAGGAGACATTGAGTTAGCAGGGCTCAGCATAGTCTTTTTTCCAACTCACTTTCTAGCAAAAGTAGCGTCTCATGTTTTATCCTTGGAACACATTACAGTGCAAATGCTGTTGTGTAACATTAATAACTAAACTATGTGACCATGCACAAGGTGAGATACATTAGAATTATTGCTGAAATACCATTGGTCCAATAAACGGCTTTATGAATTTCATTATTTTTTATTTCTATCATTATTATAGTAACTAACTTTAGTAACTATGTGTGTTCATGTCATGACGCTCTGAACCATCCAGATATTTCCTGAAGAAAAGCCTTCCATTTGTTTAGCTGTCGTTATCACGTTTAACTGTGATTGGCACAACTGTGAGAGCTGTTGTCAGAACTATGAGAGCAGTGATGTGACTGGCTGATAGAGTATTTAATAATCACCACACCCGCTGATCTATATTCACCTTCACTCAGTCCCTTTGCACATTGCGGTGCTCTACATACATGAACCAAAATAGCAGGTACGCATACAGTCCGTGCACCTAAGACCTACCACCTTGCCCTTGTCGTTGCACTTGTGTGGTTAAAATAGGGCCCCCAGAGCGACTAATCAGCTGACATCATTTAAAAAAAACAGCATAGCACAGCGGCCTCAGGGAGCAAATAGAATAGCATGTCCTACCTTAAGAGAAGACGTCTCATCAGAACACTCTTCTCTGCCATCCTGTCGATTATTTCATCAGTGTCCAAAGCCATAAGAATGTCTTTTTCTGTAGTCATAAACCCAAACACTTCAAAATGTAGTGCTCCGTAATATATTCTTGATGAATTTTGTGAAAGTTGAAATTTTTTGAAAGTTGAAAAGCTATGCTTGAATGCCACTTGCGTAACAGAGAGGGTCAGGTCCGGAGCGCCGCTGTTAATACTGTCACTACATGAGCTAATGTTAGTAGTATCACCTGCTGGAGGCTGTCACACACCTTTTGCTCGACGCAAGCAGTGACCTCTCACCAGTGGAGTCAGCCTGCTCATCTGCCCTGACTGTTTTGTCCTCCTCTTCATTTGGCGGTGGACTGTTAATGTTATCACTGCAGCTAAGCATGCTAACGCTAAGAGGATTTTGCATGGCAGAGGCATTGATATTTTGAATAAATGTGTTAACTTAAAACATTTTGCAGCAACAGCCTCAGGATTTTTTTTTCTTTTTTTCTCTCTTACCTTTTCCACTCCACCTTTTCGCTTTTGAAGACCTTCATCCATTTGTAGAGGCTCGTGTTATTTTCAATTCAAACTCCACCCTTTCTGTCTTAATTTGATTATTTCCCGCTTGACCTCTGACATTACATGGATGGACGCATCCACTTGAAAGGGTGGAAGATGGATGATGGTAGCGCTTCCTGCACCTGCATTATAGTATAGGTAGTCTATTGACAATTGATTTTTTTTCCCCACAATTTTTTTCTCATATTGCTGGTGGCCTTGCAGCCCACCTGGCATTTGCCAGAATTGCCAGATTTCCAGTCCGAGCCTGCCCTCAGGAGCTGGTGGAGACCAAAGCAGAACTAAAATGAGAGCGAATATTGGAGTCAGGTGGCCAGAAACATTACTGTAAATGGATGCTGATGTTGCACAGTGACTGCTAGATACATAAATGGTCAACTGATTGCATACATTTGCCATCATCAACTTTATAAAGTTAATATGTCAGTGTGTTTTTGTACAGCTTATTCTATGGAACAAGAAGTGATAAATGTAAATTTACATTTAGCGTAGCTAACTACAGTCCAAAATAATGCGGGAGTTATGCAATAACTTACTAAAAATGGGTTGTATTATGAGAGTTAATACATAACTCAACATTTACACTTTCTCAGAGAAAGATGTCATGTCAAGCAGTTAGAAAGAGACAGACTACTATTAGAAAACCACTGCTACTGCTGCTCACCCTGGTGTTAAAAAGTTTATGATTAGGCACCCTTTATAAAGGGTTTATAAGCATTAATAAAAGGCTTAATTAATGGTTAATACATCATTTCAAGTCAGCAGGGCATCCAGATGAAAATCAATTTAAAATAACAATTTATTCATGTTTATAATTGCAGACTTTCATTAATGAACTAATATAACTGCAGAACTGATTACTTAGAAAATGTGAAACACTAACCCTTTATTAATAACTTTTAAGACCTGATGACTTATCAGAAAGCGTGAGACATTTAACCCTTCATTAATGATTCATAATCATTTATTTTATTTATATTTTATATTTAAGTATACAATATGTGAATGAGTATATATGGATCATTAATAATGAGTCCATTTTTTTTACACTTTCTGATAAATCATCAGGTCTAAAGTTATAAATGATTATAAGTTAGCAAAGATTTAGTAAATGATTTATTAACCATTAATCAAGCCATTAATTTATGCTTTAAACCCTTTATAAAGGGTGCCTTATTAGAAAGTGGTAACAAAAATAATTATAAAGGGTTTATTCACCAAATATATAAACATATTTACTCCCTTAACTTTAGAGGTATCTAACTACACAGATAGCTTTGGTTTTATTTGTCCAGGTTGTAAGGCATCTGTCTCTGAAATGTCTGCATCCACCTCAATACAACACAAGTGAAAGGAATTTCATAGGTGGTGCTCACAGCAATGAAAAGTGACATTTAAAATTTTCAATAGCAACACCTTTTTTAAGAAACAATGTCCTTGTTCACGACAGATTTCTCCCTGTGGATCATTATTACTGGAACAATGTTCTAGTAAAGAAAAAAGTTTCTCTATGTCTGAGTCAATGACTTACTGTAAAAATTCCCCAGCTGTCCATGTTTCAGTCTCCGTATTTGTTTGTATGTGTTTACATGTGTGCCTGCTGTGCCATGCTGATTTCCCATGATACTCAGTTTGAGGAAGTGCCAGGACAGACAATCTCAGGGATGGCACAAACACACACACTCACAAATCATTTGAGAGTACAGTGAGCCTGTCTAAAGTAAGTGGCAGTACTGTGGTTCAAATGTTGTCTTCTAGCTGCCAAATAATTACCATACACACATGATTACATGATTCTTATGTAATCACTACTAAGCTACTAGAAATCCCTTAGCTAATTTAACTATTATACTCATTTCTACTATCAAAAAATATCACTTAATGCAGGTTTAAGGGCTGTAGAGATATTAGAGATGAATAAAGTTACTATTAGCAGTTATTGGATTAGCAAGTTTGGAAACATGTCAAATTGCATTAATAACAAAATTTTAAAAAACAGTCTTGGTCGTGGTCCTCTTGTATAAAATGACTGAGCCAACAAGGAGAGAAAAGGTAAATTCAGACCTGAGGGACATGAGGGGAGAGGAGGAAACCATGGACCCCTGGATTAAAGTAGACCAGCTGTCTATCTGAAATCTGAAATGATCAGGTTTACCACAATTATGTCGCAACTTCAATGGACAACACAATTCTTGGCAGGGTGCAGTTGTGGTGCAAGCTGCCCTTTTGTAGCCCAGCATAATTTAAGTGATTACACATTCTACCCCAATAACAAACTCTTCAAATATATTTCTCTTGTTTGCTCATTTTTTAAAAAAATATAGATCATTTTAAATCATATTGTGCCTTGCTTTGGCAGCAATAAATACTGGATTTTTACTTTGAGGTCAAAGTTTATATTTCAAAAGGGATCATTAGAACACTAAAAAAATCATCTTGTGAACCCAGCATTACATATTTGGTCTTGAACTCTTGACTTTAGAGGAGGTGGTCCCTGAACAGGGACACAGTTGATAGATATGCAGAGACCAATCAGATGACGAGGAGCAGCTGCTGAGGTCGGCTGGCAAGGGGACGAGCCACAGGTGTGCAGACAGGGGAACACAGTGCTGTGTGTGGGAACCAGACTGAGACACAGAGAGCTATGTAAAGCCTCACTTTATACTGTGCCAGTGTTAATTTCATTAATGAAAACTATGACTAAATATATTTGTCAAACACCTTTTTTTCCATGATGAGATGAGTCAATGACGAGGCGGCACCATTAAACACTAACTGTGACTACATAAACATGAAAAAAGACAAGACTAAAATGTAACTTCAAAAAATAAAAACTTTACCAAAATCTCTCTTTATTTTCGTTGACAAAAAAGAGGAGACACAGCATTTCCCATACATAGGCTCTACTTGGGCACCTTGCTCAGGTAGATTAAGACCTGCCCAGATAAATAATCAATCAATCAAGACGTGCAGTTGTCATTTTATAATGCACACAGACCAGCAGACCTTCAGTCCACATATGAATCTCAATTCTTATCTTCTACAATTGATTCACAAATGTCAAAAATCAATTTTCTCAATGTTATAATGTGATGTTGATGGAAACAAAAAGGTGGAATTCAACTGCGAGGGCTGTGCAGTACCCGGAAAGTCTACAGCGTTAGTTATCTTGTCAATACATCCATGTATCTTGTAGTTCATCTTCAAAAAAGGCAGCGGTTGCAAGCATTTTTTTTGATTCAATGACTAGATAATTACTTTTGCGAGACAAATGTGAAGTATATTGTGAATACTTTCTACACCATCACTCAGAGACTAATGTTAGCAGATCGGAGCAGCAAACTCCAGCAATAACAAATGAGACTGGCTGACCAACACACTCTGCAGCACTGGAACAACTTAAACCAACTCTGATGTGAAGAAAATAACTTAGTGCTGAGTCTGTTTCACCTCAAAAACCCAGCGCCTGCTCAGTGTCTTGTACAGCGATGGCTTTCCTCAGAGCTAACAGTGCAGCAGAGAGACTGCTCTCCACTGCTAGAGACATAACATTAATACTAACGTAGTGGAGCACTCCGCCTCCCCTCATTTTGTTATTCTCATACAGGCAGGAGACTATAAGATGCTTTCCAATGAATTAATTCATTAATTAATGTAGTTAACATTTTAAAATAAAAAGGCTGTGGACCATTTATTTTCATTGCCAGTTATATTTCATATTCTATTTCAGTGGACTAAGGACACCAGTGAATGGTTTGGCACACAGTATACTGGAGCAAGAGACTGAAAATCATGCCCCCTTTTCTATTCATTCAATTGAGAATCTGTTTTGAATCAAAAATCAACTCTAAATCAAATCTGATACCCAAGAATTGGAATTGAATCAAATCGCAAGATTCCCAAAGATTCACACCCTAAGGCCATATTCAGACAGTGCGGCGAAAATGCCAGTTCTCCCATTCATTTGAATGGGGGTAGTGTGTTTCGGCTGTGGGTGTTTTGGCCGCTGCGGCGCTGCACCAGACTGCAGCCGGAAAGTTGAGCCAGAGTCAACTTTTGGAGAAATGCAACCCGACATCACGGTGGCTGAAGGCTGCGGTGGCCAATCAGAGCCGGAGATCAGACTGATCAGAGCTGTAAACTCTGCCATGAGGGAGTAAAAAGATGTTACCAGGAGGAGGGGAAGATATTTCTCTTCGTTTGCTAAAAGTAAAGTAGACTGTGCTGTCGGCTTCCTGACTCATTTTAAAAAAGATGAGAGAATAAGAGAGAGAGAGCACCAGAGAGAGAGAGAGCAGCTGTGGTCAAGTGAGCTAGAGAGTGAATGAAAAGGGAGCGCTGGTAGTGAGAAAACGGTTGTTTTCTAGAACACCAACACACCCACACCCCCCACACAAACCTCTACTCAACCCTGCAGTGCCTGATTTGGTCTGAGCAGCGCGTGTGCGTCGCGGAACCTCTTGCTTTTCATTTCAGCGCCCATGTTAACAGGTTAGAGCAGCCACACAGCTCGTGAGACGCGTGCCGCAGCAGACACACTTCCAGTGTGGACGCTGCAAACGTGAGAGATGAAGCAGTTCAGCGACGCACATGCACTGCTGAGGTTCACGCATCCCGTGTGTCCCAGGCGTAAGCGCCAGGAAGATGAAGAAGGAGCACCACAGGTTGGATGCAGTCTCTCATAACAATGTCAAAAAACGCACTGTTGGTAAACAAATTTAGATAATGCCAGATAGCAATAATTGAGTTATTCATAAATCTTTGTTTGATTAGTTGATTACTGAACTCACTGGTCACACGCCATGCTGTCACACTCCGTGCTACCCACCACCACAAGTAAATTCTCAACCTGTGGGAAACACTGAGATGAAATATGTCTGTGTATACTGTTTTTTTTTTCTAAATTACAATCCAAATATCCTGTTCATTAGATGGCATGTGCAGCAGTTACGTTTCCTGTACTGTGTGTGTGTGTCAGTTTCGTGTCCTGTGCTGCAGGTGCCATATCAGGATTACACCAGCACAATAAGCACAATAAGGAGTACATCAACTATTACAGAAAGCAAGTTAACGTTAATAATGACAATTACGAGACTTTGGAGAAAGAAGGGAGCTGATATTTGGGCCCATTGTCTTTACAATGAGGCTGAGAAAAAAAAAAAACAAATGCGTTGCTTTATCAGAAGGGAAGCAATGAGGCCATAAAATAGCTGGAGACACACATTAAGGCTCATCACAAAGAATTTGAGGTAGGTTAACAACTTGGTTGTAAGGTTAGGTTGTTTTTTTTAAGCTACATTAAGGCAAATAGTAAGGCGGTAGTGTTACGTTATGTAGACTATGTTTTATAGCCAAACCAAACTCATTAAGCTAGGCTAGCAAATTGTTGTGAGGGAGCTGTACATGAGCGGCAAAAGTAACGTAGTGTAATGGACTGTGTTCATGTTAGAGTTTAACTGTTATGAGTGTTACTGTAAGAATTGTTAGTTCAGTCCAGACAGAAGGACTGTTGAGTTGAAGTACTGATATTTCCAGAGTGTCAGCTAACATGTTGTCAGACGCTGTTAAGCCTGTTTGTCATGTCAGCAACGTGTAACAGTGATCAGCGGGAGATAGCGCACCTGTAATTGGCTGAGAGCTAGGGGGGGTTGTTCTTCTTACTGCTAAGGGACACAGGAGTTTGTCTTTATGTGAGAGACTAAATGAGAGGATAGTGTAGAGCTTATGGCAGGTCTTTATTATTTTGGTGTTGGCTATGGCCCCCAGTAGTCTGTGTCATTGTGCACAATAAAAATGCATTGAAACCAGCTAACATCTCATCGTCTGTGAGTATAGTATCTGGTACAGACGAAACGTTAGACGGGCTCTCTCAACAACGGGACATTGCTAACCCTAGATGGCTTTCATATACAGTATAGTTTCTACTGAGAAAAAGTGGAAGCCCAGCCAGCTTAGCAGGCTAACCTTTTGCTGAAAGCCATGGTATGCAGACCGTTTTCAGTGTATGTTATTTTAGGTCACTAGTTTCTGTATCATTCAGCCTTAAAACAGCTTTTACTGCATGTAGACTGCAATATATCACCAAAATATATGAATTAACAAGCTAGCAAACTCAAAAAGGCTAAAATGTTAACAGTTTTCATTGACTAAAACTATACTAAAATAGTTATGGTTTTGTTTGACTAAGATAAGACTAAAATGCCCAGACTTTTAGTCAACTAGAACTTGACTTAAAAAACCAACAAGGACATTTGGACTAAGGCTAAGACTAAATCAAAAAATATCTGACAAAATTAACACTATACTGTACTGAAAAGCAGTGGCTGCCTGAAGGAAGACCATGTTTAAAAGTCAATTGGTCTGCTTTTCTTTTGGTATGACACTTTCTTTTCCTCCATTGTGGACATGTCCTTTAATGTGTCATCTCTATGCAAACAAAATGCTCTGTAATGCTAATGAAATACCCTGTTAGTTATTATACAGTATTGTCGCTGTAGATTTGATTTCTGATGTGAGTGTGTTGTTAATATTCTGCCAGCACTGTGCAGGTCTTAATTAGGTATTAATTGATTCTCACATCTTTCCTCCCCTTTACTGAATCACTCTGACTGAACTGATCAATGAGTGTCTGTGGTATTGCTGGTTTGTCTCTGGACTGGTAGCATAGGCAGAATCACAGTGTGGGTGGGCACAGAGAAAATCAGGTGGGCCTAGCCCATCTAAGACCAATCATACTTAATAGGTTCTGAAATGCATATGTTAACCAAAATAGACCATTACAACTATACTTGCCTGAATGCATCACAGTTTAATCATACAAGCCTTATACATCAGACTAATTTTACAGGCACCAAGATGAACATTAGCAGCATTGCATAGCCTGGCACGACAGCCACACACACACACACACAGCTGACAGACGCAAGAGCATCATTAATCAAGTGTAGGCATAAAGGTACTCCAGCCCCAACATGCTCAGTAATGTTAAAAAAGACATCAGAACATAGCTTGGTACGGCGGTCACATAAACCACATACATGCATGCACACACACACATGCACACGCACACACACACACACACAGATGGCGACGAGGCAACATAAGCATAAAGTCCAATTGTACACCCAACAGCAAGACCCAATAAACAATGATATTGAAATAGGCAATAGGCTCCTGCAGTCCGAAAATGTATTTAGCATGTTTGATGATTACAGCAGGAGACGACAGGGCTTGGTGTTGAACACTGAAATTGTTTCATTATAGTCCAACGATTCAGTCAATTCTCTTTCAAAGGAGAGCAGGGACAAAGAGTTCAGTCTGTATGTCATTATTGATGCCTTGATGCCAGTTTTTATCTAACTGACAGTTGAAAAGAGTCTTTCAACAGTACAGTTTGTTGCCGCTGCTGATGCGGAAAGGGCTGAATTAGCAGCCATGTTTGTGTTGTTACTACTTGTTGAGGAGAAACTGTTGCAGGATTAGATGTCTAGGACGAGAATGATGGCTGAACTTGAGCTGAATTCTCTTCCTCTTGCCCCTCACAGCGTCTTTTTGTGACTGCTTTGTTTCACCATGGTTTTTATCTTAACTCACATTAAAAGCGGCTTGCTAGTGGAAAGTAGGCTTCTGCGCAATGTGCGGGCTGTACACTGACTGAAAGAGAAGGGGCTGCTTGCAATCTGGCATTTGAGAACTGCCATTCAAAAAATCTGACCTATCATCATCTTCATCATCATATGGTAAAAAATAAACAAGAATTGTTTTATTTTTATGGGTCACATAGTCAGGTAATTGAAACAGTATTCATTGACTGTTATTCACTGGATGATCCAGCAAATGAGGAAGCCTTTGGATTGGGTGGTCCAAGGCCATGCAACACCCTGCAACCAATTATTCCTCATAGGTAACATGACAGTTCAGATTCATTTTTGACATATTGTAACTAATCCATTCAAATATTAGATGTGACTATGAATATTTAAATTATGTCAGCTGTTGAGTTATTAGTGTGTGTTTCAATAAAAATGTGTTTATACTTGGCTGATATGGATGGAAACAGACTTAGCAAATAAGTTATAAAATCACACAAACTTGCACTGGAGTGATGAAAACAGATCTGTGTGGAGTGATAAGGAGACTATAACATTCCTCAAATTCATACATGAAACAGTAGAAATGTCATTTTCATCACATTTTCCATATGGTTTTCCATCATTTGAGGTCCAACATGGCGACCATCATCTTCTTGTGACATTAATCAGCATTTTCTTCTGAAGTTTGGTTAAAATTTGCACTCAAATTGGATGAAAACTTGTCTAGTGTGTTGTTATTTCTTTCAGATTGTAGACTACATATCATCAGGCTCAAGTCAAACCACCACAGAGAATGTGTGTATAGGCAGCATGTCTCCTTAGTTAATTGTCTCAGTTGTCACAAGACATACAGTACAAGTTCAGCAGCAGCAGCAACACGTCCCTTCAAGATAATAACAGCATCCTCATATTGTACTCATCCCCTTGCTTACTGTCATTAGTAACTCTTGCTTCTTACAATTCAGCTTGAATCCTGCTCAGCCTGAGCTCTTTCGCTGAGATATCCCAGAGGGCTGTTTGTACATCTCTGCATTCAGTCAACTTCTTTGCTAAAACTCATATTGTGTGTCCCTCCAAGATCAAGGTCTTACATATGTGACTCTTAACGGATTCTGCACCAACAGTACCAAGGCAGTGTGCAAACACATGGAGACAGTCATTCCTGGAGGAAATGTTACTGACACTCTACTGTACACTCACAGAGCTCTTTATTAGGAACACCTGTGCAATCTAATGCAATCCAATATAACAGCTTTGCCATTAATTCTACTTTTACAAAGCATGAATATTTTCAGTTTTTGTTATATTTTCAGTAGTTTAGTTGAGAGTTTACTAGGGCCCGAGCACCCAGTGGTGTGTAAGCCCTATCGTATTTTGAATTATTATCATTATTATTATTATTTTATGCATGCAAATGCTTTTTTAAAGTCTTGGGGGTTCTCGAAAACTCAAAATTTGCACATGCAATTCAAGTAGCGAAAACTGGTATCTGATATGGGTGGTGGGCTTGCATGTGGCAAGTTGGCTCAAAAGCACCCCCTAACAATTTTCAAAGTCAAAGCCCCCACCTTCAAATGTGATGTGAGATTTCGTAGGCAGATATAACATCTCCAGACTTACAAAAAAGCATCTTGGAGCTATGCCTTAAGTTCATCAGGAAGTCAGCCATTTTGAATTTACTGTGCAATTTTTGCCATTTACAGGTGTTGTACTTTGACAAATTCCTCCAAGAGAATTAACCAGAGTAAAGTCAAATTTGGTTGGTGTCATCTAAAGACCTTTGTGATGCTAAATTGCGAAGCTTTGCCGTGGCAACATAGCAAGTTTCGATGCTTCGCCATGAAACAGGAAATTGTTGTAACTCAAATGTACATTGTCCAGTCTCAGTCTCAGCCTGAACACATCTATATGTCCATATTGAGTCATAGTCAGAGCGCCACCTACTGGCAACAGGAAGTTACAGGTTCTGTACTTTTACAATCTCTGCCTGCCAGGTTAACCAGATCCACCTCACATTTGGTCAGAAAAGCCTCAAGACCTTAATGATGCTATATTGTGAAGCTTGTGAGTTTTCACTGAACGCTGTTGCTGTGGCAATGTGGCAAATTTCGATGTTTCAACATGAAAAAAGAAACTGTTGTAACTCAACTCTACATCATCAGATCTTTGCCAAATTTCACGTTTGATAAGAGTCCTGGTCTGAAGATATGTACAGGCCAATACTGAATCATAGTCATAGCGCCACCTAGTGGCAACAGGAAGTTATAGGCCCTAGACTTTTACAAACTACTCCTAGCAGGTTAACCAGATCCACTTAAAATTTGGTAAGCTAAGTTGTAAGACGTTGATAATGCTAAATATTGAAGCCTTTGAGTTTTCATCAACCGTTGTTGCCATGGCATGGTATTATTCTCCATGAAACTGGAAGCTGTTTTTGAGGTGCTAGCAGTGCTTGAAAATTCACAAAACTTGGTGCACACATCAGAACCCGTGAACATTGCAAGAATATACAACAATTGGGTTCATGTGTGTTAAGTGGATTCCATAGAGCCCCCTTATGCATGGTAGGCCGTGTTCAGGATAAAGTGTTTCTGATATTCACAAAATTTGGTAGACACGTTGCTCTTATAATTTCTGACATATTTCATATTTTAGCTCTGCTCAACCAGAAGTAGGCCATTTTAAATTTTAAGCTTATTTCCTGAATTTTATGCAAACTTTTTTGTACTCCTAAAAGGGTTTATCGTATTTATTTTACATTGGGTTGGTATAACCCTCAGACAAATGTGACACTAAACAACGATGATGTCGTAGGTCATGTGACAACATACCATATTAGGCACTTAACAGGCATGGAGCTTTTTGAAACTACTGGTAGAAGATTCAACAGCCCCCCATGCTAGCATATTTGCAGGTATTTTGGTCATAAACCAAATTATTATAAGTCATCCCGAGGAGGACATGCATGTCTGCACTAAATGTCACAGCAAACTTTCCAGTAGTTGTTTCACTAAAAATAAAAAATGTCACAATGATGGTGGTGCTAGAGGAAAAGTAAGGACATGGATGGATGTATTTATAATTTATTTTATTGACTAATGTTAAAGAAAGAATATATTTCAGAATGAAGAGAACTGGTAAGACATCCCATAAATATCAACACAATCCTCTGAACTGTTCACACCCATAAATTATAGAAATACAAATAAAATATATGCATATGGAAATGATTTAAAAGTGAGAGATAGCTGTATGTCTGTATTCATTATAAGCAGACAGGTAAAAAGAAGTCCTCAGTTGAACACCCCATGTGAATCAGACCAACCAGTAACATTAATAACATAATCTGTATACATGTCATGTCACTGTGGAAAAGCTCTTGTATTGTGCATGGTAGCTTACTGGCACCCCTTATGAAGCAGGATTGTATTTACATATACTGTACATTTCACTTTATTATACAGGTATGGATCCTAGAAATATAATCCTGACATGATATCACACATGAAACACTTGGAACACAGTAGAAATATCAAATCTGGCTTTCAATTTTGCCGAGAAATACTTTTTTTTCCCCAGATATTGCCAGCGTGTGAGGATTGTCAGGAGCTTATTAAGAAATAATTCCCTTGGACTACACAAGCATCCAACAGCTTTTATTTTTGTCTCTAGTGTTTGATGTCTCACATCCAAATTATTTTGACTTGATAAGAACCCAGGCGTTTGTCAATAGTGATTAAGTCCAGCCTGTGGGAGGTTGCCTCTGCCAGCAGTCACAGCAAAGCTAGAAATGAATGTGACCACCATTACACAGGAAACGCTGAAATCCATTTGACAAGTCCTATGTGTGTGTGTGTGTGTGTCATGTGAGTGAGTTCAGACTGAGGGAATAGAAACACCATCATGTGCATTGAAAACCTCGAAATCAAGCCTGTTTCAGCTGTCACTGAAAGAGTGTGAAGGTGACTATTTAAATGGCAGCATATGTGTTTGTTTGTTTTTTTCATGTGATAATAGTCGAATGTCATTCCACAATTTTTCTCAGTGTCTTACCAGTTACATTTATAAACAACTCATTTGCATTATCTGTACAACTGTACATTTTGGAAGGCACATAATGCCAAGTAGTTGGTGGTCAAGTAGTTGTAATGTTTTTATACCACATTGACAAGTTATAGACCAGAAGTTGTCTAAATGCTTGTGTGTACAAAGCACATGACCAGAAGCTAGAGTTTTTGTGCTGGATTGTTTTACCAGTATACATTTATTAAACTGTCTTTTCTAAAAACATTTCTCATGTGATTATTACTTTTAGTAATAATAATCAGTTTCATTACTAATATGGACGGAAGGGAACATTACACACACTGAAGCCTGCAAAACAGAGCCCAGGTCGAGGACAAATATGACTTCCATGTCCTGTAGTATCACCTCTGGGTCTGGGGGTGGTGGTATGTCTAGGCTAAGTCAAAGTTAAGGGGAAAGGAGGCACTGCAGTAATAATAATGATAATATTAATATGTAGGTGACGCTGATTATAAGACTGTCCTCTCTAAAAGAACTACAGCATTGGTCATAGCATTGTTTATGTTTTCCTGATAAGTGGCCCCTTGTGATTATGACTTTTCTCTCTCAGAAGCAAAGGCAGAAGTATCCAGAAGTAATGTGATGTTGCTATACTGCATTAAAACCTCTGATGGAGGAAATTAGGGTGGATGGTTGGGCATAACTGTGTCTGGCTTGGACACCAGGGACCACCGATGTATCCTGTTTCTTACCAGCAGTTGCTGTTGGTTTCTTCTGGAAAACAATGACAAAAACCTTTTTTTTTAAAAAAAAAAACCTTTAGGTATGAAGATTTGTTGGCTAATATCACATTTATCGCTGTTTAGTATTTCACCTTTTTTTGGAAGTTATTCTCAAAGATCATATATATTTTGTGCTAAAACACACAAAAATGTTCTGTAGAGCTGAGTAAGTGTACCTCCGACTGATTTCAGAACTCACCAGGAACTCCAGCTCCTCCCCTTATTTTCCTCCAAGTCTCTCTCCTTTTTCCTGTCATATCATACGTTTATGAAGGACATGAAGAAGCTCTGGGATTTTTTCTCAGGTTCTAACACTTTTTACTCAATAGGTTGCATCTTACTCTTAGCTCAAGCTATCCCAGGTGAATTTGTTTCTAATTATCCGCTCGAGTGTTTTCACTGATTTTGTAAGCAATCAAGCTAAAATTAGCTTTGCATTTCAACAAACCTTTAAAACTTTGTTGGGCAGACAAAAAAAGACAGTAAACACCCACCTGATTTATTAGTCAGTTCAACATTTGAGATAAATGAGCATAATCTAACATGACAATATTCCTTGCAGGTTTTTTTTGGCACATTATGTAACTGAATTTCTTTGAAAATGCAGAATGTATAATATATATTTTCTGTAAGTGTGAGACTACAATCCCGGAGGAGGATTGATTGTGTCTTCTGGTGGAAGTGCCAAGTAACCAAAGCTAAGAAGACATACCAGAAATTGAAACAGACTTAAAAGAAACACAAGCTCCTTATTATATGTTTTTCCACGCATATCTGCAAGTCTTGGTACACATTTTCATTGAAGAATTCTCACGTTGTACACATTTGAGTATGCATTTAGTACTTGTTTCTTTATTCTTACAGTACCTGAGAACGACACCTGCAGTAGTGCTTAGCAACAGATAGTACACACTAAAGATGGTGATGCATTGCTTTTTAAAGTGTTTTTAAAGCAATGTATTTCAAACATGCAAAGGCATGAATTTATGTCAGACTGACATAAACCAACACCACAGTGATTGGAATGCTTTTGTTAGTTTGAACTGTTTTGCTTTTAAGAGAAGCATTTGGGTCATACCTAGACCACAAATATGGGGGGAGCAACTGTGATGGAAAGAAGCAGGGACTGGGTTGAAAATGTTGGGATGGCACAGGGCTCTGATCACTTTACGTGAGCTACCATCAAAGACCCATTGGCACACAGGTATAATCACAGGTAGATTATTAGATTATTAACTTTCAATCCTGAAGACATACATTTCCTCTTTTATTTTGGAAAACAAGTAACTCTGTCTTTCAGAGTGAAATGATGCCTCCTTTTTGTCTTGTTTTTTCAGTACTGCATTACTGAGTGTCTGTGGCTCCATATAAGAGATGCAGATCTGTTAATGATGTTCAATTGTAATCAATCTGCATTAATAAAGAACTTGCATGTTTCAGTACCATTCCTTTTAATGTAGTAAAGTAAGAATATTTTCTGTTTAATTGCAAACATCTATCAACTACACTGAAGTGATACTGTGCTCAGTGTCTACTTTGTGTACTACAATTCTTGATTTGACCAAAATGTAAGGCCTACAGTTAAACCATTTTCTGTGGCCCCTATATTGTATCTTTATGTATGTAGGTATGTATTTATGTATTTGTTTATTAATTTATTTATTTGTGGACAAGAAGTGATGGGCAGATGATAGTGAAGCTCCAAAGCTTGCTTCATTTCTGTGAAACTCACTGTTTGACCCTGTCAGAGTTTGTGTCAAATGAAGAATACCACGTGACTGATGTTGTTTGAATCTTCAGAAATCACTGCTTCTACAGAGTTTCAGTTAGTTTGGCAGTTTTAAGAGTTTTGTAGCTAAATGATATGCCCAGTTTATGTGTGCGTTAGTGGGATGAGAAGAGAATGATTTAGAAATATGGTGATGTATACTAGAAAGACAGTTATAATGGGAACATTTCCACCTGATAGCAAGACAGGGTAGTAAAAGTAATTTAATCACATTCCGACTCATATGAAATCTCAGAACATCAACACATGAGCCCACAGTGGACACTGTCTATCCCACACCAATGAGGTACATTTCTTGTCAACAAAAATGCTTTTTCGGCAACACATTTCTTAAAGCTACAATATGCATGTTCTGGAAATCAAGCATGCACTAGCATGAGACTCAAAAGCAAACCAATCTGCTTCTCCCTCCCCTCCCTCTCCCTGCTTCATCGCACTCTGCCCGGCCATTTCCCTGCATTGTGTGATTGTGCGCGCTTGATGTATTGATTTCCCCAGGGACTGGAAGTAACGCATCTAGATTGCAGGCATCAGGAGCTTACTGTGGGTTAGCCATTGCAATGTTAGCAGCTAATGCTAGCTTGAAGCCTCAGTATGAGAGGAATATTATTATTATTATTATTATTATTATTATTGATAATAATAATAATAATGATGATAATAATGATAATGATAATAATAATGATAATATTTATTTATATAGCACCTTTCAAAACTGTGTGTACAAAATAATGCCCCCCACCCCAGAACAGAAGAAACACAAACAACAAAAAAGATCAAAACAGTACAAAAAAACGAAAGTTTATAAAAAAGCAAGTTTATAAAAATGGCTTTTTAATAGCGATTTAAGGGTAGTCAGCAAGGTCACAAGATGAATTTCAACAAGACTGTTCCAGAATTTTGGGGCCCTGTCAGCAAAAACATAGTCTGCTTTAGTTTTAAGTCTAGATCAGGGACTTTTAGCAGAGTTTTGTTGTAAGATCTGAGGTTGTGTGCAAGTAAATAGGGGCACAAAAGCTCACAAATGTATGCTGGAGCTAGACTATGTAGTGCTTTAAAAGTAATGAGTGAAATCAATCCTGAAATTAACTGGAAGCCAATGCAAAGAGGCCAAAATGGGGGTCACGTGATCAATGACCCCTGAATAACTTTTTCCAAGTCAGAGAATGATAGAAATTATCTGATTTTTGAAACCATTTGAAGCTGATAAAAACAGGACTGAAATAACTTATTGATATGATCGAAAGTTAAATTGGAATCAAAGATAACTTCTAAATTTCTGGCACTAGGCTTCACAGAGGGTGCCAGATTAACAAATGTATCACTGAAAGCTGATGTGTTTAATGACCCAAATATGATTATTTCTGATTTTTCTTCGTTGAGTTGGACGAAGTAATTAGACATCCAACATTTGACATCCGTTAGACAGGTCTTTAAGGAAGTCAGACTGCTGGGGGATCCTGGTTTTACAAACACATAAAGTTGTGTGTCATCAGCATAGCAATGAAAAGAAATCATAAAATTGTGTATTAATCTGCCAAGTGGAAGCCTGTAGACATAGAATATAAGGAGACCTAGGACAGAGCCTTGAGGTACCCCGTAGTTCACAGGGGTAGATGATGTGAAGTTACCAAAAGTGACTGTAAACTGTCTATTTGAAAGGTAAGAGATGAACCACTTAATAGCAGTGTCTGCAGTGTCTTTTAGATGGCAAATTAAGGTACTATGATCTACTGTGTCAAATACAGAACTTACGTAAAATCAGGGCAGACCCTTCATCATCATTAGCAGCAGGGAGGAGATCATTGGTCACCCTAAGTTGACTCGTGAGCAGTTAATTGTTTATATAAAAAAATGTTCTAAGATCCTTGGCAGGAGTGGGACTTTGGAGATTGATCTATAATAGCTGAGTATGTAAGGATCTAAATTTTTTTTTTGGAGAAGAGGTTCCACAAGACCATGCTTGAAAAAGGATGGTACATAGCCAGTGGCCAGTGAGCTGTCGATAATAGAAAGAACAATTGGAAAAAATATGTGGTAGGACCTCTTAGAAGAGTGTGGATGGGACTGCATCTAGATAACATGAAGCTGACAGTCTCCAGTAGTGACAACTCAAAAGAGGGGGATGAAACTGTGGGTGGGTGGGTAATAGTTAAGTTACAAATCTGTGGTATGATCTAACTTCTGATTTTTTCAATTTTAGCTGTAAAAAATGTTGAAAAGTTCTCACATGCTTCTGATGAATGATCGGGGAATTAATTATTTTTAGAACCAACAACATGTTCAATAGTTCTGAACAATATTCTGGGATTATGGTGGCTTTCAGCAATAATATTGGAAAAATATTTTTTTCTTGCAGTTGTGACCGAAGAGTTGTAATTGGACATTAGATTTTTTAAATGAGCAGGGTCAACTTCAAGTCTGCTGTGTTTCCACTGACATTCCATTGCCCTGCATTCCCTTTTTATTTTGTAAGTATAATCATTCAACCAGGATGCACCTATTGGACCAGTTTAACTTTTGTTCTTATAGGGAGCAATTAAAGTGGGCAGAATGATCTACTAAACTCTCAGGGGACGTATCAGCCATGAAGTTTTTGCATGATTGGTCAAATTCCCAAATAAACATGGCTGAAGTTGAGGAGTTTATTACATACCTCTTTAAGTAAGTGACTGGATCATTGGAGAGACAGCAGACAGAAAGGTTGAAAGTAATGGTGAGATGATCAGAGACAAAAAGCTCTTAGCTGATAGACTGTCTAGGGTAAGTCTGTAAGATAAGACAACATCAAGAGTATGGCCCCAATTGTGAGTAAGACCAGTAACAGATTAGGTTAAGCAAAAGGAGTTGCACAAATTTTTAAGTCTAAGGCCAATGGGTCATTTGCACAACAAATGTGAACATTAAAATCACCCATAATAACAATTTTCTCATATCTGGTCATTATAAATGATAAGAGCTCCGAAAAGTCAGACATGAAGTTAAGTTTATGTCAAGGGGGGCGGTAGGCTGAATAGGGGGGTGAAGGTGTTAATGCCAGGGGAGGACAGCAGGGTTTGCTAGCACTGTAAACAATAGCCTGACACCATGTCCTAACAGCAAGTGAGCGTCCAACTATCGTGTTACATCGCGTAACACTGGACGCTCCCTGTCCACACTGAATCTGTTAAATATTAACCTCTGTTACGTCATATAAACAAACCACAAACCTATCAGCTGTGCGCTTAAGATCAGACTGGAGGCATACCCACCCAAGTAAAAGATGGGTGAGTAATTGATATCTTCCTACGTTTGTACTTTTTAAAACAGAAAACACATGCTTTATGTTGTGATATTTAGATGTTTCTTGCTGGAAATGACATAAAGTATAAATCTCCCTCCAGCCAGCTGCCACCTTATTTAGGATTTTGTTGTGAAATGAAAAGTTATCTTAATCTTTCTCAGCTGCTATATACAGTATGTACACAACACAACATTAAGACTAGTGGAACTTTCAAAAAGATGTGGTTGACCTCACTTGGCTTCGCGAGGACATTGATGTGTGTAGAACAGGTTATCATTGTTCATTGTGATGAAGAAAAATGTGAGTACACATGTGTTTGATAAATACCAAATATCTTGTTGGTACTATCAGTTCCTCCACATGCATTTAGAACTTGTTCCACACATACTTTGATAAATGGGGCCCCAGATGTAAATTTCATATTGAGACATCCCTCTTTTGTATAACCACACTGTGTTTGAACATAATTGTACTTAACATTCAAAATATACAATTTCAGTGTTATTTTTATTTTGCCTCTCATCTCTATGCTTAGGGGAAGAGACAGTGTCAGCTTTTATCAGTAGGCTTCACCCCTGCTGATATGGGTTTTAGCATTTCAGCATTTCAAGGTAAGATGTGTTTCATTAATATGCCAAAAGTCTCTCTAAAATCTCTTTCTCAAATCTGGGCTGCAATAAAATGCCTCTATTAGCCTCTCCATTGGAAAAAAGATCCAATTAATAGTACCTTTTAAAACTTTCAAATTACAATTCAGATTAATAGATTCTTCATTTTCAGCTAGACTGCCCCTGCAGCTCTGTCATTATCATCAATTATAGGGTTCACTCAATAACACAAATACAGCCTGTTCTCTCTGAGCACCCTCAATGTGCAGCATCTCAGGAGAGCACTGTTTTGGCGGTGCACTGGACTGTGTTTGAATGCATATGAGAAATTCTCAATATCTATCACATTAGACTGCTGTTTTATGACTGATGCTTTTTGAACGTCCTGAAGGAAGGTCAGTGTGAAATGTACAAAATGTCTACAGGATAAAACATCAATTGAGACCTGTCCCGGACAGCCTCCCTGCCAGTATGGACAGTTAAAATATGGCAGCTTAAGAACAGTGAGCTTTCTTTGTCCTTGCTTTAGTAGAAATGTAAGGAACATGGAAATGAGGTTTGCTTATTCTTATCAAAAAGACAACATTTCATCAAATGCTGAAAACCACCTATGTGTACATTTTCCTGACGAGCAACATCCTGTGGTCGTATGAATAATGACTGTCCTCCCTCAGAGGCAAAGGTAAAAGCATCTGACCTTCGCACAAAACCTCTTAGGGAGGAAGTGATAGTGTATGAAGCATTGGACAAGTAACACCACAGAATAATGTTTACAACCAACAGTCAGTGTTGCTTTCTCTTAACCATGACCCTGACCTTTCTCTAACCTTAACTTGGTAGGGTTTAGCTGCCTAAACTCAACCTAACTTTAATGATTGAGGTGAAAGATCAGGAAACACTCATATAAAAACATTCATGCAAGCTTTTATAATGATCATATGGGTCAATTTCATTGTTTAAATATGAGGCCTTGTTTGTTTCATGATTATTATGTAATCATGATGGCCTTTTGCTCGTGGTGCCTCTGTAGGTGACTAAACAGGCCTAATTTGGTATGCAAGGTTGTGATGCAATGATGGCGAGTAGAGCTGCAACAACTGATCAATTAGTTGATCAACAGAAATTTAATCTACAAATATTTGGATAATCGAATTATCATTTGAGTCAAAAAAATGCCAAAATTTGCTGTTTTCAACTTCTCCAGTGTGATGATTTAATGCTTTTCTTGATTCAAATAACCCTGTATAACATACTAAAATTAAAAATGACGCGCAAATTATGTGGAGTGTTAATTTAAGAGGCAATAATCTCTCTATATAAAGCAAGGAATCTCTGTCTGTATGTGGGTTTGTCCTCTGTGTATTTCAAGAACCATTCATCCAATCTACTTCATACCTGGCAGGTGGATTGCTGGGGAAATGAGGACATGCAGTGTTGATGTGTGAAGTTGTTTGGATGATTGGTTTTCAAGAAACATATAAAGATAACGTTGCTTCTACAACGTTGATTTGCTTCTTCTTCTTCTGCCCATGAAGTCAACAAGTGGAAATACAGACAGTGCAATTCTGCCATTGCAACTCACATTGTGGTCAGAGGTGGGATAACATCCACAGTGTTAATGACTAAAACATTTAAGAGACTTAAGATCTGTGTAATGTTACTGTGAATGAAACCTGGCATGTACATTCAAGACTATGTGCTGGATGTCTCAGGCATGTTAGGAAATATATAAAATACCTCATAAGCAACGTTGCTTCTACAAAGTTGATTTGCTTCTTCTGCTTGTGAAGTTAACGAACAGAAATATGGACAGCGCAACTCTGCCCTTGCAACCCACAGGAGGTGGGTCAGAGGTGGAGGTTACATCTGTAGTGATAATGACTTCAGTGATAAAGACGAAAATTTAAGAGACTTAAGCTCTACTATTGAACTGTGTTCTGTGAACGAAACTTGAGATGTACGTTCAAGACTTAGTGCTGGATGTCTCAGGCACGTTCAGAAATATATAAAAATACCTCATAAACAACGTTACTTCTACTTCTTCTTATGCACATGGATTCAACAAGTGGAAATACGGATAGCTCACTCTGCCATTGCAACCAACATTATGATCGGAGGTGGGATTACAGCTGTAGTGATAAGAACTACAGAGAATGAATTGAAAAAGTTTAGAGAGTTAAGCACTATTCCTGCTCCCCACACAGAACTTTTGTATGTATGTTCAAGACATAGTGCAGGATGTCTCAGGCACATTATGAATGGGCACTACAGTTCATCCGATCAACTTTAGCTCAACTCAAAATTGTAGTCTCCAGATATTCTGCCTGTGAGGTGTTTAGGGAGCATCGGTAAATTGTAGTGTCTACTGATAGCCTGCATGTGACGCGTTTATGGAACATGGGTACATTGTAGTGTACCAATAGCCTGCATCACAAGTGTTGACAGAGCATTGGTAAATTGTAGCATCTGCTGATAGTCTGCATAAGAGGTGTTTAGGGGATGGGTACACAGACACGAACAGGCATGTTTTGAACAGGCATGGCACTAATAACTTACTTAAAAAAAATTACTGTTATTGTTGTTTAAAATCTTTCCTGATTAATATTTCCTTCTGTCTATAACTGGTATGATGCCAACACGTTATTCTATAGCAAAATACTTTAAAGAGAAGTTTTAACAATCACTGATTTTTCAGCCATCTGATGAAGATTTTGAGCTTGTTTTCTTTGTGGGTGTTGTTTGTGAAGTTTTGGAGATTTTGCTTCTTATGGATTGATCAGAGCTGAAGATCAGACCCTGATCTCATCACCATCAATTATACACGTCAGATAACGAACCAGATCCTAAAGACATACATGAATTCCCTCACAACATAGACCTACCCACATTAACAATCCCAAGCTGAAACATAAGATAAACCATTTACACCAGAGGAATACCACAAAGCATTCATGCAAATACTCTCCAATAAAGTACCAGGCCCCGATGGATTCCTCACTTTTCCCCATAGTTTTTTAGACATTTCTGGCAAACCATTTTACCCCTGTTTTTCAGAGTGACACAAGAATTCGTAGAAACTGGTAAAATCCCACCACATATGAATACTGCTAACATTTCAGTAATGAAAACAAGATAAAGATCCCACCCTTCCCGCCAGCTAACTATCCATATATCTCTAACCAACACAGACATAATTATCAGCAAAGCATTACACATTACAAATTAAAGTGCCACTCCATCTATAATCCACATTCAATTTTTCTTCAATTCAATTCAATTTTATTTATATAGCGCCAAATCACAACAAAAGTCATCTCAGGGCACTTTTCACATGGAGCAGGTCTAGACCATACTCTTTAATTTACAGAGAGAAAGACCCAACAATTTCCCCATGAGCAAGCACTTGACAACAGCGGTAAGGGAAAACTCCCCTTTAATGTTCTGCTTGAGGTTTAAGGTTCTGCTTAAACCTCAAGCGCAACAGCAACAACAACAGCAACAACACTGATCAAACAGGTTTTGTCAAAGGAAGACATGCATACAATAACACACGCAGACTATTCAACATAATACATCAAGTAAAGCTGAAGAACAAGGTAATAAGAATAACTTCATTAGATGGAAAAAAAGCTTTTGAGTTAACTGGACATTTTTATTCGCCACTCTACACAAATTATGACTTCGAGAGTCATTTTTCAACTGGGTTAAAACACTGTACAACTCAGCAAGGGCCACAGTCACAATCAACAGGTTAACATCATCAAGTTTTACACTGCACAGGGGGACGAGACAAAGATGCCCACTTTGTCCTTCCCTCTTTGCTATCCACATTGAACCACTTGCCATAGAAGTCTGCCAGAACAATGGCATTAAAAGGTATACAATCCACCACAGTAAACCACCAAATTTTTTACGCAGATGATGTTGTACTCTACCGACAGAACCCATCAGTCTCATTACAAGAAACCATGAACCTATTCAGTAAATTTCAAACTACTCAATTAACTGGTCAAAATCAACACTCATACCATTTTCTATAAAGAGGTGGAATCTGGCAGCTCTACCACCACCCATCCCATTCTTTAGTGCTTCCACCTTCTTTCTCCTCTTACTAACCATGTACACACATGCTCCTACACAAACACACACACACACACACACACACATTTGGTGAGCAGATAACATGGTAGCAGAGTTTAGCCCCATCCCTAAGTTATTTTATTGTTAGAGACACGTGTTAAGCTGGCAGACGCCATTAGCCATGACCCAAACTCTCAACACGTGGGTTGAGTCCACTATCACACACACATCCACATATGCCATATGCTTGCTTGTTCTTTATAGTTGCTTGTTGCTTATAGCTTCTTGTGTTGATGATAGATATTTGTTGACTGAAGTGCTATTGATTGTTAGTTAATATTGGTAAAGTTAATAAATGCTGTTATACCTTAAAGAGAAATTGTTTTGGTATTATTTGCACACACATATTATTGTCAGTGCTCGGATTCAACCCTTCACTGAATGTTATTGTCTCTCAGATAGTGACATTTTTTAAAGTGAACACCCCCTTTTGAGACTGTTTTCACTGTTTTATTATTGATTATTGGTTCCTGACCTCAGGGTGGTGCCCCACTATTATTAATTCACATTAATACTTTTATTGATTTTTAATAATTAATAATCTTTGATAATTATTAGTTATTGCTAATAACCAAACCTACTCCTACCTGAGTCCCAACAGCACAATGAAAGGAGAGAAGGTAAATGAGTCCAACCCGAGCCTGATCCATCAAAAAAAATTGGGAAACCAAATTGACTCATTGTGTTGGGACCTGATGGGGTTGCAAACCTCTAGGCCTGATGCAAGCTGTACTTCATATATAACATGGATTCAGCTTATAGCCTACTGTCATGGATCAGGGATGATCAGTGAACCATAATGAATTGATCAGCTGATATCTTTGTTTGACTCAGCCAGTATATCTCCCATGTATCAACAGCTATTCCCAAGCTTTGTATAGAATGTTACAAGCTCTTTGCAGTTTTGGCTAAGTGAACGTTTTCATTCAGCTAACTCACCCTTGAGAAGCTGTTAGGAGACTTATGTTGTCTAAGAGGTAATTATGTACAAGCATGGAATGGATACTTGACATGTGAGCATGGGTGATGACATCAACCTTATCTTGCCATGTGCTCCTCATTAACTTGCAGACACAGGTTGTATGAAAATTATTGGGCAGGCATTCCTCCTAAATCATGAAAAATGATCCAACATTTGCATGTACACAGCAGCACATGGAGCGACCAATTTTACTGATTCTGTAGACATATCAACACTTGAAGAGAGAAATGTATGTCTAAAAATAAACACAACAAATATACAACATAAAATCGTTATAAAAAATATACTAGAATACACTATAAATAATAAAATATGAAATATTAGCTTAGGATAACACTATATGCTATATACTGTATACATTAGACAAGTGTGAAAAGTGTATAAAGATGTCCAAATTCACCATGAGCAAAGTTACTGAAGGAGCAAAACAGATTGGAGTTTGGTTGAGACTGAAACTATAAAGCTAAGACTTCTGAGAGTTCTTTGTTAGACAGAGGTGAGGTGTTGTACAGAGCTGGCCTTCTTGGTCAGTTTATGAAGTCTGTTGGTGTTGCCAGCTCCAATACTACTCCCCCAGTAGACTACAGGAAAGTACAGTGCGCTGACCAAACAAACTGGCAGATTATTTCCAGTATCTTGCTGCACACGTTGAAGGATCTCAGCTTCCTCAGGAAAGAGTCTGCTCATCCTCTTCTGTCTCAGTGTTGGTCCTCCAGTTCAGTCTGTTGTAGATGTCCAGGTACTTGTACTCTCCCATTACACCAGCATCCTCTCCCAGAATACACAAGGGTTGCATAGCCATCCTCTTCGTTCTGAAGTTGATTACCATCTCCCTGGTCTTGGCCACGTTCAGAAGCAGGTGATTTCTTCCGGACCACTCAACAGAATCACCAGTTGTCACAAAATCGCAATCAGCTGATCGCATTGAGTAAACAATATGATCAGCTGGTTGCGTGAGTTAAATGCTCTCACTCCTCTCTGCATTGCTTTATGTTATGAAGAGTGTAGAAAGTAACAGTGTAACCACAAGAAAAACTGCAAAACAAAAAGTAGCCGTTGCCGCTCAATTTATAGAAATGGAGTTACATCCAAGTACCTTCTATTTCACCTTGTCACATTACTGGAAAACAATTCTAATTAAAGCTGCAAGCAGCGATGAAAGGACCCTCGCACCTTGCATGCACCAGAAGGAGTGGCAGCTGTGGTATCTCTACTGAAGGTCAGTTGACATGGCTCTGAATTTTCAGGATTGTTGGACACTGTGTGAATGGGTAAAATAATATGTCTTACTGAGAAACGGTATATTTGAGATTGATCTGTAGTTACTCATGTTTGAGGAATCTAGATTGTTCTTTTTTAGCAGTGGTTTTATGACAGCAGTTTGAAGAGCACTTGGGAAAATACCGGACTGGAGGGAGCAGTTGACAATTTGTAGTACCTCCGTGTGTGAAGTATGAGAAGAAACAGGGCTAAATTAGGTAAAATCCTTCCCCTGAGTTATTTTCAAGACTTTCAGTACTTTCAGTGCCAGTGGCCCTGACAAAAGTCTACAGCCACACTAGCAGCTCTGTGAGGCTAAATACTAACATCAGCATACTAACACATTCAAAGTGACCATGCTAGCATGCTAATGTTTAGCAGGCTCCAGGTTCATCTTAGTTTAGCCTCTTAGCATACCAACATTTGCTAATTAGCACTAAACACAGTGTGGCTGAAGATGATGGGAATGTTCTGAGTTTTTAAGGTATTTGGTCATAAACTGACTTTGGTTTATTAGACAAACTGAATTTTTGACTTCATGGAGGCTGTAGATGAAAAGTCAGGAGATCACCAAAGTCAATAAAATTCATCCTAGAGGGAACGTGAGTATGTGTTTCATGACAGTCCATCCATTAATTGTTGAGATATTTCACACATCCACAAATGTCAACCTCATGGTGGCACTAGAGTAAAGTCAGGAATCACCAAAGTCAGGAGGTTTCATCCTCTGCGGACCATGTATGTATGTACAACAATTGTTGAAATATGTCAGGCTGGACCAAAGTGGTGAAATGATAGACCGACAAGCTGATACTGCCATCCATAAAACCATTGCGCTAGCGTGGGTAAAAACCCTACACACAAATAAATTATATTTTAGTGAATTTGCCTGATGAATGTCTGAAGACAAAAATGACGTTATACAGCAAGTGATTGACAGTGTGTGGGATTCTTTGTCTTTTGTTTCACAGACATCAGAAACTTGTAGGAAAAAACACAGGCAGCCCAAGCTGACTAATCACACTTCTTCCGGTCCTCACATGGCATACAGTATAGTTGCCATAGCGGTGATGTGTAGATATATTCTTGAGCAGGTGCACAGGCTGCTATACAGACAACTATAAATCCCCTGTCAGTCTGAAGACAAACTGCACAGACTTCTACAACCTTGCTCCGGGGTACATCTTGTATGCAAAAATCATCTGACTCCTTCTAAATGAACTGATGGTTCAGTCTGGAATATATCTAGCACTATTTCACCAAAAGACAAATGTGGATAAACAGAACTAAAAAAGAGAACAAGCTGTTCTCTTTGGCTCTATTTGCTTCCGACCCTCTGCCCACAGATCAATGTCTGGTCCAGCAGGAGGCTAGGAGGTAATCTCTACTCCTGTAATCTCCCAAATGAAAGAAGAAAAAGAATCACATTCCTAAATAGAAGATCTCAAGTGGAAGGCAGGAAACACACCGGAGAAAAAGAGATGGCTTTATCTCATGGATCATGGCCTTTTGCCCTCCCCCAATTGCCCTGCTCTGCCTCTCTAACAATAATCTACTCAGCAAAGGAGCCTATTGCAGGCTGGTAAAGTTCCATTTATATGAATACTAGCATTGGAGGGAGACTGTGAGAGAAAACGGTAAGACAGAGAGAGAGAGGGAATAAGAAGAGGAGGGGATGAGAGGGGAAGTGGACCCAAAGGAAAGCAGAAATCAATAGCACCAGAGCTCAGGTTTTGAAAGCGCGTCTATAATACTGTCATATGTCACAGTCACTGGAGCAAAACTGGCACTGATTGTGATTGTGTGTGTGCAGTGTGTGTGTGTGTGCGTCAGTAGACATGCCTGTGTGCTCCTGCAATATGTATGCCTCTGTATGTGAGTGTGTTGCCAGGCGCCAGAAGAATAAACATATTTAGGAGGCGTGTCTGCCTGCAGGGTGCCCCTCCATCAGCTGATGTAAATTGAACATGTCTTATTATCTCTCCCATGAGGTGGGGATGAAAACTAATGGGTTCAAGAGAGCTGAGATAAATGGTGCTTATTTGGTCTGCTGCCATACACACATTCCTCAGCACCATGAGTGTTTTCAGTACAGGAGTCTCATGATGGCTGGTGGAAGCATGTACATGGTACTAAATGGCATGAGGTTTGGCTGAGAGGACATTTCTGTTTGTCAGAAGTCAACATGCCTCCAACCTATGCAGAGCAGTTTTACAAGAATTATTTATCTTTTGTGATTTTGTGTTGACCAACTCTTTGAACCCTTGGGTGTTTTTCCTTGTTTTAAATTTACTTCATTGACAGGTTTATGACAGTCACTATATGTCAGCCAGGCATGCTATATATAGGTTTTTTTTGTTGTTGTTGTTGTTTTTGTTTTCCAGGACAAATTAGGCCATTGAGAAATGACACAATATTGCATACAGTACTATATTTGTATTTTTTTTTTCATAAAAAAATCTCCTAGTACAACTTTTGTAAGTCTTTGTCTTTATGTACAGACGTTTTCAATCCAGCACAATTCTCTATATATGAATGGATAGAGGTGATTGTCCAGGTTCCAGGGATTCAAAAACTATGTTGATGGGACACTCTGAGCCTTAGTAATGTCAAAAAAATTATGAGCCAAGATCTCAAATTATAAGGAGCGTCTTTCTGAATTTGCTGGTGCTGATCCTAAACAGAGTGCAGAGAAACATACAGCACTCAGGAAGGCACCCTGCTTCTGGCCCCCACAAACACTCCACAACCAGCAAAGGAGCTTCACTCAGAGCTGGTACTGTATGAGCGGGACTCCTGGCTGGAATACTGTAAAGATGCAACTTTTTGTAAGCATTTCCTGCAGTCCCTGTCTGTGTTGGTTGTCTATTGAGACATGAGCTGTGCAGTTTCTGTTTTTCTGCCAATCAATTTTCAGTAGGTTCACTTTTCAGTAGGGTTCTATCAACTAGTCCTGTCAGTGATGGATACTATTTGAACTCAAAAAAAAAAACAAAAAAAAAACGTCATTGTACTTGTTAGTGTCTAGTTTAAATCAGCAGAGGTGTTTGTTGTAGGCATACAATACTTTAATTTGACTTTCAAATGCCACATATTCATGCCTAGCCTTGCTTATTCATGTATTTACTACTAATTTTATAGGTCCAACAATAATTAATTAATGGCCGGTAGATGAGCTTAACCACCAGGCCCTAACAAAGTTGGCAGCAAAGGCTACGGAGAGGTGGAACCTGTATCTCCTGAAAATAAGGAAATTAATATTTACATTTTATGCTACTTTATAATTCCACCCCACTACATTTCACAGGGGAATTAATTTTACAGCTATAGTTAATAGGTACTTTTAAGATCTAGACTTTACATGTAAAACACATGACACATGGGAGATCTGTTTTCACCTTGACATTAAATGGTCTCTCTTTTTAGCAATGTAAAAAACACATGGATGATCCAATTATGCAACTAATACTTCTGCACTTTTTTGATTTTGAATGCAAGACTTACTTGTAAACTAGTTGTGACATCACATTTTACTTGTAAAAACAGTTGGAGGCTAGCAGTGGTGGAAGAATCATTGAGATCTCTCACTTAAGTAAAAGCAATACCCTGTACTGTGGTATTACTTTTACCATGGTATTTTATACAGTATACCATGGTATACTGGTTTTACCATGGTATTTTAAACAGTATTTTATACTGTGGTATTACTTTTACTTAAGTGAAAGATTTCAATAATTCTTCAACCACTGCTAGCCCCCAACTAGCCCCAGAAAAAAAGACCTTTAACATTGTCCATGTCTTTCTCCTCATTTGTCCCACAAACTGTTTCCTCTGTAGCCATCTGAACTAAAGCTGACTATTTGTGAAAGTGTGTGTGTGTGTTTGTGAGAGTAAATATGACCATAGGAGATTATCTGTGTCTGCCGTCTATGCTTAACAATCTTATGAATGATGTCTCCACAACTGACAACTGCAAATAAAAACATGCTTCCTGGAAAACATGTGTTCTTGAGTCTTACTGAACACAAGGTTTCAGTGAGGTTTGTCCTTGCTAACTTTCTTGTACTTGTAAGACAATTACCTGCATTTACATAAACAGTATGGGATGACCATGACCTGTTCAGTAGATGCAGACAGGACATATGACTCACAGCCATTAATATTTATCAGGCCTGGGCTGAGTGTGTCATAGATGTGTTTGTATTGGTAAGCACAAGTGAGGCTGTAAAGGTTATGATGATGGCTGGAGTCAAAAAAAAAGCAGACTGGGAAATACTGAGAACTTTACACAAATACCATAAAATTCAAGTCAAAGTCTCCCCATGACACTGTGATTTATGCCAAGTATTATGAAAAGTTTTCTTTGTTCTATTAATCTCACAAACGTGCTAGCTGCTGATTGGTCAGTCTGTGCAAACACATTCTCTGCAGCAAATCATTGTTCAAACTCATAGAACTTTATTGTAAAGATCCCCTCCAGTCATATTTTAAAGCATATGAAAATCCTCTGCTTTGAGTAATAAATTGTGTCTGACATGTTTTTCCCACAAAAAAAAGATCAATTACCTTGTTAAAAATCCTTAAAATAACATCTCTTCCTCCTCCCTCATTAAAAATCCAGAATCAATTCATATGGAAATATTGTTCATTTTAAAAGTTTAAATACTGGACACAAGATGTCTCCTACTTCACTAAAAAGTCCATTGCTCGTAAGTACACAGCTCAAACTCAGATTTAAAGTGAGCACAGAGAAACTTTCCACTTTCAGCAGATGAATGTGAGAACAACCTCTGCACATACATCTTTCTGCACAGTGAAGCTTAAAAAAACAGCTGAAGGAACAAGAAGAAACATACAAACAACAAACATGGTTGAGGGGGGACTTTAAATGTTTCAAAATATACTAAATAGATTCAATGAACAACTGTGACATGATGATAAACAATACTGTCCGACAGTGTGGAAACTTAAAAAAAACAATCCCAACTCAAAGTCCACTTGCTAGCTTTTTCCTCAATCTTTGAACAATATCTCATGGTTTTCATCTATGAACTGCATTTAGTCTCTGTCTCTTGGACAGATAAGAAATAACTTACACCTGCTTGGGGAGGATATACATTTTAAGTTATAGCTAAATTATATGCTGTATGCATGGGGTTTTCTGTCTTTCTTTTGGGAATAAAACAACCACCATCAGGCTTGGTGGAGGACAGACAGAGGCTCTCTAGTTATATTTCAGGGCTTTATTTTTACACTCACATCAGATTAAATTCTCTGCACAAGTGTACTCACACACATACAATACATACTGCTTGCTGATTCAGACCCTCTTGAAGGTGAAGAAAGATTTGGCAGAAGAAGTGAATGTTGACAGCAGCAGCTCTGAGTGGGAAAGCCTGTGACAGCCCTGAGCTGATCCTGTCCTGTTATCTGGCCTTTTGTGAAGGCTAGGACCCAAGGCCTTGGCAGATGAACTCGGTTTCTCCTTCAGACTCCAAAATCTCACAAAATCCTCCCAGCAGTTGCCATGTACACCACATAAACTTGCCAACATTATTGTAAATTTGACAAGCTAAACCAAGAGACAAATTGTTGATGAGGATTTTCTTGCCTATAATCTTGTGTCTGCCAACCTGTCTATCTGACCTCATCTAGGGTCATCTTTGTTTTAAGTATGGGATCACAATCAAAAGTTATTCATTTATTTTAACACTAAGGTTACCCTGTCCTTCCCCAGCTTTCTACTGGATCATCTGATGCAGTGTAATGTGCCATTAAAACAGCCTGTCTATACATAAAGAGCAAATATGCTAACAGTGTGTACAATGCTGATATGGGGACCAAATGTCAACGCATTAGCAGCTTCCCTTCAGAGCCTATTACCTCTATTTAATGTCAGCCTTAGCTGTCCATATAAAAGAGAGAGGTAGAGCTTTTTACAAATCAACATCATGATGTAGTTATTTCAGCATCGTCTTGATCCATTTATTGCAATTAAATCACAATAAAATCTAAGTTCATTTACACTCAAACCGGCCGTTCTGAATGGGGCCGTTTAGACAGGATGAGAAGGCTGCTGTGGTGTGTGATCCTTGTGGTATGTGGCATGTCAGATACATTTTTTAAGACCCCATAGAACTGTGTTAACTTGTAGGAAAGGGGTATACTAGGGCCTCTTTAACATTAGCTAGGTTTACATCCAAATTTAGCACAAATTTGAACTAAATTTCCAGAATATCGGCAAAAGAAAATTCATATTAATGTAAGTTTCCATCCACTGCCGTGAAAATCGGTTCATCCAGTTAAAACAGCTGGTGGTGTTATTTTTCCTGTCTGGGCCATTAAACCATTTCAGAAGACGTGGGTGCAATGAATTGACATGATTAAAAGAGTGCCCGTCAAACCTCGAATTGTGAAAAATAACTTAGAAAACATGATGGCAATATGACATTTCTGTTTGTTTTATGTATAAATATGTTGAGCATTAAAGTCTCCTCATCATTCCACTCAGATCTGATGTTTTTGTCTGCTGCTATTTTTCATCTCTTTGTTGGAGCGGAAATGTAATTGGATATTTAAGTCACATGCACATGTCAATTGGCAGTCATGGATGGCATCCAAACATTAGTTCATAAGATGAAAATCCGGTGACATTGTTGGTGCAGTTGTATGCATGTACATTGTAAACATTGGCAGACATTCTTGGATGATAGAATCTGGCTCAAACCAGGTCAAGTGTTCTTTCGATTCCCATGTGACCCTTGTGATCATGCAAACTTGTCAGGACTTGATGTCGAAATTCCTGTGGCGGGACAAGCTGATAGGAACAATGAGGTCCTATTTACGTCCTCATACCAAGAAGGTTGTTCTGAAGCTCCAAACGATTTAATTCTTGAAGGAGAAGGGGCACATCAGGAAGTTCATCCCTTAAGGTATTTGATGATGTCACTCCATATTCCAACTGAGATATGACATGTTTGATGGTTTGGTCTGCCCGTTGTTTTGCAGCCATCTCAGCTGCTATAAGCTGAGGAATGATGAAGGATCCAAACTGACTGTCATTCACAAAACTGTCAGGCAGTGCATCAGTGGAAATGGGAAGTGATTGAACAAGAGCAAGATTATGGTTAGGAGGATCTATATTGGTTGAACTATAGATGAGCTGTCTGTCAAAGATAGCCTGGGTGGTGTGTTGATAAATGGAAACCAAAGCAGACCATTGCAGGAAACCACATGTCCAAAGTAACAAACAGATGTTTAGAAGAATATGCACATTTCAAGGACTGAATGAGGTCGGGGTTTTAGAACTCCTTCAACTGCACAAGCACTTTCATTAGCCTTGCTTCGCGGTCTTCCAAGTTGGTTGCAAAAAGAATCAAGTCATCAATGAAGGCGATAACTTTCTTCAAATTCATTTTTCTCATGCATTTCTACATAAGATAGAAAGTGCTCAGTGCATTTGTTACTCCTTGGGGCATGTGATTAAACTCCCAGAATTCTAAGGGACACACAAAAGTGGTTTTGGACTTGTCTGCTTCATCCATTTCAATTTGGTTGTAACCAGCTTTCAGATCAAGTACTGAGAACGACTCAGATCCAGAGAGTGCTGTGAAAGTGTTTTCAAGCTTTGGCAGAGCATAGGCATCCTTGATGGTTTGTAAGTTCAGTTTTCTGTAATTGATACAGTCACATACTGCCATTTTTTTTCCTTACCACCACAATAGGTGATGAAAAGGGAGAATTAGACTCACGGATTACTCCGGATTCAAGGAGTTCTTGAAGGTGTTTATGGACAGTGTTGATATCTTGGGGATGGATGCGTGTTGGTCTGTGCTTGAACTGGGTTTCATCTGAAAGTTTGATCTGGTGAGTCACTTTATCAGTTCTGCCAAAATCAAGATCATGTTCTGCAAAAACTTCTGGAATATTGTTAAGTTTTGCTGTAATGCAATCTTTCCATTTGAGGAAGAGTGGCGAGTTGCCGAAGTTGAAACTCATCTGTGGCTTTGAGGATTCAAGATGTGATGAAGAGGCTTGGACTGGATCAGAAACACTTTGCTCCTTTGAAATGATGGTCTAAATTGCACTCTTCTCTTTGATAGCAGATCTAACAGGAATGACAACATCCTGATTAGATTCATTGGCTATGACATTGGGCAACTGGCATGGCATAAGTCTGGGAAGGTCAACAAGACATGATTTTACTATCAAGTCACCAAGCAAAGGGAAGGAGGATGGATGCTCGACAATGACAGATTTTTCTGACTCCAAAGTGTGAGTGGTGGCAATTCCTTCTAAAACGATGGTTCTTCCTGCTGGAATAATTTGTGGACTTTTGCAATGCATTTGGATAATGCCATGATGACTGTCATTTGACTGTTTATGTCTGAGTTCAAGGATCTTCAGCATTGCTCTGTATCAGTGGCGGCTGGTGACTCAAAAAATTGGGGAGGACAGGAAGAAAACCAACATGGAATCTTACAACAAACTGTATCATACTAATTCACTGTCCCCCACCTGATGAAATCAGAGGGGTGGGACAATGAGTGAGGGTCTTACTGCGTTGTTTCATGCAAAAAAAAAATATAAAAATAAATAAATAAATAAAATCACTTCATTACCAAGTTCAGAATTGAATTTAAAAAAGGAATATAGTCTACCAGTCACTAAACTGAAACAAAATTGTCACATTGAGAATGCTTGCTCATGCTCACCCTCCTGAATCACAATAAATATATGAACATAAATGTTAAATGTATGAAAGATAGGCAGAACATATTAGGCCTACAAATCTACTACTGTCCATATCATTCTTAAAATTCAAACATGCTGAATTAAAAACATCATCTCGTCTGATATCCCTTTTTCTGTGTTATGGTTAATATGCCAATTATAATCTATTATTATGCGTATAATAGCTTAAGAACCACCATACAACTCAGTAAACACCTTGACATGTTGACTCAATTGTGCTTTGAAGTTATGGTTGATACAGACTGTGGGTCTGTGTACCCTATGTGGGTTTCCTGGATCAGACAAGTTATTTAGTTAAGAAATAATGCCTTTTATTTACTAATGTATCTCGAACATCAAGCATTAACTGTAAAGAACTTTATAAAAGAAATTATTAAACAGAACAACTGACACTTCAACCTGAAAGCTGTTATGTGCAGAAAGCAGAACTTATCCTCCTAGCTGAATCTGAATGCGGGCATCAGATCAGTCAGTGTATCTCCTTTTTATCCATAAAGGCTTTCCCTTTGACAAAGAATGCAGTTTTCTTCTCCTGGTAGGCTTGCTGGATTACTGGCCACAGTTTGTTCCATTTTTCACAATCTTCCAGATTAAGATCCTCCTTGAAGCAGAGATTTCTTTCCTTCAGGTATTCAGTTTTTGGACATCTTCCAGACCATGTTGCAAAAATGTCTGATAGAGAACTAAAGGATGACATTGTGAACTTGTGCTTTGGCTGGGTGTTTTCTGCCAAGCCTGGGAACCAAATCAATCACTTCCAGAAACTTCTCTTTGTAGCCCGGAGATACATTTTGACATATGTCAATCACCTTCATTCTCACCTCTTCTTCAGGCAGACTGGGTAGGTGCAAATTACACCTTCTTTTGTAGCGCACCAACTCCAAATCTTCAATTTCCAGAGACTGGATCTTTTCTTCAGCTTTGGTGACTCTATAAACCATGTCTGGTATTGTACTTTTTATGTCTTGCATGTCAGCAGAGAGAAAGACACTGCTGGTGTTGAAGGTTTTCTGTTGAGTTTTCTTGAAAACAAACAAAAGTTTAGTGTTTCTCCCCAGAACTCATTATGTGTATGCATTTCCATCCTCACAGAACATCTGCAAAGACAATGTTTTCAGTATTTTAAATTCTGCATTGTTTACATCCATGTTTACTCGCTTGCAGTCTTCTTCTTCACTGTCTTTGTTGGCACATTGCTGTGTTTCTTGGTACATTTCAGCCACCTATATACTGGCAGGACTGTGTATTTTGTCACCACCATGCATGCACTTGTTCATGTGCATTCTCGTGTGTGTGCACAGGACAAACAAAACTGGACCCATTCATAAAAACTGGTGCATAGCACTACTAGAGGTCAGAAACTCCACAGGGTACCGTTAAGCCGCTCTTTACAGGATAAGATTTTTTGGATTTTTTGAAGTCTAAAGTCTATCTTTTTTTTTTTTTAACTTTGCTTTGCTTTCACAGTAGGGACACAGAAGAAATCACGAGGGGGCGAGAGAGAGGGGTTTGACATGCAACAAAGGTCCCCAGCCAGAATCGAATAAGGGATGTCACGATCACAGTGCATCTTATGCATTTTAACCACAAGGCCACCACATTGCCCCACATGTCCATCAAATCTAGTCATGTGTAGTGTTTTGCAATGTAAACAACAGGACGTATCCTTGCAGCTTACTGGCTCAATAAGGACACACTGTTCAAGGAAACACAAAGAAGGAATTCTATACTAAAATGAAAAAAAACATTGGAAGATACCCACTTGATTTGGATGAGTCAGACTGCTGAAATCTTCAGCTGAGCTGCATTTTTGCACTGAACAAGGACTGTGGATTTTTTCCTCCATTTCTTAAAATGTATCTCTATGAAATAATTCACTACCAATATGGAGAGAAGGAATGATGAGGAATGGCATGTATTAGTATTCATTTGTATAAACTTGAAAAAAAAACAACATATCTTTAAACTGAGAGGCACATAACTGACCTGAAGTACTTCTTGTTGTGTTATAAATATTATTTTACTGCAAGATAAAAGCCAAGAGGGGTAATTAGCATGCAAATCATAAGCATAATCAAACTAAGAGTCAACGGTGCTGAACTAATAGAAGATCCAGGAAACAACACAACATTCTACAGTTTACACTTGCACATATTGTATACTGAAACAGTGGCCTTTAAGTGGTATAGTATGTACTGTACCCTCTATGGTACAGATTGTACTGAATAATGGACTGTGATTTCATTGTTCAGCCAAGCAGTGTATGCAGCTGGAAACACTTACTGAAGATAATTATGTATTAAATCTTGTAATCTTCAGTTAGATCATTTGTATGTGATTTTTAACTTAAAAATGTAGCAAAATTTCATGACACAAGAAGATCAACATATTACAGGAAATAGTTTTTGCCAATATTCAGTTTGGTCAAAAGAATGAAGAGACACTTGTTTGTAGAACCGTCACACTGGACAGTGTGCACAATGTCCAGTCACCCTTGCCTGTGTACCCTGAATGAATAAGTTGTGATATTATCCATAAAAATGTAACATACAGCAATGTGCATGATTTGCATTGTTTGTTTGTTTTTGGCATATGTAATAATTATGATATAAGAAGTGTTTTATTATGAGATGAACATATAGTAAGTCACAGATATGCATATACTATGTGCACATTCTGCATGTTATCTACAAATAGACCATTCTCAGTCATTTCATAATTCCCAATCATGCCTGTTGATTTTTTTTTTTATTGTCTAGTATTTCCCCTCTGATGAATCACATGAATTCAGAGAGCTTTCTGTTTGTTCCTCCTAAAAACAACAGATGCGGTAGCATCTCCTCTAATATTAGATCTGAGAGCTGTAAAGTGGAGGTGATTTTTGAATCTGACCTTTCTTTTGATATTCCAAGGATAAACATTTGTGCAATCTTATTTTCTTCATCTGAGATACATTGCTAAAATCAAAACCCCTCTATCTGTTGGAAATCTTGAAATGGTTGTTCATGTTGTTTTTTCTTGTTTTGTCTTTTTCAATCAGACATGATTATTGTAATTTTCCATATTCTGGGCTCAGTAGCCAGTGGGGAATACTGCTGCCAGGCTGTTAACAGGCAAGGTCATATTATTCCAGTGCAAGCTGCCCTTCAATGGTTGCCTGTGAGTTCAGAATTGATTGTAAGATTGTGTTAAAAGCTTTTGATGGTCAGGACCCGGCCTATATCTGCAATTTGCTAACCTCCCATGACAACCCAGTCTCACATCAAAATGTGTGATAGCTGCGTTGGTCCACAGCAGAAAATCATATTAGTTTCACAATAACTGCTCTTGAATTGTGAGATGCCTACGTTTTTTTTCTGGCCTATTCTTTTCTATTGGCCTGCATCCATGTCATGTGACTGTCAAGTTTCTGTCTGCTCAAACAAACATTTGACATTTCTTTTATTCTCAGTATGCAATGTTTTAAAATAGTTTCGGCATTGAAATGTTTTGATAACATTTCTAGCGAAAAATGTGCATTTCATTTTCATAATCTTTATTTAGTGAATGTATATGATGTCTAGTTTGTCAGTTATTACAAAAATGAGAAGGCTGCTGTGGTGCTGGATCCTTGTGGTATTTTGACCACAAAGCATGTCAGAAACATTTTATTAAGACCTCAGGGAACTGTGTTAACTTGTGGAAAAGGGGTATAATATGGCCTCTTTAATTTTTATTCTTGTCACCTTCATATTTTTCATACACTTCATTTCTTTTTCCATAGCACAGTCCATGTTTCCTTTGTACAGTCAGTATTTCAGTCAAGTTTTATAACCCATTTCAAAACAATTGCTCTTCCATTCTGTAAATAGATTTTAAAATTTCAATTTAATTTTAATATTAGTTTGTTTATTTCATTATTATTATTATTATTATTATTATTATTATTATTATTATTATTATTATTATTATTATTATTATTATCTTACTTTTGTCTACTTTTATTCTTCTGTGTTTCATTTTTTGGCAGAAAATACCAAGACACATTCTTTGTATGCTTGCATTGGCATGGGCTATGTCATGCTAACATAGACATCTTTTCACCTTGCATTAAAATGTGTTTTTACTGCAAAATAAAAGCGTATTTGTTTAAAATAATAGTTAATACAGTACTGTGTAAAAGTTTTAGGCATGTTTATTCATATCCAAAACGCAATACCATCAGAGAGGTGTCTGAATGGTTCCAAATTCATTCTGCAGCATGACATCGACCCCAAACATACAGCCAGAGACATAAAGAACTATTTTTGGTGACAAGAAGAACAAGGAGTCCTGCAACAGATGGCTTGCCCCCCACAGAGTCTTGATCTCAACATCATGGAGTCAGTCTGGGATTACATGAGGTGACAGAAGAAATGAGACAGCTTAAGTCCACAGAAGAACTGTGACAAATTCTCCAGAATGCTTGGAACAATCCACCTGCCAAGTATCTTGAAAAACTGTGTGCAGGTGTACTGAGGACAACTGGCACTATCTGAAAGGAACAGCTTAGTCACAGCAAATATTGATTTGATTAAGGTTTTTTCTCTTTACTGAACTTTGTATGAATTTAATTGATAAAGGAAAACAATTTCCAGCATTATTTTTGTGAACATCCTCACTTTACTTTTAGCACCTAAAACTTTTGCACAGTACTGTATATATACCTCGGGTTGTTGTGTGGAAATTAAAAGAAGTTATCTAATTATTATGGTTTTAGAACAATGACCCATCAAAAAAGTTAGTTCTATGGCACAACTTACCCCAAAGTAGGGGTAAAATGAGCATGGGGATGGGGTAAATTGAGCATTATAGTATATAGATAATTTTGAACTTTATTAATGTCATCAATTTAACAAAGGCAAAAACTCATACTTTTAAGTAAAACCATATGTTTGTGTCCTGTTGTTCAACATGTTACCTAAACATTTTCAGTAAAGATTAAACTGTGATCTTTGTGTATTAGCTACAGAAGGAATGTGTGTGTAAATAAGCTTTTGTGTATAAAGACAGGTGACAAATGAAAGGAAAAACTGGAACAGGTCTGAATGCTTGACCCCTACAATGAGGGGATCTGGTGGCTCTGTTATGCTTTGGGGGACATTTTGCTGGCATGGTTTGGGTCCACTTGTCCCCTTAGAGGTAAGGTTCACTGCAAATCAATACAAAGTTGTATTGAGTCTGAGTCATCAAGGTTGAGTCTGAGTTGAGTTCCAAGATGGGCTCCAGTGTTCCACTCTGGCACGGTCAAAGAGCTGACATACAAATAAAAAAGGTCCACATTAAACAAAAATGACACAACTGTCATATTAATATTAATTATGCACTGATTAAAATTTTGTTGGCTGATTCTGATTTCCAACTTTTCAAAAGTCTGACTTACTGATTATGATTTTTGGGGATTCTGATTTTCTTTATAAGAATATGTTTTTTTGGGGGGGGGACTTAAAGGTCTTACAAATTGCGAGATTTGTGTCTTCTCCACTCACGCTAAAGAACCTCCATACCAACGTCATGGGTGGCTGTGGCTGTCTGTGCACTGTGTGCGTGACGTGCATGTTGTGTTTGTGTGGCTACACTGTCTGTGCTGCAGCTGCTGCCATGTGTGTGACGTGAACCATAGTGTGGCTATGTGCGGAAAATTTGACGGCAAAAAATGGGATATATATTATTTCTTTATCAATTAACAAATTCGAGTCCTTGTCTTCAATTTCCAAGTCTGAATGCAGTCAATGCTCGAGTCCAAGTCCGAGTCATCAGTCCTGGACTCGAGTACTACAACACTAGCAACCACCATATCAATGATAGAAACCCAGCGAGAATCTTCATAATAACTGACAAACTAAACATTATATACATTCACTGAAACAAGATTATGAAAATAAAATGCACATTTCTTAATAGAAATGTTATCAAAATGAATTTTAATGCTGAAACTATTTTAAAATATTGCACCTTCCACTGAGAATAAAAGGAATGGGGGCCATTTTGTTTGTTTAAGCAGACAGAAACTCACGTGACATGGACGTAGGCCAGAAGAAAAGAAAGTAAAATAATAGGACAAAAAAATGTAGGCATCTCACAATTTTAGAGGTGTTAGTGTGAAACGAGCACATTTTGCGCTGTGGACCAACGTAGCTATTACATATTTTGATGTGAGACTGAGTTGCCCATGAGCCTGAACACTACTTGAGATCTCTTGTAAGGTCCCTCTAGCTGTTCTCCACAGACCTTGCTGCATTATTAAATTCTGAGTGAGCCATCACTGTCCAGCTTCTCAGCTGTGGAACTCCTTACCTGATCATCACAAGTTCACATACAGACAGTGTCTTCCTTCATATCTTCCTTGAAAAACATCTGTGTTCTTTTACTTGGTGTTTTTGTAGTATATCTTCTTTTCAACAAGTCCTTACAAGTCCCATACTTTGACTATGTGACTGCGGAATGACAGTATTTTCTAATCTGGTACCTCTATTGACAGTAATTATTTGACTGTGCTTTCCAAAACTGTAACAAATCACTAAAATAATGATGTTTTATGATGTTACAGCTGTTGAGTTAACAGCTGATATGACCTGCCACATGCAAACTTTGTCATTTTAATTAGCAAAAGTGGTGAAATCAGTTCCAGCTGAAAATGTGAGGCACCTGAATGTTTTCTACACTGCTCTTTGCTAAAATAAAGAGACAGGAGATATAAAATATTTGATATAAAACATAGTTGAGAACTGTAGAGAAAGAATTTATTTTAGGGGATACTGATTCATTAAAATATGGCAAGACTGGCCCTGATATGGATCCCTTATAGGACATTTCTGTGCCATTTTAAAAGAAAATTTATAGATAATGAATAAATTACATGTATTTGTAGCCTGTTTGTAAAGATGTATGTCTTCAGTAGTAACCAATAATAACAAATGACTATGTGTTATGTGAAAGGTGTCACTCATGGTGATGAACCTACAGAGAATTATCACCCCACTCTGCAGTCCCCCCTACTCTATGGAGTGTTTTAACCTCTTTCAGCTCATTGTTTTGGTTTTTATTGCCCACAACTTTACTGTTTTGGTTCACTCTCACTCTTTGGTTCAGTGTGGTTTTCACAGAAAATTCACAGAGAATTATCTTCTCACTCTTCACCTCAGCTCTGCAGAGCATGTTAGTGTCTTTTAGCACACATTTTTACAGCCCACAAACAATGTTTTGATAAACCTTATTTCTAGCAGCAGCAGACAAGTGTTTTCAGCAAAAAAGCTCTGATAAACCCACTGTACACTACCTGCTCAGCACCAAACATCAGACAAGTTAGTGACTAGCTGGTGAACATAGTGGAGAATTTAGCAGCTTGAGAGCCAGATATAATTTTTTGAGGAAGACCAAATAGATCATTGAAAGGAAACATGACCCCAGTTGAATGCTAATGTCTCTCTGTGTCTGGAATAAGTATCTGTCTGCTAACAATTTTCCATCAACCAAAAATAAGTGATATGTAAGTATTGTGGCTTGCTTCTGCAGCCTAAATGTGGCCAAAGAAAATCAGTTAATGCAAATTTAAGTACCCTCAATGCAATGCACAAAAGATAATCATCTATAAAATATGTCTCTATGTGAGTGGGAATGGCTATCTTTTACATAAAGTCACACAAATAAGAAAGACTCTTAAATAAGTGGCACATATCAAGAGATGTGGGCTGTTGTCAAACCTAAACAAGTACCATGAAATTTGCAAAATTAAATAGTTCAGATATCAGGTGGAGATAATCTAATTTCACAGCACAAAACACATAACACTATGATCACAATCAGAGGACAGCAGACAATAAAAAGTGAATCCTCAAATGATAAATGTAAATGTCAACATGTTGCTATGATGCTGTTTAATGTATGTATGCCTGTTTCCTTTGGTTTATTTCTTCTCTATGCTGTGTGTTACTGTCAGAGAAGCTGAAATTCACTTCTGGTCTGAACAGTCAAGCTGCGACTTTTTCTACGCAGCTGCTCCACATCTGAACAATATGTCTAATGCTGAGGCACACACCATATGATTTCCTGGGTTCAAAACATATCTGGGACATTTGTCACAAGTTGCCCCCTAAATCTTTCCTCATCTTTGCTGTCATTACCTAAAGAAGCAAATAATATTCTGTTCAACTGCAAAATTACGCAATGAAACACATTTAATGCAAGACTATGTAACTTTTGAAAGAAGAAATAACACAATCCTCCTCTTACAAATAAAACATTTAACGTATAAGCGATAAAATGTACCATTGTTCATTTCAGTGCACTCAGGGGTTTTAATGCTATAGCCTTACTTGGCCTGGTATGAAAATGTTGACTGTTAGCTTAAGTTAGCAAACTTTAGATAGATATTAAGTTCTTGACTTTATGACTCTTCTCTATACTTTTTGTAGTTACACTATGTTTTAGCATGTCATAGATAAACATTTCAATGGTTTTATCACAAAAATAAAACAAGCAGCTAACACGACATTCCTCACCAAGAGACATGTTTATGTTTTTCCTGCTTGTGGGCTTGTGGAAGTCAATAACTGAAGTCAGTATGTATTATTTGCATGTTTTCAGTGTGGAATGATGTATCAACTTTTGCAGTATTTGGATCATAGCTGAACTTCAATCAAACAAGTCCATAGTCACTCTCATTTTCTCTTTGTTCTTTTCTCTCACCAACATATGAGAAACATATGTGGCTTTTCAGCTACTAAATGCTCCACTATGTGCACCAGCTAGTCACTAGCTGTGACTGTCTGCTTTTTTTGCTGGGCAGGTAGTGTACAGTGGGTTTATCATAGCGTTTCTGATGAAAACAGCTGCCTGCTGCAGCTAGAAATGACTCTCATGATAGCGGTGAGAGTGACTGAAAAAATGTAAACTTGCAGGTCATAAAACCAAATCAATGAGCTGAAAGATGCTAAAACTCTGTAGAGCTGAGGAGAACTGCAGAGTCAGTGATAATGCTCTCTGGGTTGCTCCCTATGAGTGACCCATTTCACATTGCATATGATGATATAATTTTATCCATTGCTAATGTGAAAATAGTGATTAGAGCAGATTTAATCAAGTGTTTTACTTGAACAGATGGCAGAACAGAAATAAATGCAGACCAAAGAGCAAAATTGAAAAGGTATAAAGCAAAAGCAGGAAGAGGGGAAAAAAGACAGGAAGTGGTCTCACTCTACATGTTGGTAGCATGGAAGTATGTATCAGTGAGCAAACATAGACAGACAGCCCAGATGGTGTGCAGTAGTAGAAAAATCTGGTTAAACTCAATCAGCAGTCAGCCAGTCAAGAGCAATAAACTGAATATAATGCTCAGGTAGGTGATGTGGCTTTAGCATTGGCAAATATATTTTCTTTAGTCTGATATTATTATTATTATTGTTGTTGTTGTTGTTGTTGTTATCACTCACACAATTTCGTCACGTCTATATCATCATATGTAAAAACTGCATTTAGCTGTGTATCAGGTTTTCTATTTTCCCTGCTCTCCTCTCTGTCCTATTAACTTCACTGTGCTCTGAATTAAATTGCAGGAAAAACAAAAACATGGTCTTCTGTTATAATTTAATTACATTCTCTTTCCCTCTTTCTTCTCTGCTGTTTGCCTCTCAGTCTTCTTTCACTCCTGTATGACCTCATTCACAAAAGTTTTGATTCACTAACTTCTAAATTTAGTCCACTTTGAGCAGCTTCAGTAGACATTTGCTCACTGTACATTCATCATACATTTGTAATCATTGTGTTTTCCTCTTTAACTCAAGTCCAACTTTTACAGTTGATGACCATAAGTAAAATTTTATTCAAGGGTAAAAGACAAACATGTCGCAACCACAGCTTAAAACTTTCCACCCACAAAATGCAGGAAATTTGAGATCCTGGTAATAAGGAAATGATGACCATCATTCTATAGGTACCTTGTGGAGAAGGTGATGTACATAGCTTTTAAAAATGAGTGAATTACAACCCTGAATAAAAAAAGCTTGCAAATCATTATAAATGCAACTAAAATATTGCCCTGAAAATGCCATTTATAGGCACTGCATGTTGATATACTTCTTGTTCTAATGTCCAGTTTGTGTTCATATCATACTATTGTAGCATGCCTCATAAAGTTTCACAGTGTGTGCATGCTAGCTAAGCGTGTGTTTCCAAGACTCAACAACCAGTAAGTTATGTTAGCAAGCTAGAGGAGTAGGGTAAAATCACCTGATCAGACAGCATTTGATAAACACCTCAAGTCAATATCCTTACAAACTCATTAGCAACCAATAGATTTTTCCCCACTGAAATGTCTCCTCAGCCAGTGCAGGCAGTATTCCTTTGACAAGATCTACCCATTGAACCTAAAAGCTAAACATTCAACTAATTGTGAGTCTCACAATAAAGTTGTTCTTTATACTACAAGTGTTGCTTGACAACACCACTTCCTGTCTCTGCTTTTATCCTTTGTCTTTGCTTGATCTAAACCTTGCTATGTGTTGTGAAAGAAAATTGAATCGTAGGTTATTATTTTATAAATCTTTTGTATATATGTTACAAGTGTTTTTAAACTAAGGGGTCAATGGTTGTTATCAACTAAATGTGATGTAATGTCAATGTCATTGTCATTTTGGGGATACATGTTGGTGAAGAAATCTTACTCCTAGGCTGGTTGAACTCTTGAGCTTGTTTCTATCTGATGTTGCCTGCTGACCTCTGGGGTTAGCTAGAGATATCTTTGTCTTAAGCCTACTGTTTTAGAGACTGTGTGGATCATGAGGTACCTAGAGAATCTAAAGTTGAAGGATGTCCATGTTTGAAGTTATTGATTGACCACAAGGTCTCTATTAGATCATATGACCATACTTGTTTGTAAGAAGGTGTTACAGTTTGTGGAAGTGTCCATTTAGGGACCAGACTGTTTTTAGCTTTGCTTCTGGAGAAGTATAAAACTGTCTAGTTTGGGTTCACAATCTTTAGAGAAAGGGCTGGCTTTAGGGAAAGGGCCAGCTGAACAACATGCTTTCTCTCCAAAAATACAGGATGATTGTATTTTTGTTTGTGTTTGGACATTTGTATAATTGTTACTGATGGTGTGATGGATTGTACAGTGTCTACAACTGCTTCAAAAAGTAACAATGTTTAATGCTTTCTTTGTCTCTTTGTGGTTCTTGAGCAACGATGAAAAATTTCCACAACAGTGTTCATACTGCAGCTCCTGGTTAAGCCCAGGTTAAAGGCTTTGCTTATAGACAGACAGTACTCTTTCACTCTACTAAGCCAAACCACAACGCTGCCTTGGTCCGTGTGTGTGGTTTTAGTAAAGGTATACATGTTATATGGACAGCAAGGTGACATTTGTGGTTTTGAGGGAAATGTCTTGGCTGGAATACCATGAAATTTTGTGCATTCTCTTTGGGATGAACTGTAATCACCTTGGTGATCCTCTGACTTCTCATGTAGTGCCATCATCAGGTCAAAATTTGAACTTGTCCAATAATTTGGTTTATGACCAAATACCTGCAAAACTAATGACATTCCCATCAGCCTCAGCTGTACTTTGTGCTTAGTGCTAATTAGCAAATGTTAGCATGCTAACACTCTAAACTGATTGTTGGCAACCCTGTTAACATGGTTAATAAGGTCAACAATACAACTGCTTAACAACAGCATGCTAGCATTGTCATTGTGAGAATGTTAGCATGATGTAAACATTTAGCTCAAAGCACCTCTGTGCCTAAGTAGAGCCTCACAAAGCAATGGCTAGCATGGCTGTAGACTCTTGTTTCTGATTACATCATTTCAACTAACTGTCATTGTCAGTGTGTTTTGCTTACATTGTTTTGAACCCCTAACCTCATGTGAAATTCATATGTAGACCTTTAAATAAAATGTTAAAATGTTTGGGGTTTTTTTTGGAAAAGTAGGTACTGTATGTTCTCCCGTGAGCATGCTGACACTTATTTGTTTGAGCCTTTGTTACATGCTATTATGGTAGTCTAAATATATCCACAGTATTGTTTCTTGATACCTGATCAATAGTCTTTTGTGGAGTAGCCTATAAAGATGTTTATTCATTTATCCCTTTCTTTTCAAACCCCAAAGCATTCTGGTGTTGTCTTCTTAAAGCGTGTCTAATTAGCATAACTCTCTGAACTATAATTTCCTCTTTAAGAAAAAGCATTGTGTCTGGAAATGGGTTCACTGACTGCTTTATCTGTTAAGACATCTGCTCATAGTCAACCTGTGTTTTTTGCAGGTTTGAGTTTAAATTCCACAGCTGCAACCTCTTCTTTCATCCTCCTTGTCAGAGTGTGTTTGTGTGTGTGCTGCTGTAGCTATGATGAATCAAAATAACATGGCTGCTACTCGCAGGAAGCAGATTGCCTCTGCCAGAGTCCATACAGAGAGAGATATTTTATCACTGTACCACTGTAGCAGATGTGCTAATCCTGCATCCTCCTCAGAACACACACACACACACACACACACACAGAGCTTTCCTCCACATGAGCCAGGTGCAGGGTCTCTGAGCAGCAGACACAGAGCAGAGCTACATGTTCGTTTCCCCTCCACACCTGTCAGCCCTTTGCAGTGATTGATCACCTCTACTCTGTGTGTGTGCGTGTGTGTGAGGGGCTGGAAGACCAGGTCAGGTTATGATATGTTCGTTTCAACAGAGCAGAACCATGTTGGGCCAGGCCTGATGACCCATTTCCATAAGGGCCACAGATCTGTCTTCCAGGAAGCCCTCACTGAAAATACACTGCAGGGTCTATGAGTTCATACCACAGATGCACCAGTTAGATTACCACTTTAGTAACAATCTGATCACCAGAAAGATGGAATTTTATTTTATTTAAGATATATGATGTGAAAAGGCACAGCAGTTGTCCATCTATGGCTGACACGTGCGGGGGAGCTTCTAAAAGCTCGATTTGTTCTCCATTTGAACATTGTATCCATGTATGAGACATGGAGACGGCTGTTACTGTTAACAAGGAGCAACCAACAACCCACCGCCCACTCCTGCCACGTGGATTTTAAAAAAAACAAACACTCCATGATGAAGCTGGCAGGCAGACTGGAGCCACTTTCATGAGATAGACAAATGAATCAGTTCAGAGGATGATATATAACATTAACTGACATGTGCATCATCAAGACAACAAAGTAAGTAGCTAGCAAAAACTCTTCAGTGAAGCTAAAGTTTTTTAAATTGACATTAGAGTTGTTTAAACTGTCCACTTTATCAGGTGTTACTGCTTTACATTACAATCATGTTAGTGTAGCTGATAGTTTGGATAGCTTGACTACTGATGTATTCACACTGTGTGTCGTTTGTCCACAATTACTGTAATTAACACCATACAAGTTAAAGTTCTGTTTCATGCTCTGTCAGATTTTTAAAAGGAAGGCTTTCTACATTGCCAGAGTGTGACTGAAGGAAATAGGAGAGAGGAGACAGAATCAAGGAAGATTTGTAGGATGTAATGGTGTTGAAAGAAAAACAAGGAGAAAGTAAAGAAGATGCAACTTATTCAAGATTGAAAGAAAAAGTTTAAGGAGGAAAGAAAAACACAGAGGTAGCCCAGGTGTCTGGTGATGGAGAGACATGAACAAATTTAAAGCAGGAAAACTGATAAGGAACTTACACATGTATCTAGATGAATAACTGTTCTGGTAAATATTTTTAAAGCCATAATAAGTTACCCAAATGTACACTAAAAGGGCATCCCCACTAACAAAAGTCAAAGCACAAGATTGAAGCCTGCTGTATGAACCCTTGTTGACCCCAGTAACTGTACCTTGATGAAATACATGAGACACCAGCAAAAAAAAAAAAAAAAAAAAAAATCTCTGTAAATATTTAAATATTTAAATACTTGGGAGACTATTAATCCATAGCAAAAAGCATGTTTGGAAACAACTGAAAATGACACATCCCAGCTCAGTGGATGTTTCTTATTGTTTTAAACCTTGATGATGTGCTGACTAGAAGTAGAAGTAGCAGAAAAGTATAGTATATATCAGTAAAAAATCCAGTGGCAAATAATCACAGTTCATCCATCTATCCATTTTCCGCTGCTTATCCAGGACCATATCACAGTGGCATCAGAGTGAGTAAGGAAACCCAGACATCCTTCTCCCCATCAACACCCTCCAGCTCCTCCTGAGGGATCCAAAGGCATTCCCAGGCCAGGAGAGCCAGACACCCTCAGGAGGAAACTCATTTCGGCCACTTGTATCCACGGTCTCATTCAGTCACTACCCAAAGCTCATGACCATAGGTAAAGGTTGGAATGTAAACTGACTGGTAAATTGAGAGCTTTGCCTTCTGGCTCACCTCTTTCTTCACCACAATGATCTGGTATAATGCCCGTATTACTGCTGATGCTGCACCAATCCGCCTGTCAACCTCATGCTTCATCTTACCCTCACTCGTGAATAAGACCCCGAGATACTTGAACTCCTTCACTTGGGGCAGCAACTCACTCCAAACCCAGAGGGAGCAGTCCACCTTTTTCCAGCAGAGCATCATGGCCTCAGATTTGGAGGTGCTGACTCTCATTCCAGCTGCTTCACATTCTGCTGCAAACTGTCCCAGTGCCTGCTGGAAGTCATGGTGTGTTGAAGCCAACAGAACCACATCATCTGCAAAAAGCAGAGAAGCAATTGTGAGGTCCCCAACAAGACACTGCCCTCCCTCCAGCTGTGCCTTGAGATTCTATCCATGAAAATCACAAACAGAATTGATTATGAGGGATAACCCTGGCTGAGCCCAACACCCACTGAGAACAAGTCTGACTTACTGCAGAGAATGCGGATACAGCTCTAACTGTGGTTATACAAGGAAGGAATGGCTTGCAGCAATGGCTATAGTACCCCATAGTCCCACAGCACTGCCCACAGGGTGCCCCGAGGGGCATGGTTGTAAGCCTTCTCCATGTCAACAAAGCCCTCACCTGGGACCAATTTGCCTTGGGAGACCCTACTAGGGGCTATTGCCCCTGGTAGCACAGTTTCCAGGGTCACAGGGATACTCAAACCCTTCCATCTCATAAGATGACGATTCTCTGAGGGGACAATTCACAATTCATTTTGTTCTCATTTTGGTTGGGAAAAATGTATATTAAAGAATCCTACGAAGTTGAATCTTTATTCAGTGACATCTCCATTTTAGAACAATTAAAAATCCAACATCCAATAAGATATTTCAGCCAAAACATGTTCTGAAATACAGCAAATGGTGTTCAAGGATTTATATATATTTTTCCATTGTGTTGCTTGGATCTGTTATTTATAGATCTCAGAATGTTTTCCTACTTTTGCAGAAAATATCTAAATTAAAATAAATTATGAAATGGCTATAGCGGGTGGTTTTGTCTAACTGTCTCTTGCACTTCTTTTGAACTCTGCCTCTCCATTATTTATAGCTGTATTTTATGGTCTTTAAAGATTCTCCCCTCTCCATCCCAGTTGTTGTATGTCTGCTCTAGTTTTTTAAAATTCTTTGTAATTATCAGATTTGAAGAGCCACGTGTTATGCTCTGGATCAGAGACTTTCTTTGTTTAGAAACAATATGTATATGCTAAATGTCTTTAAAGGAGCAGCCTTTTCACCACTCAGGGGCTTTTGTCTTTGAAAGCAAATTGATTTATATGCCATTCACATAACATTATAAACTGAGTCCTTCAGACAAAAATACTTGAAGCCTTGGGCTAATCCTGCCATTCATTTACCCTTACAATGACAAAACTTTGGTCCCCACAGTTTATGATCTATACTGTGACCATTATGGTTCTTAGCTCTCTGTATGCCTCATGCGGCCTGCAGAGAATGTTGCCTTTGGCTCTGTGTTGTTTAAAAGGTGCCAACAGAATACACACACACACACACACACACACACACACAATAGAGAGTGAATAGTCCCCCTCCAATTTCATTGGGTGAGGGACAATGATATAGTATGACGCAGTTTGTTGTAAGATTCCATGTTACATTCTGTTTGAATATAGATTGCTATGGTTCAACAGGTTATGCTGTAAATTGTGTTTGTGTTTTATGTGTATGGTTTTTTAAAATCTTGTTCCATGTGCTCCTTTTTAACTTTAAGCACCTGCCCCTCTAAAGGTCTCTGCACAGCCCTGATCTATACTCTATACCTGTCTATTCTTATTCAGGGACACTGCCTATCTCAGTATGCATCTCCAGTCCATCAAGTGGCTAAAAGCTAAGGTACACACACGACTAACTCACATCAACGCATGCAAAGGGACAAAACACACACTGTATGTTGCCTTAAGAAAAACAAACAAAAAAAAAAACAGATAGAACTTTACTGCTCAGTAACAACAAGGTAATAGTTGGGTAATATTTTGATAATAAAGCAGTAATAATAATGTAATAATGGTAATTAAGAAGTAATAGCTGGATATTAACAATGGGTATAACTAGGTAATATTAGATTTAAATTATTGTAACAGGGTAATAGGGAGCCAAAAAAGGGTAATTATGTGGAATCACATCTAAAGACACAAAATGTATAACTATATGTTTCCACTTAATTTTATGTCAGGTAATACTGTAAAAGATCTTCTTTTAATGCTGTGATTTGTTACCTGGAAACACACCTGGTAGTTTCTGTGTAATAGCCATGAATTATAGCCATGAATTATTACTATTACGATATTATTACTATCACTGAAAGAACAGTATAGATGTAAGGGAGCAAGAAAACAAATGTTTTAAATAAAATGTTTTGCGAAAATTAGTTTGTGAAAGACCACACTTAAAGTCTGACATCCTTTTCAGGCTTATAGGAATAAAAATAATAACAGCAATTTTGCAGAAGTATTGTATGGCTGTATACTTTTCCTGGATGGGCACAAGATGCATTTGGAACAGAAAATAAGATATTTATTAATATTCTTTATTCATTCATGATTCAAATTCTACATATATATAATATTTTTATTTTATGAATAAATATGATGATGTTACAGCCACTGTTGGTGCTGTGATTCCTGTTTCCACATGCAATTTGATTAATCTACAATATTACAATCATTGTACTATTATTAATACTGCAGTAAAGGTGTTTCCACAACAGTCCAGCCATTCCTTTCACTGTCCTGTCAGATCAGCTGACCAATCAAAAACATTCTCAATAAAGGGGTGTTGCTATCCGGTAAAAAAATTCTGCAAAGGATAGACCTGTGATTCCTCATTCTAAGCTCTCTGGAAGCCTCCTCTCTGCTTGCTCCATCTTCCATGATGGCACACCTACCGATTTCCAGGTCACAGGCTGATGGGTGGAGGAGCAAGAACGGGAGGAAGCAGAATTAGCAGAATGGAAAGCACCCACTGATGCAGTCTGTCTTGGTTTTCCCGGCTACATGCAAAGGATCTGTTCTTTTCCAGACCATAGGTTGGTGGTAATGCACATGTTTGGAAACTGCAAAAAAGCCAGAATAAGAATAACTCGTACACTTTAACAGTTTGGTTTCAACAATAACAGTTTAGCTTGCAAACAACTATTCATAAACTAACAGCAATACATGAATCAATTGTAAAAATGGACAAAGAGTGAGAAGAGCGTTTTATCATCTTCTTGGGTCTCACTCTCACACACATATCACTCAGCAGTGGAACTGATCAGGGATCAGATAAATGTTAGAACAGCTCAGTGTGCCTTCTACGAAAGTATGTGTTGAAATCACTGACGTCTCTTTTCTCCCTTTCTCAAGCAACAAGGAGAACAATGGATGATTTTGAGTGTGACTTCAGCTGCCATTAACTAGATTTTAGTCTTCATCTGAGTTACATTCCCTCTTTACTTTGTGACAAAGCCTACAAAAATATGCAAAGAAGAGCAAGGACATCAGAACACCACTCAGCCCGAACCAGGTTTCTGTTTCTGTGTAGAGTATATGTTAATCTAGTGAATTTAATGAGAGCTTCAAATCATTCTGTGTGAGTTCACTGTTCTGCTAGACTTGGCATCAGGGCAGCAATGTCTTACATTTAACCCTGCCAAAATCCAGGCTTAAAGGTTTATTATTCAGGATTTTCCTAAAAAAACAATGTATAGACTCATACAAATGTAATCCCTCTCAATCATCACTTATGACCCACTAGAAGTGTGTGGCGGTGTATTTATCTGTAGATAAATACATCTGCCCTCTGCCTGTTATTTATTTTCTTATTTTGCTGTGTTCGGGGTTTTTCTGGGCCGCAACCTTTGGGCAGTGGGTGTGTACCCCCCAGCCAATAACAGCATCCAGGGTGCGAGGTCGGGACTTGTAGTGTAGCAACCAGGTTACATCACTGTGTTTTTATGTGCTTCAGTGTCTCCCCTGCTTCTCTGTCTCCTTCCTCTGCTGTGTGCAGAGTGCTGCTCCTTTGCTGTCGGTGTGACTGTTTGAATGACACACACACACACATGCAGAGCAGAGAGTGGGTGTGTTTATTTGTGCTTTAGAACGTAACCGCTGTGAAACAATCAGAAAATAATGTTTTATTACTCTGATTCACAGCTTTGTTCTTGCCAGCAAACGCTCACTCTCTTCATTCACTCTCTGGCTCGCTCAACCACCTCTCTCTCTGTTGCTCGTTGGGCTGGGGAGGGGGGGCCAACTTTGAATGCTGTGTGTTACAAACACCAACTGACAACTGCATAGTATACTTTTAAAGCTTGAGTTAGTTGAATGAACGAACCATCCAGTTAAATCAGGAATTCATACTTTGTATCAGACCTTGTTCTTGTAAATGAATATGCTATCCATGTAAGGAAACACTTACAGAGACAAACCCAATCTCATTCATTCAGGGTATTCAATATATTGTCACCATTAGGATAGGCATACATTCAGTTTTCAAAGGAATTATTTTGCATTTATTGTGACTGCACATTATGAACACATGACAGTTTAAGATTCTGAAAATATCTGTAAAGAATGCCTTACACTCTAAAGGTTTATCAGTGTGTTCATACAGTCCAGTATCCCTCAGAATTATGTCCATATTGAAAGATTCTGCACCTCATGATTTCCATCCATTGCCAACGCAGGAAGCAGTGTGTCCTTGTGTGTGTGTGTGTGTGTGTGTGTGTGTGTGTGTGTGTGTGTGTGTGTGTGTGTGTGTGTGTGTGTGTAAAATGGGACATTGTGTGTCGAGTCTGACTTTCATGCAGGAGATTGCAGTTTGTGTCCTGTCACAGACCTACTATTAACTTTTACCTTTTCATGTTTAACCCTGATTTTCCCTACCTTTCATAGCCCCATCTTAACCATACCTTAACCCTTTGAAACCCAGGGTGATTTTACTCATTTTTAATTTTCTTCATTGATAGGCTTATGACATAGTCACTATACAGGTACAGTACCAGTCAAAAGTTTGGACAACCCTTCCCATTCACTTGAATCATAAAGTGTGGTAATATTCATACTACATTCTCAGTAATATCCATGTCCAAATATCTTTGGTGTGGTAGACTGCACCTGAACCCAAGTAAAAAAAAAATCTATCCTCTATCAATGTACAGGTACAGTGTGTCTAATCCTAAAGCTGTATCCAAGACAGGTGTGACAAAACTGATGCAAAGACATTAGATGTTGCGGATGGATCGCCTTTTCTTTCAGAGAAAAACAGCAGGACTAAGATGTGCACATCTTCCCAAGCAAGCAAACATCAGGGCCTTACAATCACTTTAAATTTAGCTGCACTAAATCAGCTGCAATTCTTAGTCAATAAAGGTCTTGTTATGCATTTAAATTATCTTCATTCATTTATCATTTTCTGCCATGCTTCCTCCTTCAGTTTAGCCACTATGGCAGTGCTTTATTGCTGGTTAATATTGTTTTTTTTTCTTCATAACCCTAAATAATGAGTTCCTGTTCTGTGGAGCTCAAAAAAATGTTTTTTTTCTTTTTTGTTTGTTTTATCTACAACAGTAAAACCAAAATAACGTAAAGTTAGCATTACAAGGATTAGACAAGTGATGCTTTAATGTATAGCATTTCTGTATGTGACATGATCCTGCAAAACATACAGTAGACATAGCTCACTTTGTGTCTATGTTGCAAAATAGTGAATGAATTAGGGCTGTTTCCCAATCAGAATAACATCAAACTAACTGGATGTTTTCCAAAGCGTTTTCCTCACCTTAGCACAAGCATCCCAATGCACCACCATTGAAGAAGTTGTCAAGCAGTCCCTGCTCTTAACAACATTACCACACAGCAATAAAGTAACCATGTGAGAAATAAAAGACACTCTATGATGGATTACCTACCTGTAACTGTCCTGATGGGAGAGTAGCAAAAATGCATTCATCAATCTTAAACCCTATGGAGTGCTTTGGGAAATTGTTTGGCATGGGTTGTCAAATACTACATCCCAATTAAGGGGCCAGATTCTTTGAAGGACACGGCTCATGAAGGTCCTGTCAAAGACATAAAAGCCACTCTGAATCTATGCTTCCTCTGAGGTCTTCTGTTCTCACAGAGATAAAAAAAAGTAATGGTGCATTTGGGCTAATCAACTTGTAAAGTAAAATTATTCAAAGTTTATCCATAAGACAGTATTCATCGTGAGAGCCTATGGAAGCTCTTAAGAGCATACAGAGTACTATCCAAAATTTTTACCATCACTGGGAAATTCTATGAACACTTTGAATGCAGTGTCATTCTGAGGGACACTGACAGAGTCATTCTCTGTGAAGTCTGGAGTAAGACAAGGCTGCAATCTCTCACCTATTCTCTTTATAATCACCATTGACAGGGTGATGTGTCAAACAACATCAGACCGTCCCCGTGGAATCCAATAGACCTTGTTCACATACTTGGAAGACCTTGACTTTGCTGACAATCTGGCAGTCATGTCATCCACTCGTATTCATCTCCAGGAAAAGTCTTATTGGTTAATCAATTACGCAAAGCAAACTGGTCTGAAAATCAAACAGAAAAAGAACCAGATGATGGGCATCAATGTTCCAACAGTACCCCCAATCATCATTGATGGAGAGGCATTGGAATGTGTAAAATTTCACATACTTCAGAAGCCTCAGAAGCAGTGAAAACAGCACCCAAAAAGACATCAAGTCCCGTCTTAACAAAGCCAGAGGTGCTTTTGGTTGACTTTGTAACATCTGGAAATCCTAGAAATACAGCCTCAAACCTAAGATAAGGCTTTACAACAGCAATGTTAAGGCTGTCCTTCTGTAAAGCTCTCAGTGCTGGAGAGTAATGAAAAATGACATAAGAAAGGCTGACATTTTTCACAATAGCTGTTTACGTAAAATCTGCAATATCTACTGGCCTAACAAGATCTCAAATGAGGAACTGTATAGGTAGACAGGCAGCATGAATATGTCCCTTGAGATGAAGAAGTGCAAGTTACGATGGCTCAGTCATGTACTGTGGATGCCCAATGAAAGGATACCTTAAGTCGCCTTAAGATGGACCCCTCATCTGGGAACCCTGAATGAATCGATACAAAACTGGTGCCAATCCACCAAGTAGATGTTGAGATATTTCACTGAAAGAGTGAAAACTTTGACCTGCTGGTAGCGCTAGAAGAAGAGTCTGGAGATCACCAAAGTGCTTGGGACATTTCCTCTAGGAACCTTGTATATCTGTAGCAAATTTCATGGCAATCCATCAAATAGTTGTCAAGATATTTCACTCTGAAACACAACTGTCAATCTCACAGTGTCGCTAGAGGAAAAGTCTGAGGATCACCAAAGTCAATAGGATTCATCCTCCTCTTGAGAGCATGAATGTCTGTCCATGAAACACAGTTTCATGGCAATCCATCCAACTGTTGTTGAGATATTTCAGGACCAAAGTGGTGCACTTACTGACAGGCAGACATTGCCATCCCTGGAGCCATGCTGCTAGCATGGCTAAAGACAAAACAGAAATTACAGGATTGTGTAACCTTGGAGGTAAAAATTCTGATGGCTTTTGAGTTGTGTTCTATTCTTATTGTTCAACCTGTTTCTATTAAGCTTTTATCCCTCTTATCATGCATTGTTGTTACACATTACCACATCTATTTTCTGTTTTAAGTTTCTCTTGCTTATGCAGCACATTGTTAGATCTGTAATATGATAAAAAAAAGAATGGCAGAAACATTCTTACCTGAATGTTTTCAGTAATAAAGACATCTGTTCACCCAACCATGCAACACACGTGGCACTATTGATCACCTCTGTCCATTCACCTGTACATTAGAGAGTGTATGACATGTATGTGATATAAATGCCATGTATCTTGGCTCTTGCAGACACTGACAAGCCACTCATATCATTACTGATATACAGAAGAGCAGTGAATGACAGCAGTGAGAGCTCATGTTGAAGAATTTATGAGCTGTACGAGCCAACAGGTTTTTTTCCCCTCAAATGGAGATGACATGTTTATGCTCCTGTTGTCATGGGGAAGGGTTAAATGATGAGAGGGGAGTTCATTCTCTGTGCGAGGGGCCATTCCTGCTTATCTTGGTTCATTAGGACCTGACAGTGATGAATCCATTATTATACATTTTTGCTATCAGTCTTTTTCCTGCAATTTTTGTATCTTTTCCCCTCCACTCAGGTAGTTCATTCAGCCACTGAGAATGAAGCGTGGGTGCAGGATCCCAGAGCTGCTGCTCACTATGTTATATAATTAGAGTACAGCTGAAACTTAACTCTGCCCTGATTATTATCACTTTATTACTATTGATCCAAGCCGATTCACAAACTGGTAACATGGAAGCAAATGATTCCTATCTAAGTGAGCACAATAGCTGCTAGTTTGCCACGTCTTCAGTGCTCCATCATTAGATATTCAAGCTCACGTTCAGATCCTTGATGTAATAAGTTAAATGAGACAACACTTTAAAGAAGATGCAGAGCAAGATCATTATATCCAAACTCCCATCACTGATCTGATTTATTTGTTCGCAGACAAAGACTCCCTGGTGATGCAGCTGAGAGCTATCTCTCATCGGTTCAACCAGCTCAGAATAGACCTGCCAGACACTCACACTTACAAAGAAACATGTAAAATACCGATGATAAATGATGACTCACAGTAAAAACACAGGAAGACTTTAGATTTCGATTTGGAATAAACACCAGTAGTTTTAGGTGAACTGAATCATTTTTCTTGTTTACATTGTGTACACAAGGGAGGAGACGCCATTGTAATGAACAATACAGTCAGCGCAAAACAATAGCACAAGAAATGTGAAGCTGCAAGCAGTAATAAAGCAATAACCCAGCTGGGGAAAATAAGGTCTTTTGACAAAAAATATATTAGTATGAGATTACACATAACTAACTGGGGGGAACTAAGGAAGGAAGAAAGCCTGAAGTAAAGGAGAGAAATGAGGGTGCAAGAGGGGAAAGAAGACATGGACAACAGCTGTAGGCTTTTAACTTTGTCCTGTCAATTCCATGATAATATGGGATTACATCTTATATTTATGTTGAGAATCAATAATCAAACTATTTAGGAAATAAAGAAACTCTCTAATAATCCATCTAAAGCACCAAATTGGACAAAGCCATCAAGATGACTTTCTATCTGAAGCAATAGAAAGTTTATTGTGTAATCAGTTTAAAATAGTCTGTAGGTCAGAATGGCTTGGTCTAATTTAATTTAACGGGCACTGGTTCAGGTGCTGGAACAATCTGTGTTCAGGAGAACAGAATGTGTCATGATGATTGATACTAGATACTTTTGAAACTGATCCAGGAAAACCAAAAGTATAGATGCAGTACTCAAGCCAGAGACCAGTGGCAGGTCATCAGTTGTGCAAATATGCCATGCTTTCCACCACCCCTACAGTGTACAGTACAGTTAGACAAAGAAATAATAGGTCTAAAGGGGTCAGTATACTCCAAAGGAAGTGCATGTTTCACTGACTGAAAGCCACTCCCTCTACACCTTTCCTACACCAGAACCAAGGCATATTTGAGGGATATTTGAATGATTACTGCATCACACCCCTCTCTCTTTCAGCTATTTTTTCACCCACCTTTGTGTGTGATAATTGTGGTTTTTGGCCAGCTGGGGGCAGTGCATAAAGTACGTATGTAATCACAACATTAAAATATCACCTTATAAAGCTGTTATGATGTACGTGTTAGCATGTGAGCAACATTAGCATTTATTTAGAGTTTCTGTCCAACCAACGAATGTAAGTGCAATAGTAACTCTCCTTTTAGTTGTTTTGCTGTCTACCAACTCTTGAGAGAGTTGTTCACCAGCTCGTTACTAACTGTGTCTATCTGCTGTTGGGTGATGGGCAGGTAGTGTACAGTGTGCTTATTATGGCTTTTTATGCCTGCTGCTGCTAGAAAAAAAGCTGATGAGAGCAGTGAGTGTCTGTTCCCTGCTGAACTGTAGCAACTGATATCTACTAAAGAGGTTGTATGAGGGTCAAATCAAGAATTTAAATAGTTAACGGCTGAATACATTACTATGTGCATATACTTTTGACATTTACTGACAATGGGCTGCATACATTTAACAAACCCAAGACAAGTAATGAACATGTGGAAGCAACTGAATTAAGCAGACAGCCAAAGAAAGTCAGCATGTTACTTATTAAACAGTATACCATGAAACACACAGAGAACTGCAGCTCAGCAACCTACTCAATGAGACATGGCTCGATACGCCATTGATGTTGAAATCTGTAAGAGAAATATGAAAAGCTCACACGAGTCAGTGAAAATATTTTCAAAAAAATACTTTGCTGAGGAACTAGACAGACAACCAACCCTCAGCCACCTCCGTGTGACATGAGGACACTGCATGCATACTTGAGGAAGATGAGTAAGGGTGTAGTAATTGCCCTTGCTGAAAAGCTCACCTCATTCGCCACACAAAGACCTCTCTACTCAAAGCTTCGGAGAACCTAGGTTATGATAGCAACCTCAGTTTTCCAGCTGTCAAGTAGGCAGTATAAATGCAAGTGAAGTGGAATATAATGCTGTCAGCTCAAAGTAGCAACAGCTGTCACAGGGTGTTTCTTTAAATTAAATGTAATTTGCGGTGTCATAGTTTTGGCCTTCATTTTGGTATATTATATATTGGTTCTGATAACATTATTAAATATAGGGATGTGATGATACATATTTGGAAGTAAAAACCAGTGATGGACAAATGATAAATTGTAATTAAATATTCATTACCTATTACTTACTGAAAAAGGTAATTACATTACTAATTAGCAAACTAAAAGCCACTACACCCACACCTCACATCTTGCATAATGGAAACAGACAACTTAGTCTAACAAGCAGCCAGCTTACGCATTGGAGTTATTCATGGACTATCAACAACATTAGCTATGGTGACTGCACGCAGTACTCCTGTTGTCAAGGACACCCTCCCAAGTTTGAATAAAACCCAGGTGATTGCTAAATGGGGACCGCTATGATGAATGTGTCTGTTCTCTTTGTACATGTTGCCCCTTGGCCATAATAATAATAATAATAATAATAATAATAATAATAATAATAATAATAATAATAATAATAATAATAATAATAATAATAATAATAATAATCATCATCATCATCATCATCATCATCATCATAATAATTCATATCTTTGATATCTCTGATCATTGTTATGATGATAACATACAGCTGTATCCTTTAATTGCAATAACTTTATGAAACTACACCCAATGCAAAACTGCCTTGCCCAAAATTTTCAACCAAGTGTAAAAAAATCACTGGATTATTTTCGATCCCGACCTAAATTTTGAATTCCATGTGAAATTGGTTCAGTCCTGCTTTTGGCAACTAAAGAAGATAGAAAAATCAACCATGCTTTTACCAAGTCATGCCTCTACTACTGGAACGCCTTGTTCAATTGCTTCTCTATCTCAACTTCAACTGGTCTAGAACATTACAGCCAAGCCTTTAACAAAAACATAGATCACACATGGGCTCCCTGTCCCCCTTGGGATTAATTTAAAAATGTTACTTTTGACATACAAGGCATGACATGGTCAGACCCCTGACAGTGGGGACAGTGAACCCTAACCCTGACCTTACACACAGAAAATGAAATGCCCCTTACACCACTGTCTGTGCACATCACTTAACAGCACTATGGTAAAAATAAAGGCACTATAAATTTTACTGTATATTAATTCCTTCTTTGCCATTTCCAGCATGCCAGTTTGAAACAAGGTGCTTAATAGGGGCAGACAGTGTGGCTAGAACAAATACGTGACAGAGCAATAACAAGGCGGTTTTCTGAAATGATAACACTATGGGTGTCTGAAAAATGACCTAACTAAAAGGAATATCCTAGTAATCTATAGGCTTTGGTATGGTGCATTCACTTTGGCTCTGCTAATCCCACATGAATGGAAACATGAACACACAGCAGAAGAAATGAAGCTCCCGGGAGCATGACAGTTCCCTGAACAATGTTCTTAGCCTGGGAGGTTATGAAACATTGATAACAGAGGCTGTACAAAACATGTCAACCCACCAACCGACGAGCATCACTGAGCTTGCATGCAGAGAGATGAGGAAACATATCAGCCTTCCCTCCCCTTCGTCGCCCCTCTATAATTCATTACTCCACCCCCACACCCACTTTTGTCCCCTAGGTGCGCCACACACACACACACACACACACACACACACACACACACACACACACACACACACACACCTTATGGGTGCATTCAGTCTCATAATAGCACTATGGCAAAACAATGCATGCTACAGGGTACAGGCAAAAGATTAAATGCAAACCAGCAAGTCCAGTTTGAAGGTTTAATAAACACTGCACAGTGGTTTATATTCCTTTCAGAGCAGAATACAACTCTGGAAGGTTATCACAGCAGCTGTAATTTTCTCTTCTATCTAGATGCTAGTGGGGTAAACCATAAAATTAGTTCATGTCAAGATGTTCTACCTGGTTTGGAAACTTGCAGATATTTGAACAGCCTGCACAACCTTACTATCTGTGTTTTTTGGGAGATGCCTCTGTGGCAGCATGCAGTGGTCACTGATATTGAGTTGCCCATGGTTGTTTATTAGTCAGAAACGCCCCTTATTACTCAATTATGTATACATTCCATATTTTCCATCTGATTTCTTTGACTCTTGCATACCAAGCTGTGGCAAATTATGACTCCCATTTTGCTTTTTATCTTGGAATAAAATTTAATAAACATTTAATTTACCAAACCTAACCCCCCTACTTCAGATACCTAATTAGAATTTCTAAATAACTGGTTGATAATTATATACTGAAATGCCCTGCACACCCACACTTGTGTATTCAATTACTGTGGCTAATTAGACCTCTAGTCAGGTTGAGGTTGGCTGTTGGAAATTTTGTAATGTCACCAAATTTTAGTGAATTAAAAAAAGATGATAATGGTCTAATTTATCTAAGTTGTCACGACCTGACAGGTGCAACAAAGCTAACAGGAGAGTCAGGGAAATGTCAATCAGGAACAGTCACAGCCACACAGGACTGAGATGATGTCTAATTATTATTATTATCTTACTGTATTATGTGCACTTATTGTAGTAGATAAAGTATATACAAATTGTATTACTACATGTGACAGACCGTATATTTGAGAGTCTAAAAAAATCAACTTGTTATTCCCTCATAGGAACTTTAACAATAGCTAATGCAGCTAACAAGTACTTGCATTATTTTTTTCAGCCTATCAACCAAAACCTGCTATTAGCCATGCTAGCAGCCTGTCTGTTCATCACTCCGATTGAAATTTCTCAACAACTACTGCCTGGCTTGATATGAAATCTAGAATGGAAAGTCATATTCCCAGAGGATGAATCCTGTTGATATTGGTGATCCCCTGACTTTTCCTCCAGCCCCACCATGTGGATGGCATGTGGTTTTGAGTGAAATGCATTTAAATGTGTTACACACATTCATGTCATATGGTGACCAGACATCCTGGTTTGTCTGGGATTGTCCCAGTTTCAAACTGGGTGTCCCGATTCCCGACAAATATCTGTGAAACACTAAAATGTCCCAGTTTTCAACATTCACAACTAAATTGTCCCAGTTTTCACCACAATACAAATAATAATTATTACACTTGTTTTCAGCACTTACATAAATGTTTATCATGTTCTGCTCCACTCATTATTACTTAACCAAATATAAAAACATAAACTATGCACCACGCCTCTGAATTCAACACTGATTTGTCTGTATGTGTGTCAATCAATCAATGTGTCATTGTCAAGGCTGTTGCTAGCCTATGATGCTTGCTGCTTTTTCTGACAGAACCTGTCAGCATGCTAACAGTTAGCTATCATGCTGAAGAGAGAGTCGTCTTTTCTAAAGAGCTCCAGGAGACTTACTCCTTCCTTCATAAAGTACCTAGCAACGAAAATGCTGCTTTCTGCACACACTGCAAGAGTACATTTTCAGTCATGCACAGTGGAAATGCCAATATAAAAGGTCATATTAAGAGGACCAAACATAGGCGGTGGCTACAAGCAGGAAGTAGCACCATTGTGACCTACTTCAATGGGGCAAACGCTGTGTAACAGCCATCTAAATACTCCTGATAGGTGTGCTAAGCACTGAAATAACTGTCTCCCATCCTGATAAAAATGTCTATGGTGCATGTAAAAGCGCATACATGTCTGCACGCATGGACATGCAGTAACGTACACCTAAGGGTCCCGGTTTGGGTATTTGAAAATATGGTCACCCTATCATGTCCCCCTCAGGATAAATGCAATCACTTCAGTCATCCCCTGACTTTTTTATCTAGCACTAACATCAAAATTCAAAATTCCAATATGTCCTACACTTTGGTTTATGACCAATTTAAGTGTTGGACATTCCCATCTGCCTCAGATGCACTTTGTGTTAGCAAATGTTGGCATACTAACATGGTAAACATTATAATATTTATTTAATGTTTATTATAACATTAACTTGTTAGCATTGTCATTGTGGACATGTTCACATGCTGATATTAGCATTTAGCTCAAAGCAGCAGCCTCACAGAGCTGTTGGCATGGTTGTAGACTTTTAGTTGTGTTTGATTGTGACTGTAGAAAAGGCAGAGGCAAAAAATATTCAGAAGCCAAATGATGGTGTACTAGGCAGAACAGGCAGTCAGTCTCTCTCAATGACAAATTGCCACCTGTTCAACATGTTTAACTGGACAAACAGTAATGTTAATTGCCAACCAATTCACATTCCCTGCTGTATTAACACAAGTGACAGAAACCAAGCCAACTACATAGCCAATAATATGCATTGCCACATAAAAGGTTTTACCCTATCTTTCTCTAAAGCATCTACAAGGAACTTTCATTTTGTGTTGATTTGGTGGCCCCTGTGGACAAAATTGGCCTTATTATTTTTCTTTTTTAAACATAGCTGTTTGCAGGATGCATAGTGATTAGGTAAAGTATCTGTTTGTGGCTATGTAAGATTAATAAATGTAGTATGGCGATGGTGAAACAAAGTCTTGTTTTACTACCGTTTATACACATAGGTTACATGTAAGCCTACAATTAACAGATTTGGTTGCTTGGTAACAGTAATTTTATTGAGAAAGTTAAAGTTATCAACATTCCCTAATAATGTTATGTCTTCATAATAATAAGCCAACAGAAATATATAGCTTAGTAGCAAGGCCAACATAAAATATATAAGTTATAAGCCAGCTGTATTACAGTAATGTCCACCGTGACCCACACCTCCATGGACTGTACACAGCCATTTGCATTATATGCTAAGGTGCATAACAGCTGTAGGCATAGGGTTTCCTCTTTATTTTTCATTCATTCATTTCAACCTTACAAACTAAATTATCTAACCATTATCTGCCATTATGTCACAGGCCATCTTCCGGTCTGCATGCCATAAATCATCTGATTTGGCAGGGAATCTGACCCTGTACCAGTCATTTAGAATAACTACATAGAAATAGCCTATCTCTCCGCTTATGGTCTTGTTTGCCTATTTCGGTCATATATAGGCATCAGTGTTAAATTGAGACTCTGCATAGAGCTGATAGAAGAGGTAAATCCTATGTGGAGATTAAATGTCACAAGTCATCTGAGAATGCTCCATTTTTTGGTGGAGACCATACTATCTTGATATAAATATGACATGTGTCTGCCCAATTGCAGAACTATATCCTGAATTCCCTCCGTATTCAGACAAAAATCTTACCAGAGCAGCATTTTTGGCGGAGGAACTCCAAAACATGCCAACACACACACACACACACACACAATCCCAACACATTATCAACTTATAAAGTTGCCATTATTGCTGATGTGATAGCAATCAGTCACATTCTCTCCAGCAGACACAGACCAACATTATCAGTCTTTTGGGGTGTCTGTTCACCTCATGAATCTAAGTTCAATATTCACTTTCCTACTAGCTCTGTTTTTGGTATTTGACTCTTTAGATACTGTCGCTAACTTGGTTGCTAAATTCGTCTGTTTGCTGTTTGCTGCTGAGCACAGGACCGGACTGGGACAAAAATTCAGGTCAGGAATCTCACACCTACCCAGGCCACCTCATAGACCAGGGGTACTCAATAGGCAGACTCTGGTCCAGATCCAGACCCAAACACAAATAAATCCGGACAGAGACATAAATCTGCATGATTATTATTTAGCTTCCACATATGTAGGCTACTTTTTAAATAAGTGCACACAATTAAGTTTCCTTCCATCACGAAGGTGCTCTCATTTAACCTCCCAATCACAGCAAAAATTCAACTTACCGAAATCATCATAGTAAACTACAAGCAGAATAATAGTTGAGTCAGCAGCACAGCAAGAGCAGGCAGAATAAAAAGAATATATATATTTCATGGCACACTGTGTGCCTGACACCTATAGTCAGGGTGAAAGCCCCTGGCCAGCTGTAGGGATGGGTATGGTTAGAATTGTGTCTTTATCTTATCAATATGCTTATTGGTTCAGTTCTTTATCTAACCTCTTACCAGTTCTTTTTCATTACTAAAGAACTGTTTTTTTTAATTATCATAAAAAAAAAGATTCATAACAGGATTACAAGTGATTTATATTTTAAATAAAACTAAATATTGTTTCTAGAGCAGCAACAGTAATGTTTAGAACAGCAAAGTAATATCTAACTAGAAACAAATCTAACATGTCAGTAAAATAAATAATATTCCTGACATCAAACTACTGAGTGAAGTTTGGAAAGAATGAAGAACACAGACATCAGTCAGTATCAGTCATCCCTCCTGTCCTCTGTCCTCCTCCCTCTGCTGCTGATGTGATTCACTGACTGCACGTACCGCTGGTAGAGAGGAGGGGCTGGTTTGTCTCAGCCAGCAGCTAAGTTTACAAGAATTTGCCAAATTTTAATATAACACTATATACAGACAGCTTTCATTTTAGCTTGTTTGTAACAATTAGCTGTTAGCCTAATCAGTGCGCTGTGGTTGTGTAAAACATACAGGCAGTGAATGGAACACTGCGGGAAATATTGCTTGTCTACATGTTTATGCTTGTTGAGCAGGTGGTTTGATAAATTACTTATTGGCTGTTTACTCATGAAGGTTTTATTTTGCTTGAAGCAGCAAGCGCAGCTGTCGTCAACTTGAGAAAAAAGTTATATTCACTTCACCTGGTTTACTGTCTCCACCGGTCTCTCTGCTGTCCACTCTATGCCGCTCTGTGTGTGTGTGTGTGTGTGTGAGCCAAGCCCTCAGTCAAACACAGAGAGCAAAGGAGAGGACAGAGAAGCTAGTGCAACCATAAATGACACCAAAATGTAGTAGATTACTCTCAGCATAGTTCTTGTCTGTTCATTTCGGCTCAGACCCTGTAAAAAAAACTTAAGTGCTGTGCCTCAGTGTTATAATCGCAGTCAAAACCCTGCATCACTGTGTTTTGTGTACAGACTGGAAAGTTTCCAGGCGATGATGTTGTTGATTCAGGAGGTTTAGCAGACGAATCAGACAGGCCACCAGGAATTGTCTCAGTGCTCCTGATGGCCAGTCCAGGCCTGGCTGAGCAGGTACCGTACAGTGGGTTTATCAGAGCTTTTTCACTGAAAACAGCTGTCTGCTGCTGCTGGAAAGGTTGATGAGAGCTGTGAGAGGGCTGAGATTTCAGGTCATAGTTTAATCTTCTAATTTGCAGTTCCACAGCAACACTGGTTACACCTTGTACAAGATAAGAATTGTCAACGTAATTAGGTATTACATTATCAAGAAAAGATATTAAAAATTCTGAAGCAATGTATCACCATGACAGGTTTTATTACTTTTTTATCTTATTTGGAAGGACATTTTATTACACTCTGAAAAGTTACGATATCATAATTGAGTTATTAGATTATCGATTCCTTCATGTGTGTATGACTTGCAACATGCTTACATGTTTAATATGAAATTTTTCAATCATGAAATAGAATGTGACTAAGAAGGAAAGGTGAAAATGAAAGCAGTCTATTTTTTTCTCTCTGCCTCATATGTTCTGTTTAATGTCCTGCTGGTGGTGATTTGACATTTACATAAGTAGACTATGTGTTGCAGAAAGAGGAGCAAGACAAAGCGTGGGAGTGTTGTGTGAGGACCTCGGGGCTTGTTGTGATATTTGGCTGGCATCCTGCTGATGTGACTTACCATAAAACTGCTGTCCTTTACTCCCATAATGCTTTGCTGTAGGTGTGTTTATGATTCATCCTTGGCTTCTTCAAACCTCTCAGAATCAGAAATTACACAGTGCATACTGGTCGATCTTGTATCTACTAGATACAATATGCTATTTTCTGACATAGGTAATTTTTTTACCTTCATTAAAATAATAATTACAGCTGCAATTACCTACTGGCTTTTGGCAAACTTCCTGGTCCTCCTGTATTTTAAATCCTGCCTGGAGCATTCCATTCAACTCTACCGCACTGCACTGTGGAGGCTTTTGGCTTTGTCCATTCTCATATCCATGTCTACTACAGACCACATCCTGTCATTTCTGATGGTTAAAAATGTCATCTGGAATGATCTCATTTGAAGAGTCTAGGACAAGGAGTACTGAAGCTGCTCTGAAGGCTCGTGGTGGAATAATGCCTTTCTAAGGCACTTTATGTTGGTGTTTCCTTCAATTATGTATTGTATTAGGTATATTTTATTTCCTAATTGTTTGACATCAAACATTGTAGACAAACAAGATGTCACTGGAGTTCTGTATTTTCCCCTCCTACAACCTAATCCTCCATGCCTGACTCAAGCTATCTTATAAACAAATAACACAAGGTAATTTCACACGGGTCCAATTTGCCAGATTGGGTTGGCGCCAATACTAACCTTGTTAGGTTGATGGGTATCTGCCTAAGATGACCAATCCACATTAAATACAGTTTCTTTGTCAATGTCATTACAAAATGCAGTGTTTTTGCAATCAGTTTCATTCATTCAGTCAAGGCATGCCTGGCCTCATGTTACCATAAAGGTTCTGAAAACCTATTTTCTCAATCAGCCTCTTACAATGAGTGATAGGGTCCAACAAGAACACACTACCTTCTGCCAAAATCAAAACAGTTTTGGTTATTTCACGAGAGATTTCTGTATTTCTGTTTTTGTTTGAGCTCTTCTCACGGTTTGAAGAGGTGCAGTTGTAAAAAGGTAATGTCATGTATTTCCTTGCACCAGTTGGAGTTTAGCAACGTTTGAATCAAAATCTGATTACACCTGTGGGGTTGTTTGCTTATGTTACCAGCACTGTCAATCAAATCTGATCAAACCACAACCACATAGTTTCGAGAGCTTTATTAAGAGCTAAACTGTTAATAATAACTGAATGTGTTTTTTTTCCAATCTGTAACTTTGAGTGTTGCTTATTTAGTCATTGACATTTATTCTACCAAGAAAAATACCTAGTATTTGAAAGCTTTCTGGAGCTTTTAATAAAAATGTTACAAATGAGTTGCACGCAGAGAGGTATGTAGATTTTAAATTTGGGATGAAGAGAGTATTCATTTCTAATTGGTATTTGGTATCAGCAGATACCCTGAGGTGAGGTACTGGAATCAGTATTGGGCAAAACAGAGTGGTGCATACCTGAGTTTTACTGAGGTCAAAAGTGTACTGTATGTGGCTGGTGTTATATTATTTTTTGTTAGTATCCCCCCTAAGAAAGCCAATTCATTAATGCTGCAAAAACTAGTGACATCCATTCTTTTGGCTAGTAGTAAGCTTTCATTGACTTTATTTTGGTAAATTTGATCTATAGGCAGTGTCTACTAATCAGAATGTTGCATCATTACAAAAGGCAAAACCACTGCAGTTGTAGCTGTGGCCTTTTACAAAGCCAGTCAAACTGAAGAGACACATGAAGCCTTGACAGCTAAGAATCATTTCCGGATGACAGGTTGCCTGGGGAAGCAGTGGAAGCTGGGAAAGGCAGGGGGGAGGTGTTGTCTGGCAGAATGAATTGCTCTCTAACAGCATATGTCAGCAGGGTAATTTTATCCAAATCATTTTTGCCCCCCACCGCTAGAAAAGCTCTAAATCCATTTTTCCCTCTGTAGTCAGAAACCTACGATGAAGCTACATTTCCAGCAGCTTATAATTACAGGGAGAACAGGTAAAGTGACCTGTAGCTTGCATAACAGATTACATCTATTTTGTTTTTACTTTATTTTGAGTTATTTTTACACAAAACAATTAACGTAACACTGGGTTGTGTTAATTGTTTTTTTCTTTCTACTCCATCTGTGCTTCACATTAATTTATTATGAGGCTGTTTGTTTGCAGTTGGGGCCCGGCTACACTTACCCTTAAAAAAAAAAAAAAAAACTCAGAAGAGTAAGCTTTTCTTTGGAAATGTTTGATAACACAAAGGGTTGGGTACTGCCAGGTCAGGGTACTGTTTATTCCTTCCATACATGAGCTGTAGCTCAGGTAGAGACCTTTGAACAAGTAATCATTCAGGGACATCCACTGATCACAGCAGCCATGAAAAAATATCCATCAGATTGTGCAGTACATATCATGACAAAAGCATCTTGTTGAACATCATAAAGTCCTGGTGATGTTTTTATTATAGTTCTACAGAAACTGATCAGTGCCAGAGCTAGCAAAACTATCAAAGTCTGAAAACACCTCAAGAATCACTGCTAGGCAAAGCAATTAATACATTTAGACATACCAGAGATATAAGGAAATTATGTTTAGTCTGAAATTGTCATGACATTGGCTTTGGGAGAACCCACGCTAAGGGGTATATTTACCTAACCTGTCACAAATAACCGTAAGGTGCGCAAAATTTTGCATCACTGTAATTTTTTAATTTAGTGAGGTATTTACTAATACTATAAATATAAATGAGCCCAACCAGTTCATATTTTTTTCATAAAGTGTCACTGAATAAGAGCTGGTGTCAGGCTGTTTTGACATGCATTGTGAATGTCTGGAAAGACAGACAAATAAAAGTGTCTGTGCAAACAAAAGTGTTTTCTACTGTTGAAATTGGAATACTGGTTGATGAGAAGACAGTTTTGGAATTGCAGGCGTTTATTCATCCCACAAGAGGAACATTATACATGAGGAAATATGAGTTAAATCATCCTTTCTCAACTGGGATGCTGTCTGGCTTCATCAGGGGTGGCATCAAAAAATTCTCTGACATTGCTGACATAATAAAATGCATTAAAACAAAAAACTATAGCTACAATTTATCACGAAAATGTAAATCATTGGCTGCCTCGTACATCAATGTCAACGTCAGGATCAGCAAATGACTATGTAAATGGCATACAGTGTTTGTTTGTTTTTTTCATTACTGCGTGATGCATGCTGAGTTATGGGAGGGTTGAGTGAACAGTGGAAACAAACTGGCATGGAACGGTTTTTGAAAAGAAAGGCTCAAGAATCAGATAACTCTGAATCTGATCCATCAACTTGGTCATTAGGTGGTAGCCCAGCAGCGAAGGTAGTTGAGTCCAGCAGCAAGATGAAGAAAAGACTATGTATAAAGTACTATGACAGCTACTTGTCATATGGTTTGATCTCTGCCAGGGAATCATCATGCCCTCTTCCTCTGTGTCTGATATGTGGTATGAAATTGTCAAATCAAGCAATGGTTCTAAGCAAACAACTTATCCATCCCTAGCCAGGAAAGATGCAGACCATTTTTAATTGTTTGTGTCAACACAACTGACAAGTGATGATAAAATGTGCAAAAGTGTCCAAGGAAGCACTTGAGGCTAACTATCGAGTGGCCGAGATAGTAGCTAAGGCCATATTGCCACACAATTGCCAAGATGGTCTTATTGCCAGCATGCACAGCAATCGTCAACAAAATGCTAGGCCCACAAGCAGCAAAAGAAATTGCAAAGGTTCCACTGTCGGACTTTACAACTGGAAGTTGAATCAATAATATGTCTGCAGATACTGAATATGTGGTTTTGGATAAAAATCAGATCCAGTGGGAAATTTTCCTTACAAGTTGACGAATCATCAGATGTCAGTGGGCAGCTCAGTAAATGTTCGATTCGTAGATGGGTACCATATTAGAGAGAATTTCTCATTTTGTAAAGCAATGCATTACAAAATAACCAGAGAGGAGATTTATTGTGTGACAACTTAGTATCTTGAACAGGGGTGATTGGGTTGGAAGAACTGAATCAGTATCTGCACTGATGTGCCCACTGCCATGACAAGTAGTGCCCGGGTTTCATGAGCAGGTAAGAGCGCAAAACCCAAAGGTGCAAACCACTCACTGCTTGCGCCACAGAGGAGGCACTGGTTGCAAAGACGCTGCCAAAAGAACTTTCAGATATACTGGACAGAGCAGTGGACATTGTTAATTTCATCATTAATGACAGGGCAGAATTCTACATATGCGGAGTTTACTGCAGATGCGCAGTGAAACCTGCATACTTGGCTGACATATTTAGGCATCTCAATGAACTGAATGCTAAAATGCAAGGCAAAGTAGAAAATCTCTTTTCCCTCGTCTGACAAATTGTGTGGTTTCAGATCTAAGTTCACACTCTGCGCTCCTTCCTGGAACAAGGATGGCTTGAAATGTTTCCCTTGTGCAGTGAACATTCAAACAGCAGCACACTTTCTGACCTTATCCCTCAGCATCTGAAAATTCTCGAGGAGAGATTTAGTCAGTATTTTCCATTTGAGTCTTTTGCACAGTTTGACTGGGTTCGTGACCCCTGGAGTCCTTGTGCACTGGAAAGCTCAAAAGACTTGACATTGCTGGCACAGGAGCAACAGGCAGTGATCAGGGAAGATCACACATTAAAAATGAAATTTCAAGACACAGCTTTGGACATGTTTTGGAAACCACTGGAGAAGAACAACTCAATAGTTTTAAGTAGTACCATTGAAATTCTGCTACCCTTCTCCACAATGTATTTGTGCAAACTGAGCCTTTCAAGCCTAACTTACATCAAGAACAAGTGCAGGGAGTGAGTGAGGGCTGTGGACCAGGAGCTCCGTGTCTGCCTTTCATCCATCCCTGCCAGATAGGGCGGTTGTGTGCATCGATTTGTCCCAGGCTTACGTTTCCCATTGAAAGTTAGTAACACTGACCCCTCTCTCTATCTGTCTCTCTCTCTCCATCTCTCTTATAACAACCACTTGTGTGCATGCGTTGGCTGTCAAAGGGATGTAGAGTGTTCGTTTTTTAATACATTTTAGACTGGGATGTCAAATTGGAGTACTCAATTTCTGTAATGACCCTTCAAACATATAAATTAATTTTACAACATTTTGTGTGTTGTTCTTGCATAGTGCCACGGTGCATAGTGTCTAGAGGGAAATGACCACAGATGACTAGATGTGCTGGCCCTTGGTCAGTGGCTTAATTCTTTAGCTGACTGGTTAGTGTAGCAATCTGTGGTCTGGGAGACCGGGATTCGAGACCCAATGTGGGAACCGTCATTCATTATACATAGATTTAATGATGTTTTTCTCACTTTACTTAAAGCACCCAATGACCATTTAGGGTAACTTATAGTCACATTATAATGCACCCTAACAGTGATTATAATGCATTATAAAATGATTATAATGTATTACAACTATGAGAATTATAATACATCATGATCCTTACAAAAAATTGTCAGTGAGTGACCAGCATTTATGAAGTGTAATTATACTTGACCTTATAAGTCATTATAAAATGTTTTATAACGTGTTATGATTATTTATGATTTATGATTTATGATTTATAAAGCATTATGAATATTTATGAGTGCTTATACAGTGCTATAAACAAATTATAATGCATTATAAGTATGTTTATAATGCATTATAGACATGGGCTTCATAGAAAGTGTTACCCAATATTCCAGTAGAAAAAGGTAGTGTTCCTGAAACAATCAAAGTGTTGTCGTAGATCACTACATTCCCTTCAGCATACAACCCCACTAATTGAAACTCAGCTCTGGGAGCTGCAGATATATCTTGAAATCAATTCTGGAGGCACATTGGGAGAATTCATATTCTCACCTGTTTCAGCCTTTTTTTTTAAGAAAAGCACCTCTTCACAGTCCTCAAAGCCCTGGATAGATCTGTTCTACTTGGCTGCTGATAATTGAATTGGATTTGTTGGATGAGCTGATACAGTAGCAGCATTGAGGTATTGATCCTTGCTCGCAATGGGCAACAGTCCAGTCCTTTTTAAAGCAACTTTTTTTCTTTCTGCAGGACTTAGTGGATAATCATGCTCATTTTTCACAGGCTTGTGGTTATGTTACCATTATCATATAGTCTGTCATGAGGATTTTTTAAATATGCATTTTTTTTAAGAGGAAAGTGTGAACTTAGCATTAGTACTCCATTATTAAAACATTATTGAGAGGTCATAGGGTTATGCAGTGGACTGGACCAACTGAGTCCAACAACAGAGCATGAGTTGATGATTATGTTGTTATCAATTCCCTTTTGAGTAGATGCATAGTGTAATGCATGCAGTGTATGTAATAGGCTGATTGTGTTATCATCATTGAGATGCATCACCATATTAAAACATCTTAAAAGTTTTGTGACATAATCCAAGGTGGTCTTTCGCACAGAGGCACAGATCAGATGTCAGAAGAAGGATGTGCCATCCCAAAAATGGTGGCTGTACAGGACATCTGACATTGCCGTCATAATTTGATTTCATCATCAAATAGGTACTCATTACATTACAATGTGTGTGAGAGCAAGTACGTCTAGTTGACTCTTCTTGTCAATGATTAGGTCAACAGAAGGTTCAGTAGTGATTTCTGAGATTCCACTCCTTTCTCTACACTAAAATTGGTCAGCTCCACTGACCTAGAGTTTGGCTGAACACAACTCAGTCTTTAAATTAACATTGATGCCAACAGCAATTTATTTATTACATTTTTGTAACTTTCTCAAACAGACAATACAACAATATCACCACTGTCCACAGCAATTGGCCAGGTATGCGGAGGTGAGAAAGTATGCAGAGTTTGAACTTCTCTCTCAAATTCTCTTCTTAAAGTCCATGTAAAGCAATAATAAATATGTGTTCTGAGTTTTTCACACCACAGAAAAATGTGTTATTAACCACCTAGCCAAATTTGAATGATTAAAAAAAATCATCAAGTATATAAAATTAGGCTTCAAAATTGTGGAAAAACAGACAGTATTCCGAGCTCTGCAACACCTGGGACGTCTGCTGAAGGTGCTGAAACCATGCCCCAACTGAACAGTCTCTGAGCCTCTGAACTGAACAACATTTCCCTTACAAAAATATACAATTTAAAATAGGTCTTATTTGTAGGTGTTAAGACAAACAACATGGATAATATTTAAAAAATACGCTAGGAGCTACTGTTTAATTTAGCACCTATTTTGGTGCTGAAAAGCACCGGCAAGGTGTAGTAACTGTGAAGGCACTGGAGCAGCATCCGGAACGCAGCCCGAGGCAGCGAGGTTGAGACCAGACAGAGTGTGGGCAACCACACAGGACTGGAGCTTTAACACCAACTCTTACCATCAATGGATGCTTCAGCTGGGTTTTAAATAACTCCTTGAGTGCTGCTTTTGACCGAAAATGGCACAGTTCAACAGTAACATCTAATACCATGACACTGGTGGCTATCAAACTGGCCAGGAGAGGGCATAAACAAATGGGGGAAGAGAGGAGGGCTAACGGCTAAGCTAAGGTTAACTCCTCATCAGCTATCTCTGCCCAGCATTTTCCCCACCAGTGTACAGTATCTGGTGAACAAAATGGATGGAATGTGACTGCGTATCACCACTCATAAAGGATTATGGACTGTAACATCATGATTTTCACAAAAACGTAGCTTAACAGCAGTGTCCCCGATATTACCATTGAGCTGCCAGGGTGCTACATCAGATACAACAGCTAGTGACTCCGGTAAGACCGGATGTGGGGGGTGAGAGACTGTGCATTTATGTTAGCAAAGCTTGGTGCACGCCATGCCATAATCGAGAGGCACTGCTTTGCTAACCTAGAATATCTTATAGTTAACTGTAGACCTTTCTATCTGCCTAGAGAGTTTACATCTACTGTTGTGACTGCAGCATAAATCTCCCTGGATGCTAATGCTAAGCTTGCAATGAAAGTATTGCATGCTGCCATTAGTAAACAACATACTACACACCCAGCTGATGCTAAGGTGCTCTAGTTCTTATATAGTGTTAGAGGAGGGGTCATTCTAGTATGACTCCGTTACATCATTGAGCCACCATTTCAGGCACGTCCGAAAATTCCTGAACACAGAAATGGTGAAAAACAGTTTATCAGTCTAACTCCAGAATCCAGTACTACATAGTTTACAGTCTTTTCACATTTTCAGCAATTATTTTCTAATGTGTTTAAAAACAAATCTCTGATTTTCCTTTACACTGACTTTAAATCTTTGAGTGCAAGAGCCATGGATGCCTTCGAGAAGACTGGCCAAAAGTGTGCACTCTTGTTCCCATTTGTGGGATTGATAATGTTCTGGTGACCATGAATATCTATACCAAATTTTATTGCAAATTTGTCAGTTTGTTGAGATATGTTCTGAATTTACAGACCATATAAACAGCATCACTTCTCAATGCTGCTGTAGAGGCAGAAATAGGAAGTTGAACTCAGTGATGGATTTCTGTTACAGAGTACAAAGGGTAACAGTAAAAAACAATTAAATACACAATAAATTTACAATGGCATAGCAATGAGAAACACTGAAGCATTTTCAACTCAATTTGCATTTTTTGCAAGAGGGTGGTTAAGAAAAGCTGTGAGAACACACAGGTGATCTCCAGGGCAGCAGGTGAGTGCTCCAAATAACGATCAATACCCTCATTAGTGTACAGAATGTTTTACAGTCTTTTGCAGTGAATAGAAAACTGAATGCAGAAGGATTTTGTACTTAAAAGGATTCTTAATCATACAGGTTATGGGACAGCTGCAAGTACTAAGTCAAAGGCAAATGGGTTATCTGATTAACTGCGCTCAGATCTATGGGATGAACTCTACCAAAGGCCACACACACACACACACACACACACACACACACAAACACTCTGGACAGAAACGTTTCCTCTAACTGGCTGGCTGATCGGGGAACATAAAACTTCCCTCTGATGGCCTGATCAAGTGGAACAAAACTAAGACAGTGGCTCACTCCAACTGTCGCAGCATCATACTGTCAAGAGTTTCACTGGGAAAGGAGAGCAGGCTAATATCACCTCGGTTGACAAACTATCAAGGTTTTTTCAGCTTTTTTAAAAATCGTCTCCATTTCTCCACTCATGCTGCCTTGCTTCTACAGGTTTATGTGTGGTGGGGCTGCATAGTCTGTGTGCATGGTAGTGCTAGAGTGGACTTCTTTTGGCTAATGTTATCTTGTTTTATTATGTATTGTTTTTGACCGGACTGCAACGGTGGGGCCAGCACTATAACCGCAGATTACCGTGACTGACTGACTGACTGACTTACTGACTGATTGATGAAATAACACTATTGGTTGGCCAGCCAAGTGTTGAGTTTCACCATTAGCTGTTGCTCTTTCAAAATGAATTGGCACAAACAGTTTTCTATTATGTCTTCAGGGGGCGTTTACAGCGGTTCTACTCATTGACTGCAGCTCATTCCAAATTTATCACATGCTAAGAGCACCCTGCAGGCGAACCAGCAGATGCCCTACCTACCTAAGTCTGCACCTGGACTCCCATACTGTGATTGCGCAACTGTCAGAGGAGTGTGTGGAGGCATTGTTGCGGCTGACCCAGCGCATGAGGTCTGTGGCCTTGGTACATATGAAAGGGGATATCTGTGTTTCTGCAACTGGAGGAAACAACTGTCAGTGAACACAACATCAACCACACTGCAATTTAAATACAACATTTAAATCACAGAACACAGAAACATGGGTGGTGAATCACAGGTCTGGAACCTGCTACTACAGTGTAAGTTTTTTCTATCCTTTGTACTGCAATGTATGTACTTTTGCACAATCAGGTGTAGAGTGTGCATGCTACCTTGCATTTCACTAAATATTTCACTGTTATATTTCACTACTGGTTAGGACAAAACAAACAACACTGGCTGCCAAACAAAAATTTTCTCAGATGAACATAATGTCAGCTTGAGTGAATGAAATGAAACAAAATGGCAGTTGAATCTGATCAGGTTAATACTACACCAGAGTAAACTATGATAATCAGTAGATAGCTATATCCATAGGCAACTTATACATCTCTATATGCTCAAATGTGCATTTGCAGATAAATAAAGAGGAGCTTCAGATTGAGATATGGAATATTATGTGATATAGAATAAGACAACTTGCATAATTTAATAATATTTATTATTAATTATTAGCGCAAAGTACAAGTGAAAAATGCATGTACAGTATGGGACGTATGTGCAAATTATTGATGTCCAAGTAATGTATAGGATGGGATGTTATGTACAAGACTTGCAAAGTTGTGTTACATAAGCAGGACTATGCTATAATAATCAATGGTGTCTATGTGTACAGAAGGGATGTTTTTTGTGGGGTTCTTTACATATGTTTGGTTTGCAGATATCCCTGCATGTGTAGGTTCAAGGTCTTGATAGACCCCTGTGAGCATTGTTGATATTGCTGTGCAGTTTATGTTGTTGGACAGCAGCATGTGGCCTCTTGGTAACATCCATATAAAAGGATCCTTATGGCTTGAGGGAAAGACACTCATCCTGAGCCTTTCTGTGTTTGCCTTGTGACTCAGAAGGTATTTGACTGCAGCAGTTTGATGAGGTTGTTGTAGGAGTGGCTGTGTCCTTAATGACTTTCCTAGTCCTGGTTGTGCCTGGGGTAGATGTGCTCTAGATAAGGGATTGCACATCTTGGGATGCATGCTGCTCACTACATGGCCTTTCAGGGCTTTTGGCAGCACGGGATCCAAGGACTTATGTCACAACTCCACAACTCATGATTTACATGCAATGCCAATGTTTGTTGCCAATGTAGGATGTAGAGTGTTTTTTCCTTTACCTTAACCAAGTGTTTTAGTTGCCAAGACAACACCTTTACCACGGGTTATTTACCTTAACTACACTCTCTCCCTAGTTTTCTACGAAAAAAAGCTGCCTGCTGCTGCTGGAAACAATGTTGATGAGAGCAGTGACACTGAATCAAAACAGTGAAGATGTGGGCTATAAAACCAAAACAATGAGCTGAAAGAGGGCAAAACGCTGCACAGAGCTGAGAAGAACTGCAGATTCAGGTGATAATTCTCCATGAGTTCATCACTATTACCAACAACTTTCACATTACACATAGTAAGTTGATCCCGTGTTCATATAAAAATACTAAATTAGTGCAGCCTTACCAAAAATAAATGATAACTACTGTGCATCTACAAGGATAGCTCTCTTTATTTGTTGTGTTTAAGGAAAAATTTAAATCATCTTAAATCATAAAGAGACTACTACTGTACATGAATTTTGTTCATTTTCTATATTGTTTGGACAGTAGGTATTGAGTACTGTTAGATGGGTTGTAAGGCAAGGCAAGTTTATTTAGTTCAGTTTGTTTAGTTTATAGCACATTTCATACACATAGGCAATTTAAGGTGCTTTACATAATGCATTAGAAACATTAAAAAAGAAAGACAGTATAAAAACATTACAAATTCAAGAAGAACAGAAAGAATAAAACTTAAAAGGAAGTTTTAAAAAAATTAAGAACAGAGACATGTATACAGGACAGGTTAAGATGCAAGGGCAAGATGGTTATTGAAGAGTATGGATGTGGAGGTGTGGACAACTCAGGGTTTGTTCAGGAGGCCAACTTGCCATCCTCTCTGCTGTCTGGATCCCTGCCCAGTTGTCTCACAGGACAACACCCAGTGCAGTAACCTCTGCTGTTACTCAAATCCATCTTGATAATGCTTTACCAAGGCAGGGAAATGTTAAGGCTGTTTTTGAAAAGCCTCTGATATTACTCCTCAGGACAGCATGAATCTGCATCCCCATCGGGTTAAGAACCAAGCAAATATCATCTGGACAAAAACAAACTGGTTTTGCACAAAACTGTATTCATAGTTAGACAAAACACTAGAGTATGTGCAAAAGCAGTTATAGGTTTGCAGTCATGGGCCCCATGTAAGAACTTGGCTCCAAAATGGACACGGACATTGCTGATTAAAGTAGTATGCTAGTTCATTCCAGGTGCTTGCTTGGTGTATGCATTATTGAAGTGGCACAGAGCAACAGTGAATATACACACACACGCACATCTAATCTCAACACCGTCTAACATCTCATTGGCTCTAGCCATGTGCTAACATCCTCACAGAAGCAGTCACAGACTCCCCTCCTTTAATGTATCGCACGTTTTCCAAGACTCTTAAGAGTAGCAATTATTATTTGTCTTGTGCTTTGGTGTCAGGTATTGTGTTACTATTACTCTTACCAAATGCTGCAGTGCACACATGAGCTAAAGACCTTTACTTACTTACTTACTTAGTCTATCAGCTGTTTGCACACAAATATAATGAACACAATGGACAGATCACGTGTCCATCACAGATGTCCATCCGTGTGGGGGCAAAACAATTATGACTACCATGAAAGTAAATAACAAAGGCCTAGTTAAATGAAATTAGGGGAGTGAGAGATGGAGAATGATATTGTTCCCAGTCAAATGCAAACCATGGACATTGTGCTTCATGGTCTGCACCCCAGAGGCAAATTTTAGTTTTTGCAGGGCTTGCTTTAGCTGGAAGGAAGAGGCAGTGCTTGGTGACCTTTCAACTTAATGGGATGATTTTTTCCTATGAATGCAGTCACGCTGTACGGATTGCATTTACACCTGGCTGAGATCAAATCACAATGCGAGCCTGACCACCTCAAAATGTGGTCTTGCTGATTCGATCGCATGCCAATCACAATGCATTCTGAGTGCATTTACACCTTGCATTAACATGTAATGCAGTTAACATCCAGATAACGTATCCTGAGACAGATCACATTTTATTACCAGGTGTAAACAGGGTAAATGTGAAAGATTTTTTAGGTTTTGAAAGAACTTAAAAACTCAAGTTACTACTCAAATGTTTGCATTAATTTAAGCAACTAGTCAAATAAAGTCAAGTCACTTTTATTTATAAAGCGCCAAATCACAACAGAAGTTATCTCAGTCTAGGCGTATTGCAGCATAACTAAGGGCTAGTCCAAGGCAAGCCTGGCCGGCCCTAACTATAAGCTTTATCAAAAAGGAAAGTTTTAAGCCTACTCTTAAATGTAGAGAGGGTGTCTGCCCCCCAGACCCAAATTGGAAGATGGTTCCACAGGAGAGGAAGCTGATAGCTGAAGGCTCTGCCTCCCATTCTACTTTTGGAGACTGTAGGAACCACAAGTAAGCCTGCATTCCAGAAGTGCAGTGTTCTAGTGGGGTATTAGGGTACCATGAGCTCTTCAAGATATGATCGTGCCTGAACATTAAGGGCTTTGTAGGTAAGGAGAAGGATTTTAAATTCTATTCTGGATTTTACAAGAAGCAAATGCAGCGAAGCTAAAATGGGAGAGATATGATCTCTTTTCCTAATTTTTGTCAGTACACGTGCAGCTGCATTCTGGACCAGCTGGGGAGTTTTTAGAGACTTGTTGGGACAACCTGATAATAAGAAATTGCAATAATCCAGCCTAGAAGTAACTAATGTATGGACTAGTTTTTCTGCATCTTCTTGAGACAGCACGTGCCAGATTTTTGCAATATTACGTAGGTGGAAAAAGGCAGTCCTTGAAATTTGTGTGGGAGTTGGAGGACATATCCTGATCAAAGATAACTCCTGGATTTCTTACAGTGGTACTGGAGGCCAGGGTAATGCCATCCAGAGTAGCTATGTCATTAGATAATTTCAGTTTTGTCTGAGTTTAGTTGCAGAAAATTGCAGGTCATCCAGGTCTTGGATGATTAGTTAACTGATTGGTTTCATGTGGCTTCATTGGTAAATATAATTGGGTATCATCCACATAACCATGAAAATGTATGGAGTGTTTCTGAATAATATTCCCTAAGGAAAGCATATATAAGGTGAATAGTATTGGTCCAAGCATAGAACCTTGTCTAACTTTTGTGTGCCTCTGAGTATTCATCATTAACATGTACAAACTGAAGTTGATCTGATAAATAGGACTTAAACAGGCTTAATGCAGTTCCTTTTAATGCCAATGAAATGTTCCAGTCTCTGTAATAGGATGTGATGGTCAGTGGTATCAAATGTAGGACTAAGATCAGTCCTACATTTGACAAGTACAGAGAGAAATCGTTTGTCCAATGCAATTAGGAGGTAATTTGTAACTATCACCAGTGCTGTCTCTGTGCTATGATTCACTCTAAATCCTCATTGAAAATCCTAGAATAAGCTATTATGTAGAATGTCATGCAACTGATTGGCGACTGCTTTCTCAAGGATCTTGGTTAGAAAGGGAAGGTTAGATATAGGTCTGTAGTTGGCTAAAACACCAGAATCAAGAGTGGGATTTTTAAGAAGAGGTTTAATTACAGCTACTCTAAAGGCTTGTTACTAAAGACAGATTGATCATATCTAGTAAAGAAGTGCTAACCAAGGGCAAGACCTCCTTAAGCAGCCTAGTTGGGTTGGGGTTTAAGAGACAGGTTGATGGTTTTATGAAGAAATTGTTGAAGTTAGTTCAGGAAGGCCAATTAGAGAAAAACAGTCTAAATATATAACAGGTTTTACAGCTGTTTTTAAGGCTCCTGTGTTTGTGGATAAATTGGTGCCTGTTGACTGCAGGAAGTGATGAATTTCGTCTCTAATAGTTAATTTTTATCATCATTTGGTATAATTTACTAAAGAGCTTTTGTTTCATCTGTCCAAAGCAAATTCCCCCAGAGGGACTGTGGCTTGTCAACAAGCTTTTTGATAAAGTCCAATCTGGCTTTTCTGTGTCTCTCTCTTAGAAGTGGGGTCTTCCTGGGTCCCATTTTCCTTCAGACAGCAAAGGATGGTGTGACTTGAAACTATTGTACCTTGAACTTGAAGATCAGCTTGGATTTGTCTTTAACTTCTTAATAATATTGTCAATAGTGGTCACAGGAACATCAAGCTCTTTGGAGATGGTCTTGTAACCTTTACATTGACCATGCTTGGCTATTACCTTTTTTCTAATGTCTTCAGACCACTCTCTAGTTTTCTTTCTGTTTTCCATGTTCAATGTGATGCACACAGTGGCACAAAACAGCAGAGTGAGTAATTTTCCCCTTTTAAACTGGCTGCATGAGTGATAAGATTGAAAACACTTGTGATGCTAATTAAAACACAACAGTGTGCTTAAAATATCACAACAAATCAATTATTTCCTACAACTTCTAAAGGGTACCAATAATTTTGTCCAGGCTATTTTAGAATGTCTTTGTAGAATAAACATGAATTCAGTTATTTTCACAACTTTTTTGTTTTGTTCCACTGCAAACCAAACATAGACATGCATTGATAATAAAATAGCTTTTAATTGCAACACTGTTCATTATTTTAATAAAATGCAAGGGCACCAATAATTTCGGCCACATCTATATGACTCTTTGTCAGCCTGGCCAAAGTACTAAAAAGGAACCTAGGGCTGTTTTTATACTCCTCTATTAATGATGAGTAATAGGTGGCCCTGGAATTACAGAGGGTCTTCCTATATGTTTTAAGACTATCTTGCCAGGCTAAGTGAGATTCTTCCAGTTTGGTGAAACGCCATGTCCTTTCAATTTTTTGCAATATTTGCTTTAAGTTGCAGGTTTTGGAGTTACACCATGGAGCTAACCTCTTATGTTTTATTCTCTTCTTTTTTAAAGGGGCGATGGAGTCGCAAGATGAGGTTAGCATATGAGTCCTCTGTTGTATTGAGACATGGCATTGAATTTAATGCTGATGGAATTGCTTCCTTAAATTTAGTTACAGCACTATCAGATAGACATCTAGTGAAGACATTTTTGTCTAATGGCGTGTAGTCCAGTAATAAGAATTCTAAAGTTATTAAGTAATGGTCTGATAAAATAGGATTTTGTGGGAGAACTATCAAATGTTCAGTTTTGATGCCATATGTCAGAACAAGGTCGAGGGTGTGGTTAAGACAGTGAGTGGGTTTATTTACACTCAGAGAAGCCAATTGAGTCTAATAATGAGATAAATGTGGTGGCAAGGCTATCATTCCACATGAATATTAAAGTCACTTTCTATAATTACTTTTTCTGTACTAAGGGTTAAGTTTGATAAAAACTAAGAGAATTCAGATGAAAATTCAGTACGGGGCCAGGAGGGCCGTACACTATAACAAATAGAATTGGCCGTAAAGTTTTCCAGGCTGGCTGTGAAAGACTAAGTACAAGGCTTTCAAATGAGTTATAATTAAGTTTAGTTCTAGGGTTGATTATTAGGCAACTCCACCTCCTCAGCCGGTGTCTCAAGGAATGGGAGTATTAATATGACTGGGGGGAGTGGACTAATTTAAGCTGACATACTCTCATGACACAGCCAGGTAAGACAAAATAAATAATACCACCACTGCAATAGTACAACAAAATAGGAGAATTAAATGCGCACTTTTAAACATCAGATCTCTGTCATCCAAAACTGTATTAATAAACAATCTAATCTCAGATTATCATATTGAATTTTTATTAGATTTTTATGTATAACTCCTCTTCAGTTTACTTTAGATTTAATTGATTTAAGTGGTTGGAGGACAGACACAGTTTCCATGTGGTTTTGAGTGGGTAACTGCTCTAATGGAAGCACAGAGAAGCGTGTAGGACTGCAGCTCTGCCTCCTGGTCTCAACTCTGGGTTTTCATGGTTTTGGTCCACTAATAAATTCAGTCATATTTCCAGATATGAGAGCAGCTCCATCCAAAGTGGGATGTATGCCGTCTCTCATAATCAGACCAGGTCTTCCCTAGAAAGTCCGCCACTCGTCTATGAAGCCCATGGCATCATCACTGATCAGATTTGGCAGGGGCCCAGAGAAAATGGAGTCCAACATTGTCTTTGCATATGTACACACCGACTCAACATTCATTTTAGTGACCTCCGATTGGCATAAGTGGGAGTCATTACTGCTGACGTGAATAACGATTGTACCATATTTACACTTATCCTTAGCCAGCAGTTTTGATTCTATGTCACCTACTCTGGCCCCAGGAATGCAATTGATTATAGCCGCTGGTGTTGCTAACTTCACATTTCTCACTGTGGAGCCACCAATAATCAGAGTTGGTTTCTCAGTGGCTGTGTCACCAAGTGGGGAGAACCTGTTAGAAATGTGAAATGGCTGGTGATGAACCATGGGCTTCTGCTTAGGGCTATGTTTCCTTCAGACAGTCACCCAGCCACCCTGGCTTCCCGGCTGCTCAGGAACTACAGGGGGCGTAGGAGCTATGCTAGCTTGGTCTGCATCAGCTACTGAGGGCTGGCTAACTACAGTAGCTAATGATTAATAACCACAGCATGTCATCAGTAGCATATGTCAGCACCTCAATCATAATGTATATTTTTCAAAACAGATTAAAGAGATATCTTTAAATTATTTTTGGTAATTTCCAAATGTAAATAAAGATTAGTAAAGAAAAGAAGAAAGCAAAAGACATCTTTTGAATAAATATTCAAATATAAACTGGTGGTTATTTGACATTTGTGATTTCGCAGCATTTGAACATGAATATAAATTATTTTTAAATGACTAGTTCATCATTAACTAATGCTTTATGATGATGAATGATAACTTTACTTTATTGGACATACACATGCATGTCATAAATTGTACCTTTATATGGTAGCTTTGGGAGCTTTTTCACCTGACTTTCTATGCTGTATTCGAGCTTTGAGAATACTCAATGAAGTGGATTAATAGCCACTGCAGAGCTAAGGACAGAACCTAAGAATAATAATGGTTCAGTTCACACATTACTCCCCATGAGCCTGTGATAATCACATTTGATTAAGCAAATTAGATCAAATCAAACAGCATTGATCAGGTTTTTTCCATATGCACAGTGGAGCCACAGGCATACAAGCAGAGTTTTGTGTCCTGTAAGTCCTCCCTCCTTTCCCTCTAGGGTCTAGTAGGCTGTTCTACGTCATTCAGCTGACTCGCCATGGGCGGCTACCTGTGGCCCTTCATTATGACCCCATTCAGTCAGCCCGGCTTCCTGCCAGTACTGCTTCCATTGCCTCTGCTCACAGAACCGGAAAAGAACCACAACGGCTCCTAATCATCGCCGCTTCGCTGTTTCTGCAATCCACTGAGAAGATTATGTCTTTCAAACTGGAGAGAAAAAAAAGCAAAAGTGCAGTACTGTGTGTCCAAAGAGAAAAAGAAGAGAAGAAAAAATATGAACCTGAAAAAACTGAATATACTCACCATATGGTCTACTATTACCGTCAGCTCAATGAAATGTTTTTGAATATTTCCCAGTCCTGACACTTAACCAAGTGAAAGCGTACTCAAACCTTTTTTGAAGTAAAACAAGACTAGGTCAAAACCTAGTATATGGCTGGACCGTATATGAAATGCTAGAGGGCTTTTAGTTTGTACATCGCCTGGTTACCATCAGACATTACCAGTATTTTTAAGATGATTGTTTATATGTAAGTTTAGTTTTATTTAATTGTATAGCAATTTTAATACTGTAGTTGTAACTCACTGCTCTGTTGTCAGAGCTAGCACTGATTAACCCGAACTTTTGTGCGTCTGAGGGATGCATCATTCTCTTTCTGGAGTGACACAAGCCGCACAAATCGGTGACCGACAACCAGAGTCCTGGGGGAAAAGTGCCTAATTAGTAGATACTAAAACACACTGAGGTGGTGGACATGAAAAAATATAACTAACTGATCACGAATTGATTCTGCTCTAATATTTGACAGTGACAGCAGAGTGGGGGCTTGTTTATGAGTTTACTTGGCGTAGATGTGACTTATTGATTCTCATTAATAAAAGAAAAGTGACGTGGCAGCTATGTAGCTTAGTTTAGCCTGCTGCTGCCATAAACACACTGCACATGTAACTGCACACACCCTGCCTGAGCCCACTGAAAAGTTTCAGGAAATTGTGCACCAGTCTTTACTGGAGGTAAACAACACATTTAGATATTACAGGGAAGTGAAGTTAGCAGCTTATCTGTCCAGGAGAAGATTGGCAAGCTCAGCCATTGAATCAGGCTTTCACCATCTGAAGCGACATGTATGCACATCTGCGTTTGTAGAACAGCCAATAGGAATGCTTGCTGCCTGAAATGACCCGTGATTGGCTTAAATCTCCAGGCCTGGGCTAGATTTTCTAAAGCCTGAATACAGAACCAAGAGGAGGTGCAGAAATGTAGTGTTCTCTCAGACCACTTGAATTACAATATGCTGAAAAATTATTATGGAATTTTTGCCAAATTACACCAAAAGTAAACTGCCTACCACAGCTTTAAGTGACACTAAACACAAATAACAGTTGAGGCTGATGGGAATGTCATTACTTACTAAAATACTGGACAGATTTAGACTTTGACCTGATGATGGTGCTTGATGGAAAGTCAGGGTATCACAAAAGTTATTACAACTCATCCTGAGAAGAAAATGAATGTCTTTACCAGATTTCATGACAATCTATCTAGTTGAGACATTTTAGTAAAAAACAGAAATGTCAACCTCATGGTGATGCTACAGGAAAAGTCAGGGGAATGTCAAAGTTATTAGGATTCATTGTCTGGGCATCAAAGATAAGTTCACCTAATTTCATGCCAATCCATTTAATAGTTGTTGAAATATTCTGTCTGGATATCTGAGCCACCACTAGTGTAGCGAAAAAGCAACCGCATGTGTGATGTGTCTAGGGGAAAAGGAAAAAGAGCAAATGTCATGGTCTGTATCATCACACCACTGACATCTTGTTAACTCAATTATCCACAACAGCTCTTTACGTTTAAGGTTTTTGTGACCGTTGAGCTATCATTTCTGTGATCAACTTTATACACCTCCTTTCGTACAGGTTAGTGCACTTCAAAGGGCTATACAGATGAATGACAAGCTGATAATGAGACAGTGCAAATGTGAACATGTCCTCAGAGGGAGCACTCGTCTGTATGATCTGACTTTTGAAACCAAAACAAGCATGTGGTGTGTTGATATAACTCTCACCAACCCTGTTTTGCCTGTATTTTGAGAAGTGGGCAGTCCATTCCTAAAAGACTGCTATGAGTGGTTAGAAATAGCTTCATTTCTGTGATGTGATTGATTGTTACTACATTGACTAGTAATGCAACCTTTTGACAGTGTATAGAAGTTTCAAATTTTCTCATCAATGATTTTCTCTATTTTGATGAGTGTTTATATCACCATTAATCCTAAATGTAATTGGTAAATCCAGCTGTCAGTCAAATGCAGTGAAGTAAAAAGTACAATACTTATTTCTGAAATGTAATAAAGTTTAAAATCAGACAAAATGAAAAGTATAAGTACCTTTGAATTGTTAAGCAGATTTGAGTAAATATACTGATACTTTTCACCTCTGGTTTTAACACCCTTATTCACCTTTACTGGCATGATGAAAGGTTTCCCAAAGTACCAGTACAGTCAATGCAGCTCATCTCCTCTACCCTCTATTCTCTGAGCAACATTTGCATTTTCAATATGCAAGGTTTAAGAGATCAGGGCTTCAGAATGGGATTTGGCAATTGATTCCCTCTGCCGTCATTACCAGCAGCTTGCTACAGAGAGCTGGGCCAGGGCCACGGTCAGCAGAGGATTTAACGTAGACATCACATCTCCCAAGATGATTCGGCTTGACGGAGTGGTGTAAATTTCCTGGGCTGCATCAATACGTCCAGGCTGGCAGGAGGAGCTGAGTAACCAGCTAATGGCAGAGCTATCTGAGCTGTGAAATGATTCAATATGAGTCTATGGTCAGACGGATTCTATTTGAATAAAAGACCTGCCTTCCCTTAGTTTCTTCACTGAAGGGCCACATGACGTGATTGCAGGAAGGCAAGAACAGTGATAGAGAGGAGAGAAATGCAGAATGAATAGAGTGAACAGCTGGAAACAGAGAGAGGGAGGGATGGGCAGGGGGGAGGTGGGGCCTCTGCAGTCATGGGTTAAAAATGAAAATCTGTCGACATCAATGTGGTGACATGCTCAAATGTCACACCACACCTCTTTCTTTCTGTGTTCATCTTTTTAATATTCTTTAATGTCAGCCACCTTTATGGCAGAAGAGCAGCTCAGACATAATTCCATTTTTCTCCTTTTTCATGGAGATGGAGGAGACCTACATGAGAAATGTTCCCACAGGACAATGCAATAGGTTCACCACCTACACATTGTTTAGCTTTGTGCTTTTTCATTTAAAAAAAAAAGCCCACAATAATGTATGCATGTGAGCATGAACACACACATCCAACTAGGTCCTATGAACTCACTTTCTCAGCTCGGTCAAGATGCCACCAGTGTGTACGGCGAGCGCTCTATCACGTCTGCTCGGCTTATTGTTTGCTGCTGCTTTGTTTTTCTGCGTTTGTTGTCGAGATATCTCTGCTTTACTCGTTAATGATTGCCAAGCACTTCTTAACTTCCTAGCTTCTCAAGAGATGTTGTCAAAGCAAAAACTGGGAGACCAGACTACAAGCCCTCCTCCCTTCCTCTCAGGTATAACTGCATGCCTGCGCCGCCTACCTTGCATGCCTGTGCCGCCTAACGTTTTAGAAGACGGGGAAAGCAGGGAGGTGTGATGGTGAGATTTAAGGCCTACCTGACATCCTCTTGTGTGACTGATCCTCGGCTCTTTTGTGGTGGAAGTTATTATTTTCCTGTTTTCCAGCGCTCATTGGAATTTAGATGTCGGTGGATCCAGACTGTTATTCTTGGTCTGCCTGCTGTTCGTGACCTGCCAATTGAGCCTCCTTTACCCTGGTGGATGCGGGTCCACAGAAGCAGCATGGACCACGGGAACCTTTGCCCACTGGCTCGTGCTTCAACATCGGCCAGCAAGGCACTTACTCTTTGTATGCCTCTGATTAATGCTAGATTGCTCGCAAACAAGACTTTCTTGCTTAGTGACTTCTTCACCTCTGACGAATTGGATTTTATGTTTCTGACAGAAACCTGGTTTCATGCTAGTGAGTTACACCCTTTTCCAAACTTCTTCCTCCTGGATGTACATTTTTCAACTCCCCTCGGACCACCAGCAAGGGTGGAGGGCTGGCGTCTGTATTAAATCCACCTTCTGTTGGCAGACTCCATCTGACTCCTACTCCAACTTTGAGCTGCAGCTATTTGAGATGAACTCTCCTTTTCCCATGCGGTTTTCGGTGGTGTACCATTGACCTAAGTTCAATAAGGATTTTATACAGGACTTTGCTGACTTCTTGGCGGGGATCATGTTTAAATATGATCACTTTTTAATTGTTGGTGATTTTAATATACATGTCTGCTGTGAAACCAGACCTCTTGTCAAAGACTTTTTGAATCTTATTGACTCTCTTAATATCTCTCATTGACTGGCCCAACACATGAAAGGGGACACACACTGGACCTTGTGCTTTTATGTATATGTATCAGTGAAATTTCCAACACATGTATATCAGATCATCTGCCTGTTTTATTTACTACAGTCCCTTGTTCTAGGGTTACAACGTTTGCTCCTGCACACCGCCTGCATGCGATTAACCCTCTAACTATGTTGCAGTTTTCTATTGCTTTTAAAGATGCTTTAGGACTAAATGCACTAAACCACTTTCAGAGCCATGGTATAATACTGAATGATACTACTCATGTTCCCAGACACACATGTAGACAAGCTAAGAGAGAGTGGAAGAAGGATAAGTGTCCTTAGGAATTTTATGGGACCGCCTATCAAAATACCACTGAACTGTTAAAACTGCTAAATCAGAGTTTATATTTAACCTTGTCTCCAATTACAGTCATAGGCCTCTCTCTTAAATGCTTTCAACTCTCTTATAAATCCTTGTGACACAGCTCATATTGTGCCAAAGCCTATACTCTGTGAAAACTTTAATTTTTTTTAATCAACAAGATTCCTGCTCCCACTCCCTTTGCCCTAGACCATTCTGTTCCTCCTATGTGTCCAGCTGTCTTTGATCAGTTTGATCCTGTATCATTTTCCTTATTATCAGAGGTAGTTCAGCATCTGCGGCTCACCAATGGCCCCCTAGACAGTATTCCCTCTTGTCTACTAAAAGAGGTTTTTAATACTGTTGGGTCAAGTATTATTGCTCAAATAAACACCTCTCTTATTAAACATGCTGTAGTGGAGCCTCTTATCAAAAAGAAAAATCTGGACCATTCTGTTCTTTCTAACTTCAGGCCAATTTCTAAGCTATCTTTTCCGTCAAACGTTTTGGAGAGAGTAGTTTTTATTCAATTCCAAACATTTTTAGATAACCTTGGCATTTATGAAAAGTTTCAGTCTGGCTTTAAACCATGCCATAGTTCTGAAACAACTCTTTTGAGAGAGTTTTTAATTGTCTTGTCTTAACTGTTGGTTCATGGAACTCTTATATTCTGGTGCTTTTAGACTAGACTGCTGCCTTGACGCTGTGGATCACAGGATCCTTTTATCACATCTTGAACAGTGCGTAGGCACTGGCCAAAAATGAGTTACTGCCCTAAAATGGATTTAGTTATACCTGACAGATAGGAGTTTCTCGGTTCACCTAGGTGAATATTCTTCGACTGCAGCCCCACTTACTTGTGAAGACCCTCAAAACTCCATTTTGGGCCCCATCCTCTTTTCAATGTATATGCTGCCTTTGGGGTGTGTTTTTAAGAAACATATTCCTTCTTATTGTTATGCTGATGATATACAAATTTATCTTCCTATAAAAACAAAAAGTAAAGATTCAATGCAATCTTTGTTGAACTGCTTAAAAGATATCAAAACTTGGATGGATTTAAACTTTCTCAATCTTAATGGAAATAAGGCTGAGAGTGTTATGTTTGGACGACCTATCCTATTGGATGACTGATGGTACTCTTGGCCCTTTAGCTTCTTACAAATCAATCTTTTGTTAAGAATCTTTGTGTGATTTTTGACAGCTCCTTCAAATTTAATAAAGATTAGTTCAGTTGTCAAAACTAGTTTTTTCCATTTAAGACTTTTAGTCAAGGTAAAGGCCTATCTCTCTCCCAAATATTTCAAGAGTTATTCATGCTTTTATTACCTCTCGTTTAGACTATTGTAATTCTTTGTATGTGGATGTAGAACAGTCATCTCTTTGTTGTCTGCAGTGTTGCCACATGTCTTCTAACTGGTAAAAGAAAGCTTGATCACATAAAAGTATGTGCCTCTTTTCACTGGCTTCCTGTCCATTTCACAATTGATTTTAAGAATTTATTGCTTGTTTAAAGGTTTTAAATGGGCTGGGGCCACCTTATCTAGCAGAACTCCTGCATCATCATACTCCAGTTAGAGCAATGAGGTCGACTAACCAGATGCTCTTGGATGTTCCGGGATCCAGGCACAAATAGGTGACTGAGCCTTTGTGGTGGCTGCCTCAAATCTCTGGAACAGCTTACCTATTTATATAGGAACCGCTCAGAATTTAGAAACTTTTAAGTTGCTGCTGAAGACCCACCTCCTCTTGTTGTCATTCAATTCGAGTTGAGCTTGACACCTTGACTACTCCTATTTTGCGACAGTTCCATTATTATTTATTATTATTATTATTATTAGTAGTATTTTCAGCACTTTGGTCAACTGTGGTTGTTTTAAATGTGCTATACAAATAAATAGCGACTAGACTTGACTAGACATTCTTAGGCTGCATTCAGACCAAAAACGGCCATATGTTAAAACAATGCAAGGGGCTGTGTTGGTGGGGCCATGCTGTTTATGGTACCACTGAAACAATGAAATATAATCCAGGAACTCCAGTTTGAACTACAGATTCATATGTTTAAACACTTATCAGATGCCCAAACACTGCACAGCAGTTTGTAATACACACAGACACAGACATGTGGCCTCTGGAAAGTTATCACAGTGGCAACTGTTTTATTTATTTTGTTGCGACAGTCACGAGGTAAACAGCCTGGCTGGATACGACATTCATGTTACAAAGTAATACACCCGAAATTTGTGCTTGCATGTATGTGATTGGCTGCCTTGCTGGATGAGGTTGCATTGCAGCAAAAGTTAAACCTGGTTCAAATTTTTGGCCAGACGACCCTATGTTAGCATCCCCACTGCGTCAAAGCACTGCCCCCATTCAAGTGAATAAGATGGCTGCATTTTTTCCATGCAGAGCTAATGTCTGAATAACGCCTTATGCACTAAGCTCCTATAACATACTTCTTAAATAAATAATTAAATAAATAAACAAATAAAAAGCCACAATCACTGGGAGAGAATCATGTAAAACAGATATTCTAAAGCTCTAAAACCAAGGTAACATTAATTGTTAGTCTGTCATCAATACATCCTTCAAGGAAAATAACATATCTGCACATTACCAAATTCTTGTGATAAACATAGAATATATTAAGTCAATATTTATCATGCCATCATCATCATCATCATGCCATCATTATCAATATTTTATATAAGCAATGGAAAAATTGACTGTGTGAAGGGTATTGCTTCCCAGATAGCATACGGAAGTGGGCCACTTCAGGCAATGATGCGTCACTGCTGGCCTTCTTCTGGCCCAGACAAAATGGACATGAGCCTGAAATTGTTGACATTCGGCTTGCTTGTGGCCCAGATCTGGGAAACAAGAGCGGACCACCCAAGTGCCATCATTCCATGCGGTATGTGGGCCAGATGAAAGTGCCGAAAGCGTTTGGTGTGGGCCGGATCTGGGCCACAGTAATTTTTATCTGGGTGTAGTGACAAACCCATAGAAAATTACCACCCGACACTGCAGTTCCCATCAAGCTCAACTGAGCATGTTTGCATCTTTCAGCGCAGTGTTTTAGCTCACTGCTGTCATCAACCTTGTGTCCAGCAGCAACAGGCATCTTTTTTGTGAGAGAGCTTTGATAAACGCACTGAACACTATAGTTTATGCTATCATTGAATCAATGTTGACATTTAAAATTGATTTTTCATCAGATTTGCACCCTAAAATAATGTCATTTCAATGATGAAAAGTAGATCAAGACGGACTCAAAATCAATGTTATTGAACTTAAATTCAATCGCTGATTTAACATCGAATCAACACTGAAACAATATCAAATCAGTCTTTTATATAAAGCAGGATTCTATGCAACTTGCCAGTAAAATCATGTCAGTTTTGACTCCTTTACAAGACCATATGAGGCTGCAATTAACATGGTTTTGAACCAAAAAGTCACTAACTCAAAAAAGCAAATAAAACATCCTTCAGACATTAATTCACATGCAATTTTATTAATGCCTCTACATCCTGTTTGAACAGTAAATATCAAATTCAGGAATTTCATTCTTTCAAAAAAATATAGAACTTAAAATACAGTTTACATGATAAAATTGGATGACAAAGTGACTTAAAACAGCACAATGCACTAAATTTATATGAAGATGAAGTGCATGGACACAGCTATTTTTGCAGCTTTAATTGCCTGGAGAAAAGCCATAGAAAATCATAACATATGCAAAACCAAGGGAATGAAAACCATCTTTCCAATGTATAGTGCTTAATATACACTTTATGTACCACAGATTAATAAATTGGCTGTCAAATTGACTTAAAACAAATTCAGAATTAACTTTTTCATCTATTAAAGCAGAATAGTGCACTAAGTGCACTAAAATTTAAGTAATAAATTCATACAAAAATTAAGTGCATAGGCATGTCTTTTTACACCTCCAATTGCCAGGAGAAGAGCCTGGAAAACCATGACCACATATGCCAAATGCAACCTGCATCACCAAAATGGAAGGAAACTTACCAACAAAGACAGAAATACCACAGTACTACAGACTCAAACGTTACCATAGTTCAACACTGTTCTGAAGCCTCTCTCCTGATCACTACCTCCTCCTTGATAAGCTCTATTCTATTGGTCTATCTCAACATGCTCTCTTCTGGTTTAATGCCTATTTTCATAACAGATGTCAGTGTGTTGTCTTTCAAGGTTCTCAGTCTGATTATTTAACTGTTGATAAGGGTGTTCCACAAGGCTCCATTCTTGGACCACTTCTTTTCTCTATCTTTATTAAAGATTTACCACAAATACCCCAAATTGTCTTGTTCATCTATATGCCGATGATACTGTTATATACACCTCTAACTATAGAGGTATTTTACAGATCCAGAACTCTTTACAATTTGACTTTAATATGGTTCAAAAACAGCTTAAGAAGAAGTCCTGCAGCATGGTGTTTGGCATGCGACAAAGACGCTCACATCCCTATGGCTTTCATATTAATTTTGATGATGGATCTCCCCTTGAGAGAGTTGACTTTGGATTGACCCTGAACTCTGCTTTAAGCCCCACATTGATTTTCTTATGAAACAAACATTTGGTTGTCTGTGCTCACTCTATCGCTCAATTATTCTGTCCCCAGAATTTTTAAAGAAGTTGGACGCACGTCTTTTCAGTACAAAGCTCCAGCCGACTGGAATAATCTTCTTCTTTCTCTTAGATCTATTAACTCTTTTCGCTGCTTTAGGACTTCTTTATTTTGTCATCTTAAAAACGACCTGTTCATGCTTTTAATTTGTGTGTATTTGCAATTAGAAGATGAATTGTTTCAAGTACTCTCAGTAATGATGAAACTGATCTGTTTTTTTTACAGGTATTTTCTCATTTCTTGTATAACTGCTGAGGGTGGGGATGTGGGTGGGAGATGGTGAGAGAGCTGTCTGTATTTATGTATTTGCAGTCTATGTTTGTTATGTAACGTTGTTGTTGTAAGTATGTGTTATATTCTGTATTTTGTGTTCTTAGGAATGAGATGCTACATCTCAAGGGGCTATCCTATTAATAAATTCAAATTCACTTGCCTTTTTTTATCTGCCTTGATTTGGAAGTTTCCATTCTCTGCCCTTTAACTAAAACAAAAACAAAAAAAGTAAGTAGCCTGTGCCAGGCACCAATTGGCAGAAATTAACTCACCATATGTGAGTGAATCTAGGAAATGTCCCCCTGATTGGCCTACAAAGAGGGAAAAATGAATGGGGAAAAACATTGTATATAGTCAAATTAGGTTTTAATCATGTTTTGAAACAAAACATTGGTTGTAACTTATGTGACATATTGACTTAAGGTGTGTCAAAGATATACTGTAATACAAAAGAAACGATTACTAAACACAGAAGACCAAAACTGACGGAACAAAACAGAGGATCCAACAAAGACTGAACAGAAAACCAGGTCTTAAAAACTAACTGAACTAACGAGGAGATGAGGTGCAGGTGAGGAGATGGGTGGAGAAACTCAGGAGAGGTGAGTGAGGTGATGAAACAGGAGAACAGACAGGGAGCCGACTGGCTGGGGAAAACACAGAGAGCAATGCAGGGCTGATGAGGCTGATACAGGGCAGGTGTGGGGAAATCACAGAGCAGGGCAGGGCTAACGAGGCTAGATGCAGGGCAGGTGTGGAGGGAAAAACAGGCTGGGGAGGAGTTCAGGAACACAGGAGGGAAAAACAGAGCAAATCAAAACCCAGAAAACACAATACTACTTAATCACAACTCAGCATGAATCAAATGTCTCAGAATTACATAAACTTAAACACACAAGCTAACTAATAATGCAAGACAGTCCCTCAGAGATACAACTCAATTCTCTAACACAGTCTAGTCTTAACTTAGCAGGGAGAAAGGCTGAGGTCTCTGGTGGAACAGGGGAGAATAGCAACCAAGGAACACAGAGCTATTCTGACAGAAAACTTAACATGCTCAATAACCATAAAGAAGAAGTGGAATTGACAGACACACAGAGTGAACACGGGAACCCAAAAGAACAAAAACACAAAGAGTCCAAACACAACAGAAAGTCCTGGCAGGATGTGACAAAATGTGAATACATGTATACCTTATCTTCCATGTGGTTGCATAGTAGCAGTGTTTCCTTCTGTGTCACACACTGATAAATCTGTCAACAGAAGATTGGTAATAATAACTGTAAAACACATTTGGATGTTATCACTCAGCCTAGAGTGCTCTAGGTGTGTCTTTCAAATGAATAATCTGCAAAGGTGTCATGTAAAAGGTGAATAAATACCCTGTCTGTCATTTCATGAAGTACCATGGTTTGCATTACTGGAGCTGGTACTATTTGGCTCTTTGACTGCAACAAAAGATGTGTTTTATCATTTAAGTGAATAAGTAAAACCCCTGTCACCCCACCTATGGTGATTAGGTCATTCACATACAATTTATCAAAGTCCGTGTTTTGCCATTTTGTGGAGTTTCCAGCATGCTTATATGAAATGTAGCAATCCACAACTTGGTAAAGGAGTCTCAAACCTCCTTGCAGTGACTGAATGGATAGTGATCTCTAAATTTTTACATAAAGAATGTGTGCACTATGTAAAATAAAATATCTAAAAAAAAATCTTTTTTGGTGATTTATTTGATAGTGACAGTGGAGAGAGACAGTAAAGGCAGGGGAGAGAGAGGGGATGACATGCAGCAAAGGACCTGGGCTGGATTCGAACCCAGGATGCTGTAGTAAGGACCCAGCCTTCATACGATGTATGCACTCTACAAGGTGAGCTACCAGGGCACCCCCACTATGTAAAATTAATGAAAATATAAATTTTGTTTATTGTAAAAGGATAATACCAAAGCTTATAAAGTCAGAGAGCCAAACCACAGCCACTAACTGCAGTGAGATGAAAAAGAGGACATCAGTCTTTTTAGCATCAAATATATGGGTAAATGGACTATTACTACCATTGTTACTCAGCCCAGTGTTTAAAATGATGACATAATAAGCAGACATGCAATCAATGGTTTTGAAATATAACATTTTCTATTGATTTCCACTAGTATAAAGTCTATGTGATGTTGACTGGTTACATAACCAGAGCAAAAAAGCATCTTTCTCCTAAATGGTTCCATATTTCTTTCACTCTCACATTAACATTCATTATCAAGTTCATTGCTTTAGATGTCTGTGTTAAGAGCCCTACCAACAGGGAAAAGTTGATGAAGACAGGGCTCAAGATGATGCTCATCTTTCTCCTGGCTGAGGGCAGCTTCCACATCAGGAGAATGAAGAAGGCCACATTGGGAACCAGCAGCAGAGGGTCTCAGAACTTAGTAATCACAGGGAAAAAACACAAAACATATGATAATTACTACGATTGATTACTTTAGTTAAGGCAGCAGTTCGTCTCTATCCTGTCTACTGGAGCCTACAACCTCCCAGAAGTCAAGAAAAAGTGCAGTAGAACAGATAGCTGTGGCTTCTGACTGTGGCAAACATCAAGGTGACAAAGTGAAAATAAAAATTTGTTATGCCTTAAAATAAACAAGCACAAATGAAGGTGTTTACATGTACACAGCACTGATTAGCATGAATGCAGGACTTTACAAATGATCTCTGAAACTAGTTAGCCTACTGTTTCTTGAGGATTTCCCCATTCCACTGCTGGAGGTGGCTGCACCAACAATACCTGGTCCTTCTGTTGCAAAGGAAGGAGGAGTGAACCATTGGTGCCAGTCAACTAAAGCTTGGGCAGACACTGACACTATAACCCCTGATTACTGTCAGATTTGTGTAGAATTAAAACATAAAATTATGTTGAATAAGCATCTAATTGAGGAGATGATGAATTTATTGGAGATATACATGAGACATGAATTTATTGTCTTTTTTAAACAACACTCATCAATTTGTGAAATATGAATTAACTGCATCAATAAGTGCAATATGAATTAAGTGCCATATGAATCACTGTTCCCTGACAACAGGAACAAGCTTCATAAAGGTAGCCAGTATAACAGACACAATAACAAATAACACATGCCATTAAAACGTGTCAGCAAAAACATTCATAATGGACATAAATTGTCATCAGAGCAAACCCACTGCACTAAACAAGACAAAGTTACGTATTGTAGCAGTCTAGTAAAGTACGTTAAAGTTTGTGAGGGAATAACCACAGAAGCAATAACAAAATCTTTTTTTTTTTTGAAGCAAAAAAAATAAATTTTATAGTGTTGTTACTTACTTTTTTGATTAAAAGATAGTATCTCTTTTATGTTTTAGGTAGGAATACCCCTCTGCTAGCTCAACATGGTTGTAATGTTAAGGTTAAAAATTTAACAGCAGAACTGTTTTTTGTCAGCTTGTATTAGCTTCTGCATCAACACCACACAGTATGTTGAAACTAGGCAATCAGGCTTGATTCTGTAATGGAGAGCACTAAGCATTTCAAGCAAGGGACAACCTAGAAATGGAATGATCTGATCTGATTTGATCACCATTTGACCTAAGTTGTGGCTTAACTTGAACATAAGCGTAAGCTTAATAATTTTCTTTCTAGCACATTAGAATCACTTCATCCTCAGAGACAAACTCACCAGCTGCTGTGTCTTATGACCACAAGCAATAACTAAGCTACCCCCTATGTAATAAAAGCAAATTCTCCCAACATAATAAAAATACTGACAAGGCAATTAAGGTAAGTTACCAGAGGAGTCTATAAGAGTGAGTAGTGTTAACATTAGCCTAACCTTACTCTGCCCTGGAAGCAACATAAGAAATTTTCCTCCAAGCCCATCTGCATTGAATTTTTAACACTAACATTAGGGGAAACACTGACAGGGTTTTTCACAAGTAACTCAGCGTTTAAAACCCAGGAATAGTTGCAGAGCTCCACAGCCCACTAAATCCAAAGCTATTTTCCTGCTCAAAAAATTAGCAATAGCTAGCTAGGAAAAAAGTGGCATGCAACTCTCACTATGCCAAATGCTCATTCAAATTTCCCACTTTAAATAATACTTAAAGAGGCCTATTAACTGTTTTTGCACCCAAGTCCAACACATGGTTAGCGTTGCTCTCAAAAACTTAATATAATTTTAAATTTTAATAAATAAATAAATAAAGTGATATGCTTGTAGGTGTAGTAGCAACAAGAATAGTTCGATTTTTAAAATTAATTTATAATAATAATAATAATGATACAAACACCTGCTAGCCCCACCCCTACATTTGGGACATATCTGGCACTTTCAGGCTTGTAGCATTTGGACCACATCTGGCCCACACTACCATGAGTCATCAGTGCTCTCAGTAGTTAAGATTTCACGGAATCAATTAATGTCAAATCTGTTCACCTCACTGACTTGCAACTGATGGCTGGAGCTCTCTGACATTCATTCATTTATTTGTTCATTTACTCTTACTCTCTCTCTCTCTCTCTCTCTCTCTATATATATATATATATATATATATATATATATAATATATAAGAGGGTTCATCCAAGGTTTATCCTCTGAGGAGCATGAATGTGCTCACTAAATTACACAGATGTATGCCCAATAGATTTTGAGATATGTTACCTTGAAGTGTTGAACGAAGCGAGGGATGGACCAACACGGCAATCCTCAGCCCCACTTGCCAGTGGGGCGATGCAGCTGACCAACAATCAATATTAATTCAATGTTGGCATTTCAACATAGCATTTAGGTGAGGAAGCAGCTGGCCACCGGTTTTATAAATACCAAATTGTTTTATTTACTTTTTGTCATTGAAACTGGCTTCCTGAGCACTGTGTGCAGTTACTGGGACTAAGTAAGCTGTTGGACAGTAAAGATCTCCAAACCTGAGACTGTCTGCTTGTTAAACCACAATCTTTAACAAAGCTGCGATGAGTAACAAAAGTAATGTAATGTAATGCAATTCCTTTTTCAGTTAGTAATATGTATTCTGATTCTGATGCTTTGGAAAATGTTGATATACTAGTGGATTGGTTTAATGTTAACTAGTCTAATTTGAATTCCCATTTTATAAACTCTGATAAGTTGGACAGTCTTCTCCATTCACTGGCTGAATCTTTAACAGATAAGCAGAACCTTTGAAGTTTAATATTCTAAATTGCTAACAACATATAGTACGGAATAGGCCTATTATGGGATATGGATGATTTTTTGACTGTGTAAATGTTAACAACTCCAAAATAATTTACTCTTTAAATATTAGTGAATATTTCTCTACATCTAGATCTAGATTTGCCTGTAATGGAAGGTGATAAATAAAAGCTTTTCGACCATATGGTGCCATATGGTACCACTGGTGCTGCTTAAGCCAATATCATCTACAGTATAAAAAAGACACAGCATGTAGGTCAGTGGTAAAACTGATTTGATGGGCTTTGGTTACTGTAATCCCATGCTCGAGGACATTATAACAGGATAAAAGCTTAAAGATTCCAAATCAATAGACGTGAAGATGAAAACAGTTGAATACAGATGGGAAAATCAACAGCTGTGAATCCTCATAATTAACTTTATATCAAACATGCAGTTCATCCTCAAACTGTAAAGACTCCTCTCCACCCTCATGTTCTCAAGAAGTTTGTTCTCTCCAGTACAACTTGAACATTTTCTCCAAGGACACTAGTATCATTTTTGGTGTTCCTGGATTTGATTTCCACCTTTGTGTGTAACATCGTCAGCCTCCCTGCCTCTCCTCTCCATTTCATCTCCTCAGTATTCAGTCCTTTCAGCCAGTTTCTCATTCGGGCATGCTAATAAAGTGTAGGGTCCCTGGTGTGCAAGGGGCTTTGTAGCCCCACAGATCCACAAGAGCACATGAATCCCACAAAGCCCCACTTCCGCAGACATCTTGTTGTGTTTGTGTGTCTGTGTTTCTTTGCAGCTGTCCTGCTGAGCTCAATAAAGTAATCCCATCTTGCTCTGGCTCTTCAGACTTTCTGCTTGCTATGACAATACTCCAACCCCCCCGCTTACCAATTTTGCCCTTCCTAATCCTCCACTCTTCCCCACCTTCATCCACACACACCCAGATGAATTAGATGAAATCCTTCCATGTCTGTTGAGCCCTGCTACATGTTGGAGGAAGAGAAGGATGTAAAATGTCTGGAATCTAGTGATAGTTGATTTGCATATCATTTGAACTGTACTTTGATGTGAATCAGTCAAAGCTGGATTGATCCGTGTGATGTTCAGTGTCTGTAGATTTAAGTGAGCTGATGTATTTTTTTTTTTAAAAAAAGACCAGAGACAAAGACATTACAGTCTTTGCAATTACTTTAACGACTTCTTCAGAGTCTATAGCCAAGCTAGCAGCTCTGTGAGGCTGTATTTAGGCACAGTAGTGCTTTGAGCTAAATGCTAATGGGCTGCAACACGGTTTTCATTGGTCGAAAGGTAAAATAAAATGTATTTTTGCAATATGTATTTTTGTGCATTCCTGTGTAAGGGTGCCAAATATGTGATACAGGAATGGAAATATATACAACAGCCACTGAACCTGATTTATTATTATCAGCTGACCACTATTGCAGAGGAAACTGTGTCAGATATTAAACTGGTGTTAAATTGGGGTTAAATTTAACACCAAAGTGTAACATTAAAAACAGGTGTAAAATTTGTGGTGTGCTCCTTCTGATGATACTAAAAAATATAGTATTAAGATGACACTTTATACAGTACTGTAAGGATGAAGCACTAAACACCAACGAAGTATAAAACACAGTACACTAGTAAATAAATACAAATGAAATACTTCACTTCTGTGATTATAAGTGTAAAGGTAAAACAACTCTTTTCTTTACATTTGCATTTCATGTTAGGACAAGACATTTATCTAAACACTACACCTACACGTGTGTCTTTCAGGCATGTGGTAAAGTGCAGTTTGGTGATGATGCTTCACATGCAGCACAAACCACAACAGCTGGCCGGCACAACTGCCTTTCAGCTTAGATGTGCATGAACTTAAATGGATGAGAACTGCCAGGAGCGAGGACAATGACAGGAAGACAGCTGGCTTTGAAAAAGACATGAAAGAGGTTGTGGCAGAGTGAACCACCAAGCATGAAGGAAGAAGTGGAAGAGACTTGCGTAGCAAAGGAAGGCACGAGCATGTGCAGACTGCTGACTGTAAAGGAGGAACAAAGAGCGAAAAGCATTGGTGAGAAAAGGGTGACGCTCAAGAGGAAAGCTTCATCAGGGAGATGGCTTGGAAGAAGAACTGTGAGAAGGAAGCACACAGATTGAAAAAAGAAGAAAAGGTAGGCAGCTGACTCCATGCCAATCAAATGTGAGGTAAACATACATGTTAACAACAAGGAGAAGTGTTTGTCTTCACTCCTAAAAGCACATACCAATCACACAATCAGCCACCATACTGTTATTGGAGGCCAAGGTGTTGCACTTAATGTTACATGTTCACTTCATCTAGCTAACCCTAAATTAACCGCCTAGAATCTTGCAGTCATCATATATTAACAGAACTTGTCAGCTTACCTCGTGCCTTTACAGGATTTTCCTTTCGGTAAAGCAAATAAAAAATAATCCATGTCTTGATCAAGTGAAGTAATCCAGTTGGAGAAAGGAGATTTGTACTTCAGCAGTTCAGATCAAGTTCTTTTCAAACTCTCATGTGGTCACATGATGGCTCAGCGAGCATATGAAGACCCTGTGATTTAATTGGGTCTAATGCATGAATAATAATAGGCTGTATTGTGTATGATGAAGAACTGAAATAGGTTTGAAGTCTCAGTGAAACTGGTGTCGTTACAACTAGACTTTGAAATGCATATCAAGCATACAGTAGTTACATATTATTGATATGTGACTATTGCATGCCTACTCATGTACATGTTTTGAAACAGCTAAATAAACGAAAAATAAAGGCTATACATGAATAAATGCAACCTAATAGGCATCGCAATTAAAGATGTTATAGACTAGTGATTAAAGATGTTATAGACCTATTGTTATTTGACACAAGTTCATGTTTTTGTTCCATTCTGTAATTGAAGCTTTCCACAAACATGTATAAAAAAACAAAACAATGAATGCTTTGAATAAATTGGTACAGTTTTGAGGTGTGTGTGTGTGTGTGTGTGTGAGAGAGAGAGAGAGAGAGAGAGAGAGAGAGAGAGAGAGGCCATAATACTGAATCTATTTAGGATTTCTATATAAAAGATATTGCTTAATGTAGTATATTAGCCATTCAGAATACCCAAGATATATTAAGTTCAGGCAAAGTTGAAAAAATAAAGTCATTGTCTGCAATATAAATGCACAGTTATGAGATTATCCTCATGATTTAAAGCATGATTTGTTCTCTTAGAGCTATAATAATTAAAATTCTATCAGAATCTTTGTTTTTTGGTTCATTCTAGACAGGCACAGTTGTCTTACACTCATTGCTCTGAATCAAAAAACAGTACTGGTGTCATATTGGTAAAAAATACAAGGATTATAAAGACAACATAAGCCTCTTTCACCACAGGTTCCCAGTGTTTCCCCTAGGTTGACTGTTTTGGGGGGGAAAACTCGGGAGAGACTCAGCAGCCAGACATTTCTCCATTCTCTGTTTACAGTAGGAGCAGCTGAGATTGACACTAAAATGAGAATAGCTGGTCCACCTTAAATGTCAGTCCACCTTAAGTGAGCCTAGTCAAGTTAGGCTAACCTATTGTTCCTAACTGCAGGGCTAACCTCCTTCACTTTTCCAGCAGTTGTGGAAACAACAGACGTGACTTTTCTTGGTCTTGAGAAGCTGCAGTATTTATTAACTGACACACAGTATCCTGTATTGTACATTTACTGCCAGACTGACAACTAACTGCTAACCTTTTACTCTGCTCCGCTCACATTCACCATCACTTTTCTGTGGCTCGCTCTACTCACTCAAGTGCACACTTGTTATGCAAACACATTACACACTGCCCTAAAGGAGCTATGCTACTCTTATAACCAGGGGTTAAAGTGGGATTTAGCAGACGGGGGAACCATAAGGTCCAGAGTAGCAGTGCAGCAGGGAAAAATGACTCACCTCAAAATAACTCCCAAATTGATTTGTACTCTGAGCTCTGGTTCTCTTTGTGGACAGGCTATGTGATCAGCTGACCCTTTTTAAAGCACCCATTTCTTGACATATTTTTCTGGATCCAACTGGTCCAAAGGAGGAACAACCAAAGAAATGAACATCAGTGCTGAGACCTTGTTGATTTGTAGTTGTGTCCGTGGTGGCATTATATTGTTCATGTCAGAGAATCCTCTTTCACAGTCAGCACTGCTAACAGACAAGCAAAATAAACATTACTTAACTAAAAACAACTTGCACAGGATATGAAGTAAACACAAGTGCATATTTACTTGACAAGCAGCATGAGGTCCATTGATCCAGATCTCATGATGATGTCACAGAGTTATAGACGTATCCATTCGCAGTGATTACAGAGAACCTTTAGGTTCAGATCAGGCTGGTTCTCTGGTGACTGCAAAGAAAATAAGCACAACCCAGTGAGATTACTGGCACTCATCAGTACAGATCAGCTGTGGAAAAAGCATGATGCTGAACTGAGACTATGTACTGACCCAGTGGTTATGCTCCTCCTGGAGCCATCAGACCTGGAGGACTAAAAGCCTGAGTGAAGGCCACTGCTGAGGGTCAGAGGTGATGATAAGGCTGGGCAGGTATCTATGGGCAGGTAGCTATTTCTGTAGCTCCAGCTGCAGCTACTTCATCCTGCTTTCTGTGACTGCTTTTACCAGAAAAATATAATCACAGATATAAAATAAATGAATACATTCACAAACATGATCAATCAGTCCTGTTGCTCCACATGCTGCCTCATAGTTCTTCAGCAGCTGAATGGACCTGAACTGCACTGATTTCAGACAGAGAAAGACAGAGCTAAAGAAATCTGGTTTTACTGATCCTGCAGCCAGTTCTCAGAACACAAGAGACAGACAGGATTAGGGGGTAGGGTGTAAGCATGAGAGAAATTAAATGAAAACAACACATTTTAGTGTAAAAGGTCAATAACTTAGTGTGCACATGTATTCCAGAACACGGAAAATAAACTAACTCTACTGTCTTGTGTCAGTATCAGTCTGGAAAGATTCCAAATCAGTTTCTGACAGCTCAGACAACAAGGTGCAGAATTGCCACTTAAGTCATTTATATAACTCACACCTCAAATATTACTGAGTTACATTATCATTTATTTACTGAGTTACATCTTGCACACCCATGTCTCTTGTTTATCTGACAAAGCCTGGTGTGCTTTGTTTATCTGAATCAATTTATCTGTCTGACTACATCAGAGACAATAATGCTACAGTGGTTTACTGTCAGTCACAAATACTGGAGACAGCAGTACAGTCATTTGTTGTTGTTAGTTGTTGTTATCACCAATTAATATTAACAATGTTGTCGCTTTGAGAGATTATTAATAACATTACGACATGAATATGATAAAAATTCAGAGATAAAACAACATTGTCTCTTACCTGAAGGCCAGCTGATAAATATCAGCTCGAACAAAGAAAAGTTTCATTCACCACAAACATAAGAAAAACATTTGGCTAAAGTTTTCAGCGAAGTTATAAAGTTTGAATTATTGCTTCTGCAGTCTTCACTTCCTGCAGAGTCAATGACACTCTGGCACTGCAACTCACATTATGGTTGGAGGGAGGATTACACCCAAGGGTTTAACTGGATGCTTACGTTGTGCCCCCTGGTCAACAGGCCACAGCCAGACCCTTCTTAAAGGAAAATGAACTCGCTTGACATTATTATGTATGAAACTGCCAATCAGATTTATTTACTTACTAATCGAAGGTGCCATAACGCTGTTCCAGATCGTTCTGGCCCACTTTAACACCTGCTTATAACAGTACCTTTCACATAGATGTCCTTTGAAGAATGAGGAGGATGATTCTGGGATTTAACACAGTAGTTAATGACTCAAAACAATTCCACAGTAACTAGAGTGTTATCGTGCTTGCACAGTGTGCAAGTGTAAAATAAGTAAAATATTAGCAATAAGTGAAATATTACCAGTGGTGCCATAATTTCTATTTGTGAAAACTGAAAAAGGGCGATTTCCCATCCAGACCAAATTAGACAGATTAAAAAAAAGGTAAAAATTACTTTTCAACCTTTTTTTGAGAAAGAGGAGCTCTGCGTGTCCATAACCATTGGAATGGAGAGACGTGGAATTGCGCTGTTAATTTCTAGTAGCAAGATCAGTGAAATCACCCTTTTTTGTGTTTTCACAAATAGAATAAAGGTTTCACAAATCAGATTTTTTTTTAGTGACTCTTTGGAGTCTCCTTGATAATCTAGTCCAGATTTGACAGGCTTAAGTATAGTGGTTTTTGATTTAGACCTGGTCTAATGTGGTTTGGATGAAGAAATATCAGTGAAATCGCCTTTTTTCCTGTTTTGATAAGCAAAATAAAGGTTCCAAAGTGGGTTTAAACAGCGTTATGGCTTTTGCTATGATGTCTAACACTTCGTCATAAGAGTAAGTGGTGAAAAAACTGAGAATCAGCCACTAAATATCATTATTTATGTTTCCCTTTGTTCTCTCAGGCAACTGTCTGTCTGACTGGATCAGTGATCAAGTCACTGTAAATGTTTATATAGAATGTGGCATGGAACTTAACATTTGTATGCAGCGCCTCCATGACGAACACTATAGGCCTTGCACATGCTCAGTATGTCAGCATCGATGCAGGCTCACTGTTCGAGGGTTTTATAACACACTTCCACTCCCCGCTAGTTGGTTTGGGATGGCACTTAATATGGCGGACCCCTATATAAACGTGCAAACAGAGTGGAAGTGGGTAGGGAGAGGGTGTAGGGGCTACTTTGGAAAAGGCTCTTCTTCTTCTTCTTCTTCTTCTTCTTCTTCTTCTTCTTCTTCTTCTTCTTCTTCTTCCTCTTCTCTCTCTCTCTCTCTCTAATCTCTCTTCTTCTTCTATGGTGGGTGGCATCCAGCTTATTGGTGCATTACCACCACTTTCTTCTCCGGAGTGTGGATCAGACAATAGACTTACAATCTAAATCACTTCAAAAAAAAAAAATTAATTAAATTAAAAAACTACACCACACTTCATTTTATCCTCCATACTTTACAACCTAGTCGTACTTTAAAATCTCTATCCATATCAGCCACCCCTAGCACCCTATCCTTGCTTATCCATCATATCCTATAAAAAACCTCTGTATCCCTTAAGAAAGGTAACAGTACCCTGACCTGTGCTCTCTCACCCATGCTCAGTAATCTTTTTAATGTGAATTCCTGCACCCCTAATTCCCTCAGATTATTCCTCATCTCCTCTCTCTGTGTCTCATACCCCCTACAACCCAGAACTACGTGATCCACTGACTCTTCTTCCTGACATCAGCCCCTCACACAAGCCTGTGTGGTGTTTCCCTACCATTATCAGTGTTTTATTCAGTGCACAGTGCCCCAGCCTTAACCTTCTCATCACAGTTTCCTCTCTGCTGTGTCTACTACCTACCCTAGTAACTTTGACACTTTGTTATATTTGATATAGATGTCTCCCTATCCCCTGTCTGTCTCACATTTCTTGCCACATTTGGTTGTTTTTTTCCCAGATTGCACATTTAACCTCTGCTTTACTGATACTAATTTGCATTCCACCTCACCCCTACACGTGTTGGAACCCACAGAAATTTAGCTGACCTCCTTGATTTGCTGTTCTTGTGACTGACTGAAGGACTTCATATAGCACATCTTGATGGCTGTTTGAATGGAGAGATCTTAAACTTGCCAGGGCTGAGAATGAATCTGAGCATAACAACACCTTATCTTGTCTAGTTTTTTCCACACATAGTAATACAACCAACATTGCTAACATCTCCACTGAGTAAACCCCTAACCTTTTAGATGTTCTTTTGTTGATTCCAGTTCCTTTTGCTGGTATTGCCATCCCAAATCCTGTCACTTGCATTGTCTACCCAACCAAAGTTATCCCTTTGATACCTCCCATTCTCCCAGCGCTCCTGCAGCACTGCTTTTGTGGGGTGAGAATCATTATGTTCCTGTTAATTAGCCCAGTAATTTGCCATCAGTTGCATCCTTCTGAAATCCAATGGCATTTCTTCCATTTGTACCTGTAGGGCAGGTACTTGTGATGTTTTAAAAGCCCCACTGCACACTCTCAATGTCTGTGCCTGAATCACATCCACTTTTCTTTATAAGAGACCTGGCTGCTGATCCATATCCTACACTGCTGTAATCCAACACGGATCTTATCAAGGCCACATGCATTCTTTTCAATGATGAGCAACTTCCTCTCTATTCCCTACCAGTCAAACATCTCATCACATTTATTATTTTTTGCATATTTCCTCTTTTCTCCTGATATTGTCTGTCCATGTTAACTGTGAATCAAAAACAACTCCAAAAAATGTAAATGTTCCAACCCTTTCTAATTCTTTTCCATACATCCATAGCATCATCCCTTCCTCAATTCTTTTCCTGGTGAAAAAGACCATTTGAGTTTTTCCTACTGACAACCTACACCCTAATCATAACCCCACTCCACCACCTCATCACTTGCTCCTTGTACTTTCCTGATTACATGCTCCATGTTCCTTCCTCTTTTCCACAAGGCCCCATCATCCGCAAACAGTGACCTACATATATCTACTGATACCTTTCAGAAGACGTCATTGATCATTATGATAAAGAGTAGTGGGCTTATCACACTGCCTTGAGGTGTGCCATTTCCAACCATGTACTGATTTGAAAAGTCTGATCCAATCCATACTTTAATTTTTCTTCCAAACTGAAAATCCTTCATCCAGTCAAAAACTCTCCCACAACACCCATCTTGTGCAGCTTAATTAACAATCCTTCCTTCCACATTATGTCATAGGCTTTTTCTATGTCAAAAAACACTGCAATGACTCCTTATTTGCTTGGGCCTTCCTTATTTCAGTCTCTAGCCTTATCACTGAGTCCATGGCATTCCTTCCTTTCCTTTCTTTCTTTTCCTGATAATTTGCCAGCATTCCTCTCTTCTCAAGCCCAGACGATTTCTGTTATCATCCTTTCCATTATCTTGCATATGTTAGTGCTATTTGTCTGTAACTAGTTGGTTTAGACAGATCCTTGCCATGTTTTCTTATCGGAATCACTACTGCTTCTTTCCATACACTTGGTAATCTTCCCTCCTTCCACACTCTGTTTTAATGATGCAGCAACTTCGAGAAAGCTCCTTCCCCTAGATGCTTTAGCATAACATAGCATATCTTATATTTCCCTGGAGAGATTGGTCTTGATCTATTTATTGCTCTCATCATCTCTGCCACCTGTCTAACATACCTGGATGCTGTCTTATTGTTCTTTCTCTTCTCTCTTCTTCTAACAATTTTTCTGAACTATGTATCTTTGCAAATGACTTGGCCATGATCTCTGCCTTATCCCTATTGGAGACTGCTTTTTCCTCCTCAGATGTCATAACTGGATATTCCCATTCCCTTCAGTCTCCTCCTATCCTCTTTATCATTCCTCATACCTCTCCCACATGTGTTGTTCTTCCTATTTTGTTGCAAAAAATTCTCCAACTTGCCTGATGCATTCTGGCATTCCATTGTAAGAGAATTGCCATAATTAGTATTAACCAATCCATGATGCTTCTTGGCATGACTTATTGGTGAGGTTCACCCTCACTTCTTCCCATGTCAGTCCCACTAATCCTAAACGATTCACTGCTGCTTTGACAACCAGCTGAATTTGATCATTTTTTGGCTTTACTTCAGCCGTACTGTTAATCACAATGAATGTTAGTAATTCCCTTCTGTCCACATAAGTCCTTTTAATTGTTCCTTGTTGTAGCTCTCAAACCCCCATTGCTCCTTGTTCATCACTAGCATTGTTCTGTTCTCTTGAAACTCTTACTTTTTGGATATTATTCTCCCATCTCATAACTTCACACTCACCATATGCCACATTATGGGCTCCTCCACCGTCACAGGATTGTGGTTACACCCCTGTTCCAAACTTTCCATACTTATGGTCGCCTCCACATCTACTACATCTCCTCTGCTCTTTATTATTTTTGGCTGTATGTCCAAACCTTTGACAATTAAAGCACCTTAATGGTTTTGATACATACAGTCTTTCTGGGTAACTTATAAAACCCAGGAATACTTTCTTTGGCACACTCTGTCCTTCAAATTCAATCAATACTGTTTCACCATCCTTTTTCCATTCCTCTTTTGATGTTTTCAGTCTTTGTGCATTCATTATTTTTCCTTCTTTGAAATTCCTCTGTAGTTCCTCCATACCTACACTCACTGGCACCCTCGTGATCACTCCTTTACATCCACCACCATTTCATGCTCCCACCCTCCCTGTGCTTACCACCTTAAAGTCTTTGTGTAAAGCAATAATAAAAATATGTTCTGAGTTTGTCACGCCACAGAAAAATGTGTAATTAACCACCCAGCCAAATTTTAAAGCTTAAAAAAGTCGCCAAGTATATAAAATTAGGCTTCAAAATCGTGGAAAAATAAGCAGTATTCTCTGCTCTGAAATGCTCGGGGCATGTCCACTGAAGGCACTGAAAGCATGGCCCAACTGAACAGCCTCTGAGTTAACAACACTCATACCAAACTCCCATATAAAAATACCCAATTTAAAGCAGGCTTTGTTTGCCCATCAACAGACGCTTCAGATGGGTTTAAAATAACTCCCTTAGCACTAATGTTGACTGAAAATGGCCCCATTCACCATTAACAGTGGATTATCCAAACTGATGAAAGTCTGTAAAACTACCCAGTTTAAAAATCATTACTATGAGTATGTGCACTCTAGCGTTTATATACTGGGGGAGGTGCTGGTAACCCCTCTATGTTATTGATCCACCATTTCAGGTCCACCCAAAAAATCCTGAACACAGAAATGGTGAAAAACAGTTTAACGCTCTAACTTCATAAAATTCTAATATGTATAAAAAACAATGAATCAAACTACAAACAATCAAACCACCGACATAATGTGACAACCTGTAGTGATGAGACTCAACAGAGCTTGTATTATGAAAGCCAGGAGCCCTCACAGGAGGGGGGGCTTCCAAGGGAGACTGATTTGCTTTGTTTTAACAGCGCAGGGACCAAAAGTGTCACGGAAAAGGCTAAATGGAGAGGCTAAAAGGAACAGGGAAAGGAAAAGCTATGAGGAAATGGAAATGCAAATGGGAAAGGGACTTGCCCTTTTAAATGCCTGATTAAAAGCTGTATTCTTAATTCACTTTGCGAATTCAGTGATTTAATTCTCTTTTTAAAACTGTATTTTCAAATTGATTTTGAAATTCCATTATTTATTTAAGAATTCATTACTGTATTTTTAAATGATGTTCTTATTGACAATTTCAAAGTTATTTTTCTAAATCCCATTTTAATTTGAACAATTTATTGATGGATAATTATTTCATTTGTAATTTGTTTTCATAATTCCTTTTTATTGCGCATTAAAATATCAAATAATGAATGACTTTGTAATTTAGTCTATTTATTTCTGGATGAATTAATTGATTTGTAAACTAATTTATTAATTCCTGTTTTTATTGTACAATTAATTATTAATCAATTAAATTCTTTATTACTATTTCCATCAACCTTGTGGTCCTCCATAGTAAAACTATTAATACTTGATATTTGCCTGTCTTTGTCTCTGGTGCTCAGTGCTGTCATGTTTTTTCCATGTTTACTGTTTTTTTTCTTTACAGGATATTTAGACAGAGAAAGAATAAGAAACATCGTGGGTAAATTGTAGTAGAGGTGACTCAGCCCATCAAGGTCACATCTTGTGCATGTAGATGTTTGTGCTCTGTGTTGGGTGGTAAGCATATTCAGCAGGTCAGAGTGACAGTGGGATAATCCAAGTTGACAGGGCAGCAGAGCAATGGAGAACCACCATGCCAGCCCATTACGCAACACAGGGCATCTCAGCTCCAACAGCTACTTCAAAGTGACATGATTATACAACGTCTGGTAGTTTTCATTTCTCTCTCTCTCTCTCTCTCAAGTGTGTGGGTCTGAGAGAGAGAGTGAGAGAAACAGAAAAAAAAATCTAATTAGAATCTGTTTTGACATTATCGTCTGATGTACTTCACCAAATATATTTGTATTTAATTCAGGAACACTGTCTAGGGGGTGAACCAAAGTGGTGATGATATTAGCTGATTCTAATCTGAGCTTCAAACGCTGTGCCATAATGCTTTCAAGATGGACTATCAGAGGCACAACTTCAAGTTCTTCAAAGGAAAAAGTTTCCTTATCAAAATATTCTCTGCTAAAATTAACTGCAAAAACATGAGTCAAGTATTTCACAAGCTGCAAACATGATGTAATAAAAGGGATATTTAAATAGATTTATGGATATGGGTTTCATGTAAAGTCAATTGGTTCATTTTGAAGTCCCCCCACTTATGTCAATAATTACTGTCCAGATTTTCACAAGAGCTGTGGATGTTTATGATTCCCAGATAATTAATTCAAATTCTAATGTTAACCTGTGGGCCTTTCCTCTAGTGCCACCATCAGGTTCATGTTCATATGAAAAGTGAAAATTTATTGGGCAGGTTGCCATTAAATTATCATCTTTGAAATTGATATGGTGAACGTGTTAGCTTATTTACACATCCAGCAGACATAGAGCAATATTTGCATTAATTGTTGTTATGTTTCTGTCCACCAGCAGCACACCAGTCCAATAGTTACTCTTCTTTTATCTCTATTTAGGTCTTCACAACTCCTGAGGGACATATTTAGTTCTTTAGCAACTAAATGATCCACTATGTCTGATTTTCAGACGCTTAAATCTACATTTAAATCACAAACAGAATCAGGGACAAGGGACAGCCCTGGCAGTGTCCAGAACCCACTGAGAATGTGTTTGACTCGGGTCAAACTGGTGCATTACCAAATGGGCGGCCAAGAATGTGGACACAGGTCTCACTCCAGTCATGTAAGAACCAAAAGGCCCTGGTAGCCCATACTCCTGTAGCACCCCCAACAATGTACGCTGAGGGAATACTGGTGTAAGCCTTCTCCAAGTCTACAAAGCACATATAGACTGGATCTGGAAACTTCCATGACTCCTCCAGTATCCCTGCAAGGGTAAAGAGCTGGTCCACAGTTCGATGACCAGGACAGAATTTGCATTGTGCCTCTGAATCTGAGGTTTGACAATCAGCCAGAGACTCCTTACCAGCACCCTGGCAGAAGCTGTCCCTGGAGGTCTGAGCAGTGTGATCCCCCAACATTTGGAGCACTCCCTCCAGTTCCCCATTATAAAAATTGGAACCACCACTTCGGTCTGTCAGTCCACAGGCACTATCCCCAACCTCCATGCAACACTGAAGAGGGGTGTTCATGAATCATTACCTTATCACGGTAGAGAGGTTTGCATGTCTCTGGGACCTTGGGAACTGTGTTGTCGGGGGCAATAGCCCCTGGTTGTGTCTGCCAAGGCAAATTGGTCCCAGGTTAGGGTCCAGACTGAGATAGATTCATTGACATCAATTAAGTGGCATCTTTGGAGTGCAGGAACCTCACCAGAAGAGGGAAACTGGGGCACCCTCCAGGAGGCAGGCCTGGGAGGGGAGCTTATTGGCAAGCATCTGCCCAAAGAAGTGACATGGAGCCACTGTTCTGTGGACCCACCACTTACAGGGATAGGCATTGAGGTCGGGTGCATTACCATAACTACCAGTTATGCCACCCATCTGGTAGATGGCCAGTACCACATCATCTGTAAAAAGCAGGGAAGCAATCTTGAGGACCCCAAACTGGACACTGTCCTCCCTTGAGATATGCCTTGAGATCTTGTCCATGAAAATCACATACAGAATTGGTGACAAGGGACAGCCCTGACAGAGCCCAACACTGACTGAGAACATATTTGACTTCCTGCTGAGAATGTAGACACACGTCTCACTCCAGTTGTGTAAGGACGGAATGGCTCATGTCCGCTCCAGTAGTCCATACTCCTGTAGCACCCCCAACTCTCAGTCAGGTTAGGGTCCAGTATGAGAGAAACTCATTGACATCAGTGAAGCAGCATCTTTGGAGTGCCGCTGGCAGGGACCTAGGTGTGCTGACCCCAGGCACTGTAAACTGGTATTGCAGGAAGTGGAGTGGTACCAATTAGCTATAGTGAGACTCACCTCTAGGCACAGCACTGGTTCTGGAACCGAGCTCCTACAGAGGGACTAGACTCTCTTTTTTTCTGGAGTTGCCCAGGGTGAAAGGTGCCAGATGGGTGTGAGAATACTCATGAGCCCCTGGCTGAGCACTGCTGCATTGGAATTTGGCTAATTATCCTGCAGAACAAGAGGGTCGCCCCCTTGCAGCTGCATGCTACTGGGAGGAAGGCTCTGACTGTTTGTGTATATGCATCAAATAACAGTTTAGAGTATCAGGCCTTCTTGGAGTCTCTGGATGGGGTCCTGGATAGCACATGGCCTGGTGACTCCATAATTCTGCTGGGAGACTTCAACTTGGGCAATGATGGAGAATCCGATGGGTGGTGAGATGGTAGGAATGGCCTGCCTGATATGATCCCGAGTAGTGCTTTGTTATTGGACCGCTTGTCTAGTCATGGATTGGCTATGACAAACACTATGTTTGGGCATAAGGTGGCTCATACGTGTACCTTGACCCAGAGTACCTTAGGCCAAAAACTGATGATCAGCTTTAAAGTTGTCAAAAGTGTTGCACACTCTGGCTCCATATGTATTTTTCTTTTATTTTGATAATGTTTCGGCCCTCAGGCCTTCATCAAGATCAACAAACACTTATTTCCTGTTTTTGAATCTGCTTCCAGTGATCAGCACCTCACTACAACCCTTGGTGTGTGTTACTTTTCCACTACAGCTTTATAGTTGTGTCACCAGATCTGCAGTCTTGGACACTTTGGTGAAGACAGGAGCAGAGCTGTCACCTGATCACCACCTGGTGGTGAGTTGGATCAAGTGGTGGGGGAGTCTGCCAGACAGACTTGGTAAACCTAAATATGCGATGAAAGTGAATTTGGAATATCTGGTGGAGGCCCCTGACTTTGAAGTCTTCAACCCCCAGGGATTTCTCTTGAATCCCGCAGGAGGCTGGGGACATGGAATCTGAGTTGGCCATTTTCAGCTATGTAGAGGCAGCTGCTTGGAGTTGTGGCCAGAAGGTCATTGGTGTCTGTCACAGTGTTAACCTGAGAACCCACTGGTGGACATCAGTGGTGACGTAGGCTGTCAAGCTGAAGAGGGAGCAGAGCTGTCTTTGGACTTGGAAGGCCCGGGGATCTCCTGAAGCAACAGAAGGGTCCTGAAGGGCCAGAAGGACAGCAGTTTCAGTGTTTGTTGAAGCAAAAACCCAGATGTGGGAGGACTTCGGTGAGGCCATGGAGAAGGACTTTTGGTTGGCCTCAAAGAAGTTCTGGCAAACCATCAGATGACTCAGCAAGGGGAAGCAAGGCTTAGCCTAGGCTGTCTTCAGCAGAAGAGGAGAAGTGCTGACCTTGACTTGGGACAGTGTTGGGTGGTGGAAGGAATACTTTGAGGAACTCCTGAACCCGAACGAAATGCCCTTCATGGAGGGGGCATAGTTGGAGTTGTGGTCCCATTCCAGCCACTTTCAATCAGATCTTGACTAATGGTGATGTATTTAAAGCACCTGATTCAAGAAAAATCTGTTAAAATGAAGAGAAATTCAATGTGTCACTGTCTTGTAATTACCATTTGTTGCCACTGTAGATAAAACGTTACATAACAGAACATGTTTGGAAATGTTAAAGCGAAATCTGGATCTGCATTACAATACACATTGTAACTGACAACCATTCCAATTTATGTCATTCAAGTGCAGTATGTCATGAGAAAAGATTAAAAAAGTGTCCAATAATGTCCTACATTGTGCTGTGTATCTTATTTGACTCAGCTTACTGGCATCCAAACTACTATGGAAAAAAATATATTTGGCTCATTTAGCTCATGGTTATACTTAATACCTGTTTTTTTTCTGAATGTTTGATTGGTATGTTGATTTAACTAAGATTTATACTCATATACAGTTTGTTTATTAAGGGGGATTAGCTCTCTTAGCAGAATCCTGGTCACTACTGGGATTCTTTGACATCCCCCTCAAACAGCAGAGCCCTTTTCCACTAAATCTATGACCATTTGCTATAATTGGCCAGTTCCTTGACATGAGTGTCTCTGACTGAAATATTTTAGCTAACTATATTAGTTTGTGGGGTTACAGGTAACATGTTCAGGCCTGGATATACACTGCTTGGAGGCATGTAACACTGTCCTCCAAGAAACTACTATATTCATGTGTAAGGTAATGATGGTGGTCATGCTCTTTATTAGATGTGGGAAATTTTACCTGAGATAACCTTGTTCCTCCCCGTTTTTAAAGTTTTTTCATCTGTAAAGGTAAAAAAATACTGTTTGAGAATACCAATGATAAAGCTTGTGTTTTATCTTGTCTGCCTCTACAGTAAACATCTCAACGATGTTATGTTAGAAAGAAACAGTTTCTCTAATGCTGTATAGTACTAAGGCTAGCTAGCTCCACCAGCAATACAAAAACAATACTGCTCATTATTATAGAAATTACTGTAATTTACGATTTTCCAACACTCATCAACCAACCAAGCTGTAATTACAATCACACAACTGTCTTGGTGACATGAACGCTCCTAATTTGCTGACATGAGAATCATCATCACACTGAGTTTTCATGCAGCCATTACTGTAAATGCATGTTTAAGACCTCTTTGCAGGGTTCTTATTTCCATACACATCAGCTGGAGAGAGAGTTTCCAAACAAGCCAGTGTTAATTTGCAAGCTAGCTAATGCTAATGAAAACTGCCAATGACAGTTGTCTTCTCAGGCAGCAAAATTGGTCAGTGAATAAAAATGAAAAGTGTGCTTTGTGCACATCTGTCTGAAATCAAGTACCCATAGTCTAACAAAATACAACAAATTACAAAATACAAGTGGTAAATTGGCCAACATTGTCATGATATACAACAAAAGTGTCACAGCAGCAGTAAGTGTGGGAGGCAAATCATAGCAAAGGCCACTTGGACACACCCCACATAGACACAGGGAGAACATGCAAACTCACACAGAATGGCCTGTGGATTTGAACCCAAGACTTTTTTGCTTTGAGGCGACTGTGCTACCGGCTGAGCCACTACAACACCTCATGGTACAAAATGGCTGCTCAAACTGATAACACTAAAGCCAGTCACAACTTAACAACTAGATACTAGGGGTGTGCCCCAATACAAATATGTTATTCAGCAAAGTGCAAATAGTGGGTTTTTCACAAATATTTGTTTCATACAAATATTTTAAAAATTATTTGTTTTCGGGAAGAAAAAAAAAACATGTCAAAAAACAGCACACAGGTCGGTTTCATTGCTATTTCAGTCTCTCTCCTCTGCTCCGCTGTTAGGTCTATCAGAAGGTCTCAACAAGGGGAGTCACATCCACCTGCTACATGATGCACATTTCCTAATGTGGACATCACTCCCAGAGTTGGGGGTGTTCGCCAGAGATAAAGCTGAGCTACTGACACATGCAAAGTCTCCATAACCTGTTGTTCCTCTTCTCCTTTCCACAAAGTTAGGTTGTAAAAAATAGGCAATAAATGAAAATTGCAAAGCAATAATTGCCTTTGAAGTTCTTCCCTACACATTACACTTTGTGCTGTCTCTGTGTTATAGAGACAGCACAAAGGTGTATAAATAGGTAGAGGTCTGTCTACAATGAGGTGATGAGTAAAATTTTAGCTCAGTAGTCTGCACAGTCGTTTATGATCTGGGAGACTCCAGTTTGAGACCCAGTGTGGGGACCTCCTTCGTAAAGTAGTTTATTCATGAACACTTATTGTAACACTTAATAGTAAGGAGTAATAATTTTCTAAAATAAAAAGCCTAATAAAAACAAAAACAGGATTTTTAAGCCTCTTTCCACTTTAATTCAAATACAAATACAGATAATTTTGCTGCCTCAACAAATACAGATGCAAATACAAATACTGGGCTCTCTGCACATCTCTACTAGGTACAGAGCAAATGTACACAATGAAGGTGATTTTCGGGAACAAAATCATAGAGGTGAGAACATCAATTCTTTGACATCTAAGACGTAGATTAGACATAAATAAATTTGAGAGGAAGCGTCTAAAAGCAAGGTCATCACAAAGAGACAACTAACCAAGAACCTCTCCTAGAGTGCTATGATTTTCTGCAGTTTATGTAGTGAAGCATTCAAGTTAAAACACTTTCAGCCTTTTTGTAAAAGGCAGATGCATCAATCGCCAGATATCACACAGGTCAGAGCAGGCCAAGCGCACCAAGCCATTTTGTGTGATCGCTCCCTGCACAGAGCCCACTAATAATTTAGTAGGAGAAAGAACAGTGAATGTACAAGCAACCCTCAGTCCTGACTTTAGGACAATGTGCCAGAATTGCTGCAGTCTCTGAGGGCTTAGTATCTGATAAAGATGTTGGCCTTTGTTTGAATTTTTTCCTCATCTTTGCTGGTGTTATTATGTATTGATTTGTGTTTTCTCTCCTTTTTCCTTTTTTGCAGGATTCTGCTGTGGTTTGTCTGAATGTTTCCTTTAGTTAATGAGAGGTCAGAAACAGAGCCAATTACCTGCAGCTGTCTGCAGTTAGAGAACCTTACCATCCCCCAGCAGTAATTGGTCAACACCTGCAATAAATACACCTGGTGGACTCACCTGTGGAGGTTATAGAAGACACAGAAACAGATTAGATTAGATACATTAGAGTGCTTCACCAGAAAGAGGAATTACTATGAAATTACTGAACAGAAACTTTAAATAAAAATTATGCAATATTCTTTATTTAAATTAATTGATTTGGCAATTATATAATGTCTTTTGTTCTTTTGAACATTTTAAAGTGTGAATTTGTGGTTTCTGTACATTAAAAATACATGTGGAACATACAAAATTCTGAGAGAAAACCAGACAAAGATATCATCTGTAATATTTAGTTGGACAACTTATTCTTTTATTAATCACTTTGGGGGATAATCAGCAGCTTGTGTTCTCTTTAGGGTTTATCACTGGAGGCATTTTCTGAACTGTTCTCGCAACAAAAGGACTTCATTTGGATTTAAATGGGCTTTATATGGTTATATCAGTCACTGTATAGTGGTTGTTCATTGTGTGCACTGTGCCCAGAAATGCAATGTTTTTTCTGCTAAGCTCATGTCCTTGGAGCTAGCATTGTCATACTGGTGTTCCAATTCTGATTCACATCTTGGCATAAAAATGGAATCTCATCAGTTGCTTCAGCCACATCTTCACTTTCAGTCACTGTTAAGCAAATAAATCAAATGTTGCTCCAAAGTAAACCTTGTTTCATGTTACTGTGACAGAAAGCAAAGATGAAGAAATAAATGTCATCTTCTTTATGTGTGTACTAATTCATAGTGAGTGAGGGACTTATTCCATCACACAAGATGAGGCCAAACTGGAAAACACAACATTATCTGCTATATCATGCTACCTGCATAGTGTGAGGGGAAAAGCACACTCTCATATCTTGGATCTTACATCAAAGATATATCTTTTAAAGAAATATTGTCAAAATTGTTTTGTATTTTGACACCAGAGAATTGGTAAAGACACAGTCTGAGCAATTAAAGGGAGTTGATGGCTTAACTGAACAGAATGAATAATTTTAAATGGGGTCTACAAATGATATAATCCTGGGTCTCAAAAGACCTGAGGTATGCTTTCAAGAGTTAAGAACAGTGACAAAGCACTTCGGAAATATTTCTTTCCATTCTTTTCTTAAATTTATTTTTCACAATTTCATCCAAGGCATGCCAAACTGAAAGAGAAAACAGCCCCTCAAAAATCTTGCAGTGGCATTCCTCTTTGATTCTGCTGATTTTCCTTTTGCATAGAAAGCCTTGTCCAGATTTTCATCTGATACACTGTAGCCTCAGAAATGCTACATTCATCTTCGGATGCATCTGTCTTAGAATTCCATCAGATGGTTTGTTTAAAAAAAAAAAAAAACAACAACAAAGAATGAAGATAGAGATAAAAGAGGAGAGAGGAGGAGATAATCACTGTTGTGATCACTCAGATCAGATGCTGGCAGCTAACATTGGCTTGAACAATTCAGTGGGGATGGTCAGCTGAACGCAAAGCTGAAGCACTTAGACACACAAATGCGTGCGTACATACATAGAGGGAAATGGTGGGACTCAGCCAGTCTTTGGGGGAATATCCTGATTAAGGCCTGTTGCCAATATGCTGCAATATTGGAGGATTGTGGGTAATGTATCTGGGGAAGCAGACACACTGTATGAATGGCTTTGGTTAAGACGAAAGGCTAACTGAGAGGGACAAAATAAAGCCTTCATGTGGATCAATGGAGAGGAGGATTTGGTTGGCCACAGAGATGTGTTAATTGAAATTATGTTGGTAATGAGCTGAATCATTTCCTTTTGAGCTTCTCATGGAATTCAGTGAACCCATCCATCAACAGCCAGAGACATAGAATCACGCCTACCCCCAAAATTATTTTATTTGACATGATTACATTAATTATTAGTTTAGGTCTGCTGTAAGAACACTTGAGGCTGATTTTATACCTCAAGTGTCAAGTGACTAATTGTCCTTCCTCAGAACTTCCTCACACTGTGTTTTGTGAAAATGCATCATATGGGGAAGTGTCAGGTTAAAGTTTGGTTAGAGGAAGAAGGGACAGGGGAAGGTGGTTTGTCATCCGCTCTAATAGAGTAAGTCAGATACAAGGAGAATCCCGGCCTGTCAGGCAGATGAAGGAGACTGGCCATGAACTGCATTTACCTCTGGATGTCTGCTAATGTTTGGATGATCTGCTCCACCACATCTGTCCACACATCAATCACCAGGACACTCACACCAGCCTGCTGGATGTTTCATAGACACTTTCAATCACCCTCTGTATTCCTCCCAATATCTTTTTTCCCCTCAGTGAATAATCTCTCATCCAATCACAGCTGAGAAACAGGTACATTATGACTTTACCTGGGACTTTACAAAAAAGAACAGAGCAGGTGTGCAGCACTTGTCGCTTACTCTCTGTGGCTCATCATCAATACTTAGATCTTTGTCATTTTAAAGCAATAAGGTCCAGCTCCCCATTATCTTGCAAAGTATTCTTTGGAAGTTTGGTGAAATAATTTTACCAAAATAAAGTTACAACCCAGAAAAGCTTGATTTTAAGAGGTAAATTATTCAAACAGTCAAAGAGTAGCAGATAAACCATTATTTTATTTATTTTATTTTATTTTATTTTATTTTATTTTCAGATAAATGTGACCCCAAAATAAGCACCAACAAAAAGAACTAAAGACGGGAATGAATGCCCAGCCAAACTTGAGAGGAGGTTAGACCACCAAGACCAACTACACAGTGAGCAGTTACGCCTGGATGCTCTCCCTAAACTACCACACCAAAATAAAATAATAAACAGAAACAAAGCAGTAAAAACACTGCATACGTCAGCCCAAAATTAATATTAAGAACAACTAACTGTGGTCACATTTTAGGCCACAGCCACTGCTGACTCCAGGAAGAGAGAAAGATTGGACAGAGAGAGCACCATTTTTCTTTGCTGTTTAAAGGTTTACCCATTTGGGCCGGACCAGATACATCTGAACGAAAAACACAATACAAATGCAGGGTGTGCCCAGAAGGAGGAGAACATGACAACTCTGCCCTAAGTTACTGAAACTTGTCTACTGGGGGGGGACGGGGACATTACACATTTCTTTCAGAACACATTATAATGGAAATAACAGTTTGCAAGCACAACAATGCATCAGCTAGAACACTATATCTGCCACATATGTCTGACTTCCACACTTAAGGCCTACATTCGCAAACTCCAACTCATTAACCTTTTTTGTTTTGATTCCACATCCTATGCAAAAACACTAGATGGTCCGGATAAATGTGAAAGATACACAAACAGACTTAAATCTCAAAGTTTTCTAAAGCCATGAGCAAAGCCAGTGCTTCTTTTTCAGTGGTAGAATACCATGTCTGATGCCAGTGAAGTTCCTTTTGAAATATATAAACTGGATGTTTTTTAACCCATCTGACCTCTCATGGACAAGGACAGCGCCCACACTGGGATCGCTCACATCAATGACTGAGACGCTGTGAGCACAGGTGCATTCAGGAGAAGGGTTTTAGTTTGTTCAAAAGCAGACTGGCAAGCATCAGACCATTTAAAGCACCGACCATTGTCAGATAACAATACAGCTCAGTTGAAGTAGTTGGAACTGCGAAAGCCACCACCTTTTGTCTGGAAAGGACAAACTTGACCTCCCCCTACAACTTTTCCAAGATATTTCAACAGGTTAACAGTCAAATTTGCAGTTACAGTTATTAAGAAGTTTTAACATCAATGATGATACAGTAGATGACCTGAATAACAGAGAACAAACATACCATGTAAGTGTGTAATCAAATCATCATGCATGGCTGAATGCAGATAGTCTTTCCAACTTCTAACAAACAGAAGAGTCTCAGACATAAAGCACATTTACTGTAACATGATGACTGGAAAAACAAAAAGGAAGTCACATTTTCAAAAAAATACTGAACCTTTTTAAAAACAATATAACTATATACATTTATGACGTTGTTGTTGTTGTTAAGGTTTATGTCTTCAGTAGGAAATGATGGACTTCTGCTAAGTACCACACACAGTCTGTCTCTTAATACTTTCTTACTCCCCTACTAACACATTGTTCGTTTTAATCCTTTCATTGTATTTTTGACATTAAAAACAGACTATTACCAAGCCTATCCTTTAACCTGTGACAGCAGCCTAGTCAAACACTGATCCCACTGATCAAACATTCAGAAGGAGTTCATTTTCTTTTATCAGGATTCTCTCAAGAACTGGCATGTTTCTTGTAGGGCAGTTCAATATCGATGAAACCCATATAATAATATTAATAGGAATATTTCTCAGATTGATCATGATATGGCAGATTCATTCAAAATCTTAAATAAAATCAGTGTTCAATACAACTAACTGTACTCCACTGATATGCAACACATCAGTTTGGACAACAGAATCCTGTAAAATGATAATACAATGTAAGATTTTACTTAAAGTTAAAAAAAAAAAAAAAAAAAAGTTAATACTGACTCATAACTCAACTTTAGTTTTTCGATTAAGAGTAATCACTCCAGCTGATGGGAACTTGCTAAAGCTTTTTAGTTACATGGTATTTTACAAGGAACTCAGGATTAAAACACAATTACCTAACAAAGCTGTAACAAGACTGACTGATTGCTTCTGTATTAACATATAGTTCTTTTACAATCTGACAGTTCATTGTTATTCTAATTCACACCATTAAAATGTTATGGCCAGTAATCAAACTCCCCGTGGAGAAATGAATGTGAAATTTATGCACTCTATACATTGCATCATTATTCCAGTGAGGATTTAGAATCCAGCTGCCTGAGGTTTTAATGCTCACTCATATCTTTTCTGCTAGAATAAGTGTCAGTGACCCCTTTTTGCTAATTAGGATTACATAATTACACAAGGCCTCCCACATCTCCACTCAGGGTCCCATCCTCCCTTTTTAAGAGGCTCAACATTGTAAATTAATTTGTATTCAGTGCAGCTCTGTACCAGGCTCTATCTGCTGCAGGCCCTGATCAATTGGGTGGCTGCATGTTGCGAGGAGGATCAATGGGTTACATGTTTGTATTAATAGAAATCAAGAAATTGATCAGGCATAACTGTAATGTACCCTCAAAGATAAATGCTTTGCCCCATGGAAAAGTTCTTTGTGGGTGGTATTGACTTCACTGATGAGGCCCTCCAGACCCAAGAGTAAAAATAGATAAGGAAGGGGGGTTGAGGTTGAGTCGTAGCACAATGAGAAATGTGGAGAGCGAAATGAGAGTGTGAATGGTAATAATGAAAGTGCTGGCTCTCAGACAGGCCATCTTACTTCCATCAGTGCCAATTTATTTGCTGCTGTTTCATCATTGTCTAATGTAGAGAGTTCAATCACAGCGCGGACATTCTTAACCTCAACTAACACTCATTTAAGCTCATACATCTTTTCAAGGGAACATAATTTCTTCTAAATTATTTCAAAAATGATCAAACGTTGTCAGCTGAAGTACGGAAGAAATATCCACTTATAGTTATTGAGGCACAGTTACTCTAGACATTATTTTTCTGTTGATGAACACTATTTGACACACTATACCGTTTTTATGAGATCTTTCTACAGCAGACTGCGTCATTCTCAGTTGATCAAAGATTGTCAGTCTGATAAGCTGCCAGAGGTGATAAATGGTAAATGGACTGTTCCTTTCTAGTCCTCTGACCACTCAAAGTGTTTTACACTACTAGTCACATTCACCCTTTCACACACACATTCATACGCTTAATGGGTACAGAGGCTACCATGCAAGGTCCCAACCTGCCTATCAGAGGGAACTAACCATTCACACACATTCACACACTGATGGCACAGCCATCAGGAGCAATTTGGGGGTGCCCAAGGACACTTTGACATGCAGACTGGAGGAGCCGGGAATCAAACTGCTGATCATCCAATTAGTGGACGACCAGCTCTACCTGCTGAGCCACAGCCGCCCCAATGATCCTTCCACAGGTAAAATGAACAAAATCTCGTCTAGTTCAGATAAAGTATACTGTATGAAACGTAGCACTTACTGTCCTGCTAATGACAAGTGAAAGGATTGCAACATCAGTCTGTTCAAGACTTTGCCCAGAGCAAGATAGGTCTCAAACTCCTGGCCAGATTACTATGAAATATTGTATGATTGGTGACACTCTCCATCCTCAATATTCTGTTTTTAATCTTCATTCTTCTCCTTATCTACTCTGTTATTCTCTCTGTGCTTACCATATTAGATTTCTTACCTTTCATTTTTGAAATAATCTTGGTTCTAGGGGGGTAACTTTTGCTGCTGCAATGTTATCCACAGTTAACATTGCCCCTCCAACTTTATTACAATACGTTGTGGTAAATGTTCCACCCTAGCAGATGGTGTTTCGTCTAGACAGACAAATCCATAAGTTAGAACAGCTCATCTCTGCTGGCCATTAACTCTAGCATCATCATCAGGTCCAGGACCAACACTTTAGTCTATGATAATGTCTCAGATATTCATGGTCCCCAGATGATGTATCTTAACGATTTTGCTGGCCCCTAACCTTTGTCTAACACCACCACCATGCCAACATTTCTACTTGTGCATGATGCATGATGAATAACAATCTAATGGAAAGACTGCCATGAAATGTCGTGAGCACATTCCTGTTATCCAGAGATGGAACCCTTTCCATTTTGGACACTTCATTTCCTTTTGCAAATGTCAGCTGTGCACACAAGATAACTTGCCATGAAATGTCCTGAGCACATTCCTGGATTAGAATTATAACATTTCTTACTTTTGCTCTGAAATCTTTTGTCTCTGAGACCATAGCAATCTTCATTGCTGGAGCTTTTTTTTAATACTTCCAGGAAGGTTGGGAGCAATATGTCAGTGCTCCACAGAATGAACTAGTGGAGTTTGCATTAGGTCACTGAACACAACAAGTGCAATAATACATACTTCATATGTGCTTCTGTCTAAAGCACTAACTAAATGACTTCCTATTGACTCTGAGGGCTGGAGAAGCATCATAATACTGCTCAGGAGGATCTGTCCACTGTTGACATGGTGACAAAACTACACTCGCATCACAGTCAGTTTAATTGATTCAGTGTACTTATCTTATTCATTAATATTTCTAATATTATTATTATTATTATATATTATTATTATTATTATATTATTTGCTTGTAATGATATGATGCTGGAGGGGTTGTTTTCCACAAAGAAAACATTGGGTCATTATTCATATTTAATTGTTCTTCTCATGCAGAGATAATAAAAGTCACACTTTGCATAGAGTTACAAAATCGGAGAAAATATTTTCTATTGATTTAAGCCGTGAGTCCTGGAAAAGATGGGTCATTTTCAAATTAACTCCTGTTCTCTCGCTGTTATAAATTATGTGCAGTTATCTATTGTATCTGCAAACAAATACTATATTAATGAATACTGTGATAAAAGTGATGAATATTTTCAAAAGAAAGAAACAGAAGTGCACAAGCAAACCTCCTGTCATGGATTCATGGTTTTTGGACTCTCTTGGTTTCCTGTGTTATACTTCTGTTGTTCAGTCCTTTTGGTCATTTGGTTTTGCTCATTTATCGTATTTGGGTTGTTGGTTTGAAGGACGTTCTTGCATTCTTGGTTAGTTGTGGTGTTGTGTAATTGAGTTTGTGTTCATGTGTATTCTTGGACAGTTTAATGTATGCTGGGTTGTATTTTGAGTATTGTGTTTTCTGGGTTTTGGTTTTCTGTTTGCTCCGTGTTTCCCTCCTGTGTTCCTGCACTCCTTCCAAGCCCATTTTTCCCCTCACACCTGTCCTGCATCATGTTTGTTAGCCCTGCCTTGGTCTCAGTGGCTACGGTCGAAATGTCCCTCCTATCATCTTTTCCTAACTGCTTTTCCTTGATCTTGATGGAAAACATCATAAGGTCAAGGTATGAAGGAGAAGTCATAAGGACTTAGGAAAAGACAACTGCAGTGCTAAGAGAATCTGACTGCACTTACACTGGGCTACGTAATTGTGCGACGGTGGATGTTATTGACGTGGGTCTGCCGTGGTGAAACTACAATATTCTGAAGATGGACTACAAAAAGCGCATCTTAGATACTTCGCCCCAGTCATTCTTACCGTGTTGTTTCATGCACGCTATATAAACATGGACAACACAGTGAAAAATATTACTTCATTACCAAGGTCAAAATTGAATTAAAAAAGGAATATAGTCGACCAGTCACAAAACTGAGATTAAATTATCACATTGAGAATTCTTGCTCACACTCACCCTCCTGAATCCCAATTATTGTATGAAAATAATAGTTAAATATATGAAAGATAGGCAGAACATGTTACTACTGTACATATCATCATTCTTAAGTTTCAAACATGATGAATTAAAAATATTATCTGACTAAAAACTCATATCCCTGTTTCTGTGTTATGGTTAATATGCCAATTATGATCTGTTATTAGCCTATAATGCATATAATAGCTTAAGAACCACCATACAACCCAAACACCTTGAAACGTTGATTTGATTGCGCTTTAGTTGTTATGGTTGATCCAGGCTGTGGGTCCATGTACCCTCTATCCAAAGCTCTGTTCAACTTGTTTGATAACAGGATAAACAAATAGTCAACACATTATTTTGTTGCCATTTTTCATGTGAAGAAACGGCGTGTCTGGAGTTTAAAATAATGAAGTGCCTGGTGCGTAAATGCGCACAGCGTCTCTCTTAATGTGGGTGATCCCCGCAAGTATTCTATAAACTCAAGCAACATTACAGTCGTTTTAGTGCCAAATTCCCTCATTTTGTTATGATCCGTCCACTGGAGCTCAACAGGGAAACACTGTACAGGGAAAGAAAAAGTGGAGAGCAGTGTAACTTCATTGATTATTCAAATCTCCAGACACGCCAACAGGACCGGTTAGGATCTAATATTAATTCATGTTTATTGACAGTGTTTCTTAGTTGAGCTACAGTGGAAGGATTATTAAATACCTGCAGCGATCAACCCCCCCACCCCGCAGCAGAAACGATAAGTGCGTTTCCCCATTAAGACAGATGCTGTGTGCATTTACGCATGCGGCACAGAAGCGCAACTTCATTGATTATCTATCTGTCTATGCTATAGCAAGCAAGTCAATGACAGTGTTTTTGTAGAGATGCAGTAGGGCAGATAATACACATATAGCAATAAAAGCGAAAAACAAGTTGTTTTCTGGTTTTAGTTTAATTTCTATTCCAATTGCTGATTTTAAGACGAAAAAGGAAAAGCATGTGAATTTCTGTTTTTCAATTCACATGAAAACCGTATAATGTATCGCATAATTGTTTATCCTGTCATCAAACAAGCTGAACACAGCTTTGGATACACGGACCGCTGTGGATGTGTAATGTGGGTTTAATCGTTTGAGTTTGTGAATGATGTGTCACTTGCCTCCGCAAGGAATTGTGGGACAGAATAATCTCCTTTCCTTTTGTAAAGGATGGTCAAGTGTAACCTTGCTAAAGGAGATCAGAAAGGACGCACTTACGCACCTTTCTTTAGCATTTAGAGAATTCAACCAGCTCTTATCATGGCTGCCACTTATATACTTCTGGGTCATTTCACTCAGTTAGGAACCTTCCTAAGCAAAAAAGACTATTCAACTGCAGCCAGTGTTTTTCCCCAGCCTGCTGTTACCTTCACACCTGCCCTGTATCAGTTCTGTCAGCCCTGCCCTGCTTCCAATGTTTCCCTCAGCCCCAGTCTGCCCTTGTGTCCTGCCACTCCTTGTATTCCTTGGTGTTTGACTAGTTCAGTTTGAATTTAAGTCTTGGTTTGCAGTTCAGTTTTGTTTGATCCTCTGTTCTGATGAGTTTGCGCTGTTCCATCCAGCCCGTTCAGTCGTTTCCTGTATGTGGTTTTTTGCTCAGCTCAGCCAGCTTTTGTTTTTGCCTGCACATCCAAGAATAAAGATTTTTTTCTTCAACCCTGCTTTTGCTTCTTAGTCTCTGCATTTGGGTCCACCTGCTCCGCAACCCATGACACCTCCATGGAGGCATAAAATTACATGATAACAAAAAGCTGTAAAACAACTATAAATGTAAATATTAGTGGGTAGATAATCTGTCTTTTTTTTTTAGAAGGTTTTATATATTGTGTTACAACAACATAAGTTAAAGTGAATGAATTGTAAAGGTGTATATATCAGTATCTGTGTATATGTTGTTAAATAATAAGAAGACATTGCAGTACAGAATATGCATTTCAATGGTGTGAATTATAAGTAAGTAATGTTTATTTATTTAGCACTTTTCTAGATCAGACATCAAAAAGTGCTTTACAATACAAGATAAGACAAAGCAGTACACTGTATATAAAAAGATTAAAACAAATTAAAAAAAATAAAAATTAAACAAAATAGAGAAAGAAATTGTTTAAAAAAAAAAAAGCACTGCAGCACTACAACTCAAAGGGAATTCTATGCTGCTTTTTATCAATATCAATTGCCGTTCATAGATATTGTAGAGCGAAATACAGTATGGTGATAGTGAGGGAAATATTGTGGTTATGGCAAATAAACTGTAGTTAAAGTATGTTTAAGGGTAGACGACTAATACACTTTACATTTAGTGCCTCCACAGGGAGGTGGTCAAGGTGCAGATCAGTTGCCTGAACCACCTTTGCCAGTTCTCCTCTGAGCAAAGATGCAGCTCTTCAACTCTGAGCACATCTTGGATATCTCAGCTCCTAAATCTGTCCCTAAGTGTAAAGCCCAGACACCATGTTTGGGAAACTGGTTAGAACCATTTGTGCTGTATCTGCTTTCTTATTATTTTGGTCACCACAATACAATAGTTTGTAGTAATAGGAGCTTATCAGCGCCACCCTCTTCATCACAGCAGTCCAATACAACATCAGCACCACATGCCACAACAGTGTGTTCATTCATTTCGGTATTATAATTCTCCAGTCAGTCATGTTTTTTTTTTTTTCTTTTTCTTCACTAAAACAGTGTCATTTGAAATCACTGTCAAAGCTTTAATGGAAAGCTGAAGGGCAGAAATGTGTAATCTCTGCCGTTATATTTCTCTAGCTTGGCGTACACAACCATAATTATCATTTTACTCATAGGGTGACCTCATTCAATTGAGGGATACGTACTAAAGGACAGTGAATCAATAATGGACCAGAAGCAATTATAAACTAGCTAATTGCAAAAGCATTTTCTAAGTCAATTGACTAAGTAGCCTTCAATAACAGCTGCTCTTGCCAAGGAAATTATGCATGCAAGTGGAAGGGTTGAATTAACGTAGGAGAATTGGTTCTTAAAGGCAAATGTCTCCAAGTGATGACTGGAAATGAAATACATTCACTTCACTGCATCAGACTTGTATCTGCATGAACTGTCTCTCATTCTCAATGCCCCCCCCTCTCTCTGCCAATAGCTTTAAGACAAAATAAGACTGACTGGTGTCCACATAGTTTAGCTAGAGCTTAGAGCTATTTCACATGACAGATATACATTTATATTATCTATGCCAATGAGTTTGGATAATGCATTCATCAATTACACTCCTCTGAAGTGGTTAAGTGTAGGCAAATTCAAAATGAGCCAGTTGCAGCTATGGAACATGCTTACAGATGAGATTTTACAGATTTGATTAAAGAATTGCCCATTTCACAAAATATCAAAGTAATATCAAAGAAGTCATCGGAGCTGGACCAAGGCTGGATTACCAACTAGGCAAAGCGAGAAACTGCCAAGGGGCCCTAGACCCCAGGGGACCCAAATCTCCAGGTTTACTTCATATCATTTGGGTCTACATAATTTGATTATTCGCAAATTAGTGAGAAATTTGCACCACTGATCCTCCATCTTGTGGTCCTGGTCTTGAAGAGGGACTCTATCAAAATCTAGTTTTACGATGTGAATTGTTTTAGTTGATCAAGCTTGTTTGTTGTAAAGTTGTGTTTTATCAAACTGCACACACAAAAGAGAGGGCAAGGTAGTATTCCATCATCAGGCGTAAGGCTGCAAATAACTATTTTCAATAGATTTGACAGAAATGGTCTTTAATAATCGATTGATTGTTCAGGGTATAAAATGTCAGAAAATAGTGAAAAATGTTGATCATTATTCCCTGAAGCCCAAGATAATATATTGAGAGGACTTGTTTTGTCTGACCAACAATCAAAAAGCCAAAGATGTTGAGTTTACTATCAGGGAAACATTTCAGAAGCTGGTACCAGTGTTCGTGTTAAAAAATTAAAATTCGGCTCTAGAGTACTACAAAGTATAATGAGGATTGTGAGGGGCCCAACAACAAACCTTTGCTCTGGGGCCCCATATGAGGTTAATCAAGCCATGAGTGGCCCATGGGCCAGTTGTAAGATAGCTGTGACCATTAACAATCCTTGAATCTTGCTTTAAAGTTTTAAAGACTTACATGCTCCTGTATTGTTGGTTTAAATAACAGATGTCACCAGTGGTAGATTATATCAGCTGAACCTAACATTAATTCCTGGTTTAATGGTTAAAATGAAACATTTAAGCTAAGCTTATGAACTTAATAGTTGAGTTCATTGGTATCTCCAATATTTCGAGCAAGTAGCTTATAAAATACAACTGTTCTTTCAGTGTCGGATACATTTATATCAACATTTTGTGTTATGCTGCTCCTCTCATTTTATGATTGTAAGTAAAGATTTTTAATACCGATTGAACATTAATTAATAAAAAATGTAGTGTCTGTGCCTTCTAATTGAACAAAGGAGATTATAAACCTAAATTCAATCCTAACATTTTTTTTATTCATACCTTTAGCTGGATTCAACACCAGATTCAGATTTGAGTGTAAACCCAATGTTCACTCTCCTTTTTGCTCTGGCTTTGAGAAAAATTAGTTGACCTCTCTGCTGTTTCATGCTTGGCTAGTATCAAACACTCACCTTGTGTGACCGTGTTTGCTAGGAACTGCTGTTTACTAAGTATTAGCAGCAAAATGTACTTAAAGTATTGAAGTAAAAGTGTAGAAGTGCTAGTTTTGTCCCTCTGACTGATATATGAAGAGTTCATTTGCAAAACCTGATAAACGCCATCCTTTTAAAAAATGAACTGACTGCCATGAGTTACTAAATACATTTTGTCACAAAACTGTTATTGTCCATTCCCAGTGCATTGCAAGCTCATGTTTTACCGCAGAGAACGTTAAACGCCAGTGCTGTTCTAGAACGGAACCCGATAAATCCATTAGGCTTAGAGCACACAGTATTCAGGTTACACAATCTGGCAGCGAATATGTTAAGCCAGAGATGTGCTATCTGAAAGCTAATTTTGTTGTAACTTTACCCTCTTAAAGCCTCTATTGCATGGTGTTGCCATATGCCATATGAATTTCCCTTTAGCCTTATATATCCCATTTATTTGCACTAACCTTGGCAGGACTGGATTCAGGTACTACAAACAGTTCTCAGGTTAGTGTGGCGACCTCTGCTGTGTTCTGGTCAGAAGTGCTCTTATGATTCACCTAACTGTTTTGTTTCAGGTGGATAATCAGTGCCAACTGGCCCGGTGTTCCCAGTCTACAAAGTCCCAGTTGCTCCTAACACATTCTCTCTCTCTCTCTCTCTCTCTCTCTCCTTCCCTGCAGGCATGCATTTGGTTATGGTGCAGCCTTAGTTCCTTTTTATGTTATGTTAAGCACCTTACAATATACACACACCATCTTCACTCTCATGCACATCCTACACTTCTGATTCCACTTACCTCCACACTCCATTTTCTTGTGTATTTTTGTAATGTATTTAGTTAATCTCAGTTTGATTAAGTAAATTACTTTTGTTAAAATCTTTAATATGGTGTTTCTCCTCATATTTGTCATGGCCCAAGAGCCAGGTTGTGACAATAGATTCTTTCATTCCCATTGGAGATCCTAAAGCTTTATTATCTGATGATTTTTATGGTTCATCTAACTATTTTTATTCATTCTATTGGTTGCTTAATTGTTGGTTGCTGTTTCTTGCATTGCATGTTGGTGGTCTGACTGCAGCTGTTTTCTGTTGTCAGGCCTCTCTTGAAGATATCTTGATCTCTGAGACTTAACTATCTGAAGTTTCGTGTCAGTCTGGAAAAGTTTTAGAACGTGTTGGCATCCAGCAGGCAGAACAGTGGGTGGTGTTAATGTTAAGCCAACTGTAAGAATACTTTTAATAGTGCAAGGATTGAAATTCACTATGATCACTGTAGACATACCAAACTTTTTAAACTTTCAATTTTACAGTTTGAAGGACTCATGTATCTCTGATGATTACAACAAAATACATGAATTTACAATAATTTGTCCAAATTTCATACAGGCATCAACAGAGAAGCTCCACTCAAATGGTCTTGTTTTTACTGCCTCTGTCTTTTCTTTTTTGAAGTTTGGAATATGACTAGTTTCTAAATTTAGCTTTTGAGCTTTGTTGAGAATAAATTTCTTCCTTCTGTCTTACCATCAAGCCTCAAGACTTCAGAAGCTGGGGGATAAAAATAATTCATGTCTAAACACATTCACCTCCCATACGGCCGCTGTAAGGTGGGGTGAAGGTGTGTGTGGCTGCCGTTGTTGCAGTTGTAAGTGCAGGGAGAGGTCTTCCTGTCAGTCCAGCTGAGCGCAGCTTTGGCAGTCTGACAGTGTGATTGATTTTGTTATATAAAACCTGATAGATTTTCTGCTGATCCGGCACCACTACGCACTGCAGCTGAGCCCTTCTCTTTTTTTTGCAATGACCATGATACATTGCCTGAAATATCGAAGTTGGACACAGTGGGAGAAAGGCTTCAGAGGTGTCAAAAATATAACAGCAGGAATGATTTGCTGTGCTGTTGTATTTTGTCAGACAGGGTCAGCGCCACCGCTAGTGAAATACAATTGTCCGTTTAAAAGGGAATGCAACTCAATTTTTGCATTTATGTTATTAAAATGACCAAAGACAGTTTAGCATCTATTACTGAACATGAACCGTTATCTCTCATCAAGTAATGATGGTGTCACACAGTATTTGAAGGTGCTTTAAATCCCCTATGGGTTCAATTTTAATGTGATTATAGAATTGGTCATTGCCGTTCATGTGTTGCTTTCAGACCATTCATTCCGTGTTCCTGGATCAGATGCATGTAGGTAGGGGAAGTAGCAGTGTACATTGCAAGCTGCCATACTGTCTTTTTTGATACTTCCACTGGAGGGTGCCAAAGTTGGAAATTTTCTAATTCTACATTGGTTTTAAAGGTACCCTGTGGAATTTCTGACCTTAAGTAACACTATAGGGCAGTTTTTGTTTTTTTGTTTTTTTTAAATTACTGGGCCGTCATCTTGTCTTTTGTCGTCCACACGCAGAGGACGCATGCACACTTTTTCATCCGGTTTGGTGGGTCACTGTGTAGTTCAGGGAGAATCAGTACCACCACACACTGATATTCTCTCACTCCCCCCATGGGTCTGACCAAGAGACAATGAGAATGCCATAAAAATACTTGTGAAAAATCATAAAACAACCAAACTCAAAAAACACCACATTAAGGCTTTAAATGGTCGCTTCACCCAAATGACAAAACAAAGTTATCTCATTTACCCCTGGTTTTATTTAGCCATGCAGATAGTTTCAATTTTATGGCACAAACACTGTCATGGTAAAGAAAATCTATAAAATAGCATTGTTTATGACCATCCAGGTACCCTATTGTGGCAGGATGTGGAAATCCTGAATAAAATCTAACAAGAAAGTTAGTCTCCTTTTCTTCATAAAGACAAGTCACATGACAATGTTCAATGACTGAGTGCACAGAGTGAATTCTCATCAATCTAATTACATAGAAGATTCCTCTCTGCTGGTCAAATTTAATTCAAATTCTGCTGCTGTCTCAGACCCTTGTGAATGTTAACCCCTCGTGCAAAAACTTGTCCACCAAAACCACCGATTTATTTCCACCAGAGTTGAGACCTGTGTTTGGTGATGAGTAATGACTCGAAACTAGGAACAGCGGGAAGTGATGGTGTTTCTTTGACTCAATGGATGTTGGAGAGGCTCCGGAGGGATGAGAAGAGACCACAGTCAGAGAAACTAACCCTGTGACAGAGTTTAGGCAGTATGAGGCCTACAGGGAGCTGAGGAGATGTCAATTTTTCTGTGAAAAGTATTATTGCAATTACAGTGAGGAAATTCAGTGTGCAAGAAATATGATAATTTATTATAATAACTATGGTGGAAACTGCTTATAATGATCACGGATAGTTATCAACTGTTTATATGTATCAAAAAGCTCTGGACAGAATCATTCCTATACAAATGCTGTTTAAGTAATTTGCTTATAGTAATCAAGTAAACCGCTTACAGTGTTCATTTTGGGTCTTTTCATACATGACAACATGGAAAAAAAAATTTAAACTGCAATAATTCTATATACTTACTTACTTTACTCCCATGATACACATATGATTTATACTTACTCCCAGTAACCCCTCTGCTTCCGGCTGGTTACCTGAGGCAGGTGCTGCATGCACATTGAAATCATGACGGTAAAGAGTCATTTTCTCTTAATGAAAAACATAGTCTCCTTGAAGCTTATGACAAATTGCCAAAAATGAGCCAATCAGATGCAGCAGCAAAACCACAGCAAGATACAGAAGTGAAGCAACAAGCGTTTGAAACAGCTGTAATGTATTTTGGAACAGTCAATAAAATTGTGAAGCTGTCTGTTTCATTACTTTGTTTATGTAATAAATATAAAAATGTCGATTAAATGGTAATCTGCATGAGGTATAAAGAAAAAATCGGTTGTAATTATCATCCGCTTATAGTGATCAATTTGACCCAGACAGATGTGATCACTATAAGCTGTTTCCACTGTATAGAAAACTATTCCTTCAGATATGTGCAACCCACAATGACATACAAACTTTACACTATGTAATGTGTCCCTCTCCAGGAATATAAGGTTTTCTGAGGGATATTTAACACATCATTGGGCCCTTGTAAAGGTTTAAAAGTCTCAGGTGAATATGAGACTGTGTACCCCAGGCTCTGGCTGATGCTATATCATGATATCATTTGCTCTCTTTCAAGTCCTCCACAGTCTGCCATAGGTCCAATCTCTTTTATTCTCACTGCCAATCCATTTATGGCCAGTGTACACAGGATCTGGCTGCAAAACCAAAAATTTAAGCTAAGCTCAGTCAGAGATACTTGTGTCAAGGAATTGACCATTTATAGAAAATGATCATACAGTTAGATTTGGCGGAAAAGGCTCTGCTGTTAAAGGGAGCACTCAAAGAATCTGAGCAGCGACGAGGATTCTGCTTAGAAAGCTGATTCCCCAAATAAACAAACTTGAACATTAAATCTCAGTTAAAATCAACAATGTGAAATACCACATTAGGAGGAGGATGGGGTGATGGAGGGAGCTGCAGGAGCAAACTACATAGGGACTCGGACTTGAGTCAGACTCGAGACCAAGTCCCAGACTTGAGTACTACAACAATGATGGATGTTACCAGTCGCAGCTGTGGATGTATCAGCAGCTGTGTCCCTATTCAGGGGCCGTGTCCTTCGAAGGACACAGTCTGCAAAGGCTGGTTCTTTGTAGACTATGAAGGCTGAACCAAGCGTTGTTAAATGAGACAGTCTGGTTTATACAGGATTTTGTATTTGTGTCACTAGCTGTTCCTGCTCTTACCCTTGTGTCACAAAGCGTTGGTCCTGTCGCCTAACAACCTTGACAGCTGCAGTTGACAATCAGGACACAGCTAGTAGAAATGGAGCCTGAAATTTTAATTTTATTATTGTGGCACCTCATTCAGGTCCAGCAGCACTATCAGGTACTCCCTGCTCATCTGAACCAAAATGTACATAAAGACATTTTCTAAGGCCTAATATTTAAAACATTGAATTCAAATTTTAAAAGGACCTGCAGACACTCTGTTATTCCACTTCTTATGTACTTTATTTATGTTGTAAATATTTGTAAAACTGCTGTAAATGAAATAAACAATGTATTTAACAATTACTTTTGTTTTAATTTATTCATTCAATATTTTTTATTTTTCAACTAATCTCTTGAGTAGAGAGAAGAGCCTATCCATTCCCTCTCGGCTCTCCTGTGCTCTCCTCTCCTGCCTCTCTGCAACCTTCATGAGCTGAAAAAGCTCATCCTCTCTCCTTCTCTTAAGTGGCTCTGGCTTCTAAAGATGGGAGGATGCAGTACAGTCATTCTGCAATTAGAGCAGCAGCGCACTTGCTGACAGCAGCAGCTCAGCTTCGACACAACTACCTGACTGTACTGTGACAAAATAATCTCAACTCAAAGCTCCACTAACACTTTTTTTCTCACAAAAAATAACCTCATTGACAGAGATACAGCAGCTAAATTATGTTATTCAGTCTGTAATGTAGCTACAATAAAAATCCAAACTATTATGTAGTGTAATAAAAAAACAAAATTTAATATAGACTGATGTGTTCATTTTAATACATTTATATGCATGTAAATGTGGTGATATCTATACATATAGAGCCCCAGAGGCAGCACTGTTGTTCTGCCCAGTAAAAACATGGAGCTTCACTTTACATTCAGACAAACTAATGTGGCCGCTACAATTATTAGATTTCATCTCTGAGACCTACATTTATCTTCCAAAAGGAATTATATCATATATCAAAATGCTGTGGAGACGTTAGAGCCAGCAGTAAATCACCAAAGAGCTGCACAGATCAGTTCATCGAATCATGTTTTCCCCAAGGTAACAACCAACGTTAACCGGCCAATCATCTCAGGAGTTGGGCTGCTAGTGGCTGAGATGACCGGCTGGTCTCACCCAGCCAGCAGCTCCTCACATCTCTGAAAACGTTGGAGCAAATTTTCAAATAGGTGTTATTTGGATAAACTGGCCACATATTGGGAATCTACATGGTTACTCTCTTGGCTAGGTTTTGGGTGTTTGGACTTGGGCCGATTTCAGCTGAGAATTGGCACATTTGGACCAAATAACCAATGGCCACAATTATTAGTTATATTAATTTTCAAAAAAGAACAAAATTAGAATAACATTTAAATTAGTAAATTATTCATATTTTCAAGATATACAAGGGAAACATTTATACTTGGCAAATTTAATTACCTTTTTTAAAACACTGAAAAGAATGAATTTTAAACCCTTTTCCCTGTCATAATAGCTCATAATTTTTGTAACTTATTTTTTACCTGAGTAAGGTAGGGGTGATCGTTCTTCAACCCAGTTGCATTCTGCAGGTGTCCTCTGGGGTCAGGTGTCCACTGATCTAGACTGCCGCCCATGTCTTGGCCCCAGTTGTGGGCACATTTGGCCTCAAGAACTCCTCCCTACAGCAATCACACATTACATAACCATCACACGATGCCCCAGTGAAAGGTTTGTCCAGTGAGACTCTGAATCCAGCCCTCTTCACCTGCAAGTTGACATGCGATGTTCCCACTTGATCATGCAGATAATTCTGGATGGAGGTTCCTTGTTTTGGTTGGCCTATCCCTAATGCTAACTTATATGTTTCAAGGGCGTCAATCTCAGCGTCCTCCCCCAGAGGATAAATGGTGTTTTAATGGCTCTGTGATGAACTGTTTTTCCCCTCCAGTGGGCGTGGTTTTCAGAGTATGATGTGTTGCGCTCCGTCTCTATAGTTGTGTGAACAAGTGTGGTCTCAGCAATTTAACACATATAGTAAACTTAATAGTTATTTCTTGTAAGGTATACTATTCGCATTTACAGTGTTCTTTTTTGATTGTGTATATAAATTAATTTATTGGCAATTGACTTAAAATATATTTTAATGATGCATTTCATTTGTTTCATCTACACACATACACTGCAAAACTAGCCAGTGAAAGAAAGAAGGAGTGTAACAGGCTGTTAAACCTCCTTTCAGTCTCTTCTTGCTCTCTGTGATCATATACAATGTTTTAATACATTCACAATATAGTTGTTCTCATTTACATATTTTTCAGTTTCTGTTTTCAGATAATGGAACAGTTATGAAATCTGATTTCAGCTAATATGTTGATTACCAAGCTGCTGAGGTGCAAATTAAATCATTATTTCATGATCACCACATAATCAGAAACACAGGTTAATGACAGTAGCTGTGCTTTGAGATCAGCTGTATTGACATTTAAAACAAGTGATAACAGAGAAAGTTAGAAACAACAAAAGGTTACCATTTTCAATTTCAGCAACAATGCATCTGTTGCCACATCTAGATGAGCTGCAAATCAAGTCAATTTTTATTTCTATAGCCCAATATCACAAATGAGCCTCAGAGGGCTTTACCATCAACACAACATCCTCTATCCGCAAACTCGATCTGAACAAGGAAAAATTCCCAAATGTGTATTTATGCTTGTAAAACATAAAAAGTCAGAAAACAACTATCTCATAAATAAGGCTGTTAAGGAACAGACAGTCTGATTCTGAAATGTTTCCAGTGGACATTAGAATATTTGTCCTGCTACACTTCTGAAATATATTTTTTTTCATTTGGTTTCAGATGCACCTATGTTGACCAGAAATTATTAAACCAAAGGTATGATCATACATGTGACAAATCATGATTTTAAAATTAATTTCATGCATCACAGTATATCAGTAAGCTCTTCTGGGCCATTCTCTGGAAGGACACCTGTTAATACAGTGACTGGCAGGTTATTAGCCTAATCCACGATACTCAGAAACCCTCTTGTCAGTTTGAGTAGTCTAGGGAAATTAAGTCAAATTTAATATTTCACCATGACTTCTTCTCAATATACTTCCAAACAAAGAGGGAGATAAGTTTCTCCTATAAAAATTGTATGTTTATAGTTATATTTCTCTGCAGAAAATGAAAATTAAACATAAATGTTTAAAAATCTGTATGTATATAAATATCTAAGATATTTAAGGAAGGCTAAAGCTCCACTTGGTGTCAGCTCTTGTAACGTCTCCTTTATCACAGCCACCTGTTACTATCCCAGTATCTCCTCCCACGCAAGCATCAGATCAGGTAATCAATCATTCTGCACTCAGCCAGCTTGTTTACAATCAGCCACAATCTCAGATCAAAGCTTTCAATTTACAAAGGCAACCCTGAAACTGAGCGACCTGAGGTTTTAATTGTTGGAGACTCTATCATCAGATTTGTAAAGCCTCCTGGTGCTATTATATATAGTCTCTCAGGAGGCGAGACGGATGATTTTGTTGAGCTAATCCCAGCTCTCCTCAACATCCATCCCTCTGTCCACACTGATAGCACATGCTTGCACAAATGTTGTCATGTCCAGGCAATCCATTAAGCTGTATTATGAGCTTGAGTCTCCAGCCTCCACAGTTGAAAGGCTGGGGAGGAGGTGTGTCCTGTCTGGTCCCACTCCCACTATGACCAAGAGCTCTGAAAGTTAGAGCTGTTTTTTTAGTCTGCATCTCTGGATGCAAAATTTATCTACTGCGACTGGACTTGGTTTTATTAGTCACTTTGATTCATTCTGGACTGAGTGGGACCTGTTCAAATATGATGGACTGCATCCCAACAGGAACACTGATTTACAATTTTATTAACTTTATTACTTTTAGTCTTAACTGATGGTTTCCCCAACAAGACCCTGCTCAGCATCCTGACAATGCGGGTCCTGCTGGTGCGGGTTTTGTTTCCCTCACTAATTCATTCATTCCTGATAGGATTACTGAAAGGCAGTGTACAAAAACCAAAATCTACTCACAGTTCACACAGAAACATCTCATCATAGTTAAAACCACTTATTCAATCCCTGCTATTCCCGCTCCTACAAATACCCCAGTGTCTGCATCTGCTTCACACCCTTTTCTTAGTCCTCTAGGCTTTAAGAATAGAAAAGGTTTAGGTTTCATTCACTTAAATGTGCAGAGCATTATTCAACATGAAAAACTGGACCAGCTGAAAATCCTGGTAATTCAAACCAATTCTGATGTTATTGTTTTATCTGAAACACAGTCTGTGAGTGACTCTGAGGTTGTCTTGGATGATTATAACCTTTTTAGAATGGACAGAAACTCAAGGGCAGGTGTTGTGGCCATTTATGAAAGAACTTATTTTACCTACACTGTTCTTAATGCAGTCACAGTTGATAAATGTTTTGAGTTTTTGGCTCTGAAAGTAAATATTGCACATAATAATTCAGTTAAGGTGGTTGCAGTGTACAGACCTCCTTCTGCTTTTTCCTCACCTATTGATGAGCTAGCTCGTCTTTTAGCTCCATATATAAATTCAGAGATAATTGTTTTAGGTGATTTTAATTTAAACTGGCTGAGCTCTGCCTCTCATTATCTAAAAGAGGACAGCTAATTACTGATCCTACCAGGCCAAACTTAAATGACTTCTCTACTTCTCGAATTAATTGACTTAATTTTAACAAACAGAAATGACAAAATTACTCAATCGAGTATTTGAGCTTGATTTTAGGGATCATTGTCTGATAGCTTGTATTAGAAATACAAAGATTAAAAAAAAAAAAAAAAAAAAAAAAAAAAAAAAAAAAAAACAATGCCCTTGCATGGTGATTAGTAGGAATTTTAAATATTTTGTTAAGCTAGCCTTCCTGTCTGATTTTTATGAAAATGACATTATACTGTTAAAATCCCTCATGTTGACTTAGCTCTTGACACTTTTGTAAACCTTTTAACTCTGTAGTCAAAAAGCATGCACCCTTTAAAAAACATAGGGAATAGGTCAAGTCCCTGGTTCTCAGCTGAAATCTCATCCTTGCTGAAAGATAGAAAAAAAGTCTGGGCTCTTGCCAGGTATACTGGTGAACCTGGTCACTGGCTTACTTTCAGCTAAGCCAGTGACCAGTGAAGCCAGTGAAGCTAATTATTATTTGCTTTTAATTCCAAATTCATATTCAAATGTGTGTTGCTTTTAATAAACATTTTCTGGCTGCTGGCAACCTCTTTGAAGAAACTTATACAGGACCCCCTCTGTCCACTACTTATCCTGACTCTCAGGAGATGCCAAGGCCTTGTTTTACCCTACAGCTCTTCTCTTCCAGTGATGTGGTCAATGCCTTACTAGCATTAGATTTGAAATATTCATTTGCAGAGAATAAACTTGATCCTTACTTCCTAAAGCTTGCCGCCCCAGTTCTAGTAAGCTACATAACAAGGGTTGGGCATCGAGAAACGGTTCCGAATTGGAACCAGTTCCAAAATTCCAATTCCAAAGGAATAATTAAGAAATTTTAATTCCGATTCTGCTTATCAGTTCTTAAATGCGCTACATATCTGCAAGGATGTGACTATCTGCCAGGATGCTGTTTACTATTCTTCACTCAGGTTCATTACTGGTGATGCTTATAACATTCATCATTGCATCCTGTACAAAAAGGTTGGGTGGTCCTCTCTCTCTCTGAGAGGCGGGATATACATATAAATTTGTTTATTTACAAGGCCCTTATTGGAAAGCTGCCTTCTTATATTACTACCATGCTAGTTTGGTCCACCGGACCATATTACACTAGGACTAATGACTGGCTAATGCTCCATGTCCCTTGTGTTCATACAGAGCTTGGAAGAACTGCTTTTGGCTTCTTTGTACCATCCACCTGGAACGAACTACAAAGCACAAAATTAATTCATTGGTTACTCTTGGTCATTTTAAATCTGCAATCTCAAACCTTTTAACTTCTGTTTTTAATTGATTTTGTTGTTACTTTACTTATTAATTGTATTTATATGTTAGTTAGTAGTGTGTATATACAGCATAGTATATATTAGTTTTAATTGATTGTCTTCTTTCTTGCTCAACATCATTGTAAATGAGGGCTTCACCCTCAATGATTTTCAAGTTTAAATAAAGGCAAATATAAAAGTATAATAATTGTTTATTTCTAGAATAAACAGTTCATATTTCTAAATGATTTTTCAGGTGATTTGTCCTGTTTAAGAACACTCCATCACCCTACCTTACACACAATCATGTCCCAGGCCCACTATTCATATTCAGGTTTTATCAGATTAATTACTTATAATTATAACTGTTCAAAAAATGATCTGCATGCGGTTATTTGTTAAGAAGTTTTTTAGTTTGACATGAGAAATATAAAGAAAGGTATAAAGAAAGCACCAAATACTGATACTGACCTCGAAAAAATGGCTAATATGTATGTACATATATAGTTCCTTGGCTCTTTTGAGAGCACACTGTGCTACTTAGCAAAGTTTGAGCTCAGCAGCAGAAGTTAGAAAAATGGTTTAGCACTAATCAGGTAGACATACCAACTGACCTCCCCATTCATCTGCCAGCACACCTGCTTGCCAGCCATGACAGAGAAAACAGCACAGTTCCAAGAATATTACCTACAAGTCTCTAACGTACAGTAGTTCCCCCAAAACACACTTGTATTTGAAACTTCATCAGAAGAGAAAAGGAGCACTTACTGTTTCAGTAAGCAAGCAACATTTTTAAAAATGTTTTTTTATTTGACATGGAGCAAATAAAAGCAGTGCAGTGTAAAGTGATCATTACTGCCTTTGTCAACAAAAGTGCAGTTTTTTAGCAGTCACACAAGAGTTCACTGTAGTTTGCAGATGAAACAAGAGCAGTGTACTAGTTTGGTTTGAGAAGTTTGTATTATGATACAGATGTCACTCATTTCAATTGACGTGATTGCCGTGATAATGTCGCAGCAGCAGTGAAGGGGGTGAAATCATTTATCCAGGAGTAGCTACAGTCGGTTTTCAAATGGAAATGATAATGCTGTAAGCTGTACAAATGCAAACCAGCCAATTAAAGTAGTAAGGGAACTGTGATTCCTGTTCAACATTTAAGAGTTCCAAATAGTTCAAATGTGGAAAACCAAAAGTCAAGTTTACTAACTTAATTTGGTTCCTGTTTTTTTTTTAATCATCTATATTGCATGGGTTAGTTATACTCTTTTTCTAAAAGGTACTCACTCAATTTTAAAGGAATATCTCTAGTGATCACACATAAGCAAACAGGTTCTGATATTTAGATGCATTTATCACTTCCAAAGCTCCCCACTTGCCAACTGTAAATTAATAATTGTTTTTCTCTGTAGTCCTACTATAATGGACCAAATTGAGGGTGAAGCATTGATTAAGTGTCTTTCATTTGTTCCTTCAATATTCAGTGTAAAACTGACTCCAAAACACCCTGGATGTGTATCAACTCAGATTTAATAAATCGGCAGTTATAAAAATCTGTAAACTGCATCATTAAAGCAGATAGGCATTATCTGGGAAACATCACGTTTATTTACTTTACATGGGAGTAAAATTAATACTGAATTATATTAAATGTTTGTCAAATGAGTTAGTGTCTGTTTATGAGTCATCAAGAAATCAAGTTATCTTTTAGAAGGAGTAAATGTTTACCAGTGAATTAACCGATTAAAAATGTTTACTGTTACATACGTTTTGAATGCAGGACTTTTATTTTAATAACAGTTTAATGACACTTAACATCACAAATTGAACTGGCTGACAGAACACTACTCCTCGCTTAGCATGATGCTAACAACATATTAATACAATGGGAAATCCCATAGAAAAATGGCAGAGCTAGCAGAGTTGGTGTAACGCTATTTTACTTAAAACAATTACCAAATGTGATGTAACCCAAGCTGGAGCCTCTCTACACACCCTGGGACTCTGTATTGTGTTTCTTAGTGTGTGATAGGGTGGTGTGCGGAATCTAACACTGAAAATAACAAATTAATGCATGATTAAATTTAATAAGGCATATGATTTAGTGTGAAAATAAATTACATTTCATAACAAGACAGATAGCAGACAATAACTGAACAGCTAATTCTTCACCCTGCACCATTTCCACTAAATGGGTGCTGTACTTGTGCGCAGCAAGCTGGCCAACATTATGAGCAATATTTACATACAAAACACAAGTGCTTACTTCTCAATCTCACGCCAAAGTGAAAGTCAAAATCTTAATTAACACATTAGTTGAACAGATTGACTGGATGGATGTTTTTAGTTCAGATATTTTAGGATAATGGAGGCTGCCATTAACATTGCTTATCTTACGATGTAGTGACAGTAAACTTTAAAAAAAACGGCGTCCCACATGGAACAAATTTCAGAATTACAGTGTTCTGAACGGGACAAAAAAACGATAATACTGACTTCTTAGGGGAATAGACAGCGCAATAGTGACACCTAGTGGCTTATTTGGGCTACTGCCTTACGTGTACACACAACAGTATTTATGAACCCATAATAACTTTTAAGATGTAATAGGAGCATTTCCAAACAAACATAGCAAGGGAGCCTTAAATTAAGGCATGACAAACACACACAACTGCCGCTGCTATTCCTGGTTTGAGTTGTGGATCTGTGGTAAAACCCAGAGCCGACCTTTGAGTTGTCTTTCTTCTATGTTTTTGAAATTGGATTCAACTAAACTGATTTGGGGTTGTGAGGAAAATAAAATGGTCCCTTTACTAAGTGCATTGAACTCTGAGATTTTGGGATGACTTACATTTTTGCATTAAAATTAATGCAAAAGTTACTTTCCCTTATAACTAACTACTTTATATATGCGGTAATTGGTAAAGTAATTCAATTAATTTTTGAGAAAGGTAACTTGTAACTGTAATTAATTACTAATTTGCAGTAACTTCCCCAATACTATTACTTAATGATATAAATTACACCTGCACTTTTCCTGCTATGACTTGTCAAATGGTCTGCTGTGAAAAAGGTCTGTAGGCTCGCAGTCTCTGACATTTTTGGCACAGCCACCTCCACTTGGCTATCCTCCATCTCTACTGTTTCCTCATCTCCAAGGTTAAGTTTCAAATATTTAAAACCTCTCAGTCCGAGATAGGCCTCCTGGTATGTGTGTAAGTGCAGTGGGCTTACCTCCAGCTGTAAATGCTTCACTATCTCACTTATGACTTTTGCAGCTATAACAGATGAAATTCCATTCCATGTTTTCACTGCTGCCTTGCACCCAGGCATATTCTCACAGCAGGCACACACATACGCACGAGCACACCACTGATGATGGGTAGGAAGAAGGGAAACATGACAGGAAAGAGTAAAGTAAGATGGCAAATGAGACTAAAAGAGAAGGAGAAAAAAAAGGGATGAAATTAAAGCTGCAAGCAGCATTGGTCGGGACCTTGCACTCTGGCCCGTCAGGATCTTTGGCCAAATCTAACATTAAAAATCATATTTTAGTAGGAAATTTCGTTGCAAATCCATTGATACAGGTTTGAAAATGGTCAGACTTATATTTTAGATGTCAGAGTCATCTGTTTGACACAAAGTTCATGCCCATAGATTGCCTCCCCATTGGTTTACATTGTAAGGGTGTGATTTGTAGGTCTTGATGAGACGAATAATTGAGTTTTGGTTTCATCTCTCCATGACATTTCTATGGGCCATGGCGGCCATTTTAGTTACATGGTGCTAGAGAGCACATTTTGGCACTTTAGGGGTTAATTTTTACATTTTATCAAATTTTTCACTAGACCTGATGTGCGTGCCAAATTTGGTGAGTTTCTGAGCATGTTTAGGGGGTCAATTTTAGGGTTTAAGTGGTGTAGTAATAAAGAAAGAAAGAAAGAAATGCACGAAAAACAATAGGGTCCTCGTCCTTAGACGAGGACTACTGTTTTACAGTAGTCCTCTGCCATTTGGGCTCGGTCCCTAATTAAGAGGTAAATACGGAACAAGTGAAGTAAGGAAAGCAAGGAAACAAAAAGGGATAAAGGTGACTAATGAAGAAAACAATGAAGGAGGTTATTTTTTATTATTATCTTTAAATATTTTAACTACTGCAGTGCCACCATTACATTAGTTGATACAACTGTGCACCTGATTATTGTGAGAGGTTATAAAATTTATTAAATAAAAAAGCAAAAAGCATCAACCCCCTTAAGTCATTGTGGTGATTAATTGTGTCACATTCATCTCAATATTTCATGAGATTTTTGGGGTTTATGTGTTGGATTTTAAGTTATTTGCCATTTGAAATGTTAAGAAATGTGAATTGTTAGCCAAAAAAGTATATATCAGAGGCTACAAAGCTATGATGTTATCCAGCTAACTTAATGGATTTGCTCACACACTCCTCAAACCTATAACACTTATGGATACAAGACTATTGCTTTTCATGAAAGGTGGCAGATGATTGTTATATTGATGCCCTTTGTCATGAAATGTTTCCTTAAATATTTATGTGGAGTGCTTCTCGGCAGCAGTGTTATGTGTGAAAAAATGTGTGTGTAAACAAAGCCACCCAGATAACTGACTAACAACATAATCTAACTTTGAGACACAGGCCTCAGGTCCTGCTGATTCTTCATAGTAGTGGAAAAGATTGGAAGATGAATGTAATTTATTGGAGAATGCATAGGGGAATTCATGGAATTAAGCAATCAAGGGCCCCAAGCACAAAAGTTCCAGGGCCCAACAGATAAAATTGGCTAACCTATTCATATTGTAATATTGTATCTACGTCTCTGTATCCGCTTCCACTGTAAATTGGGGATAATTACACTGTGCATTGTTGGCTGTTATCTAAAGCATTACTGTTATTTCTTCTTTCAGGCTTTACATAGGCCTTATATCCATGGATTACCCACACAGGTGTTTTCACTTACTTTGATCAGAGCAACAAGACACCACAGGTTATATAGTTTCTTTAGCAAGTTAAATATCTTTGGTGTGTGACAGTTAGCTAACACAAGCTGCTTGATTAAAAATGTATCCCACCAAATGGCATACAGTCAATGACTGAAAAGTCAGGCAGGAAGTGTGATAAAGGCCAGTTTATACCTGTCTTTGCTCCTGTAACAGCTCTTATCAGATTACTCCCTCTCCCACAGACACAACACTTTGTTTTAGACATAAAACTCCTATAGCAAGAACGAACACAGAACAGTCATATCATTTATGGTCACAGTCTGTTGCATCACTGTGTTAATTTTTTTTCTGTCATATCTAGAAAGATTACAACAACACTGCTCATCCTTGCTGCACATCCAGCAACACAACTAGGAAATGTGTAACAGAAATGTGATGTTGTGGCTTTGTTAATTTGATAAATCCATCTTCACCACCACCTAAATGCCCCATAATAAAAACAAGTAAAAGCAAGATGTATTTTAGCTGAGTTCATGTTTTTATTCAGTGTGTTTGGTGCAGTTTGGTACCATGTAGTATTTTCTGTTTTGTGGTACAATATAATTTTTGCTACCTTCAAATTATTGGGGTTTTGGGGTTAAATGTAGTGTACTTAGTGGTACCACTTAATGGTACCACTCTAGGTACTGTTTGGGTCACTTCTGAGGGATGTGTAAGGTTGTACTTCATATTTAATACATTGAAATTCTATGGTGTCCATTTGGATGTGCTTTTGTGTACATATAGATACTCTTCTGTATGCTTAAAGTTATGATCTTGTACTTTGTGGTGTGCTTCAGGGTTCTTAAGGATACTTTGTGGGAGTGTAATGCAAGGCTACTGTCTTTATGTATTTGTTTCTGTTTATTTCAGAAAAAATATCTGTATACTGAACTTAAGGTTTTAACAGTTGGAAAATACAAGTCAGAATTGCACTGGGCCATATTGCATGATTTCCTTGAAAAACTGCAGATTGTCTAATGAGTAAATCTAAATCTAAATGAAGATAAAGTTTGTGAGAAGTGTGTATGATTAAAAATGACAAAGACGTTGACAAAACAATGTTTTTTTTAAAAGTCATTGTACATGAAATGTACAACAAAGTACGTTTAGAAGTGTCTGATTAAAAATTTGAAACCTACTGATAAACATTTAAAAAGCTCTCTTGGCATTTTGCACGCACTTTTGAAATGCTCCCTAGCCTCAGCTTGTTAGTCTCTCATCTATTGTTAAATTACAGCTGGTGTCAAGCTTCAGCATCAATTATGAGGTAAAAAAGAACAACTGTGAGCATCAGTCAAGCTTCATCTGGTACTAAATAAATGCAGTGAAGACTAGTGAAAAGTTATGGAGGATGAACTCACTGAATATCTGTTGAGTGTTAAAACTACATGCACATGCGTGTTTTAGCCTGTAGCCTATTGGTGTACATTTTGGAAAATCTGATGCATGGAAAACTACCAGCAGTGTTTTGAACACTTGAGGGTACTTCAGGACAGTAATGTAACGTAAAAAATGAGACCTTTCCCAACTTTCTCTGTGTCTGTAACAGCCTGTGGACTAATTTCTATGTGAAGGACCTGGGACCGATTTTCCATGAAGATCCAACGGAAATGACACTCCTGAGTGCCTTGCCTCTCTCCTGCTAATGTCAACAAATGACTGGTATAACAACAAGACACAACAAAAACAGTGCTACCCGACTAGAAAAACCATGCAGATATTAGCTCTCCCGCTAATGAAATAGCTAGCTGCCTCCATCAACCTCTACACATTTCACAACAAACACCCCCGCAATGACAAGTCGCCCACTCCCGAGTACACACAGCTAAAACAACATTGTAAAACTGAATTTACTTTCACAAAACATATCACCTTCAATAGTCGCATGCCATGAGCATGCGCACAATCACACAAGCGCAAGCAATAGGATGTTGACTACAAATTATTTAACGGCCACAGGTGTCACTAATGAGAAGGAAGTTCTGATTCCTACATATAGAACCTTTAACTGGAAATGTTTGTTACTATACCCATGTGGTGTTTCTTTTCTGTGTTCTTTGGTGTATTCTTGCTTTTCCTTCCATCTTTTAATGACACTGATGTTTACAGCTAATGATTGATCTAAATTTAACTCTAGGAGAAATACTAAGAGCCATTAGGGCAGACTAAATGTTAGAAACACCCCTCAGTATAACCAAATGCAGTTCAACAGCACTACAAACTATAGCCTCCAAAATGACCACAAAGTAAATCAACAAAACAGATTAAATAAAAACATAATAAGATTAATTGCAGGGCTGTTGTATTATACTGTTATTAGTTTTATCTAAGTGTAACTAGTAAAGTTAGTGCAGGTCGTTTGCCAGCACCTTTACCAAACATCCCATATGGCTGCTACAAGAATGATTCAGCACTTGAGTGTTTCGTGATATTCCCCCTCTATGGTTAACATCTGGTTAAGTTTAGGCAGCTAAAACTACCTGGTGCACATTAGGGAAAAGATTGTGGTGTGACCTCCAGAGGTTTTGCAGCATTATACCAATGTCACATTACCTCCACTATCGCTCCTGACAGACTGCACTCCTTATTCATCATCCCAAGAGGTCACTTCTTATGTAAACAGGCTGTTTTCACAGTACAAATTACCATTTTGTTACTGTGTTGAAGACAAACTGTTTTCCTGTCTTTTTTTCTAGCTTTGTCCGCTTTAATAGCAAACTGTAATCTCCCACAGTCTTGTTATTTATTGTTATTTCCAAGACTTTGTCAGCTCACACTTTCCTCCTCTTTGCTCAGCAACCATGTTCTTCCCTTACAAAGAGATTCTCTCCATCCCTACAGCTTGCAGCTTTTCATCTTCTGCAGCACCTTCTCTTGCAGCGACCAGGGACACCTGGGACAGAGATCTTGCAATCCTCTTTCCAGATGAATGGCGGCAGCAAGCCTTTGACAGGGTCATTTCTTCTACTTGTGCCAGGTTCACATCAATTCCATCCAAGGTTGTTCACCTCTCTGAGGTAAGAGTGGAAAAAAACCAAAACTGTTCGACACTTCAGAAAAATGTGACAGCTGTGCTGTGTTTTCCCTCCAGTCACAATCATATGTTTTTCCTCTGGCTGAGGTTACAGTAAAACAGTTTGTTAATATTCTTTCAAAACTCCAAACTAACAAGTTGATCTTTGGTATTTAATTATGTTGTGTCTGAATATTTGAACTGTTACAATATATTACAGTTTTTTTATGATTGCTTAAGCATGATTTTGAAAACAGGGCTCATTTTGTTAAAACACTACAGACAATTCACACAACCACACACACAAGTAGCAGAACACTTCAGATCATTTGTAAAATGAAACACTTCATTCAAAACTATACAATAGCTTATAAAAACCCAATTTTGTCACAGTATGGCACACACATAGTTCATAAGATCTGATTCTGTTTGAACCAGTTACTCACCGCTGTGCTCAATCTAAAACACTTAATATCTCTACTTTTCTGATGATATAGTCTGGGTTTGATTTTTTTCAGAGATATTGTTAGTACATGAATATTTTGATCAAATACAACACACAAGACTAGTACTGCACACAGATGAATATATTTATTTCTCTCCACATTTTAAAATCAGTCAATACATCTATGCATATCTAAAGGTTGCATCTGCACTGAAAATCAGAACAGAACATACTCTAAATAGAATATAGTACACAAACACAGCAAAAACATTTGTGGAGACAAAATTCAAGTTAACCTTACAGTTGGACCCTCCATGCATATCCCAGGCAGTGGAGTTAGCCACAAGCCAGACATCACTGACACTCCCGCTGCTCTTGTCACAGTGGTCACTGAGAGCTCTACAAGTCCAGTTCATTTCAGTCCTGCAAGCACTGCTATTGTGATGGAAGATGATCTTGTGATGAGCAATATTCCCAGGTTGGCTGATGCATTTGCTTTGTTGTTCGGGTTGATGTATGTATTGCGTTTGGACCCCAGGAAACTCATTCACACTTTTACCTTCATCCAGAGAGCACTGATAGGTCTCGATGATGGTAAATCACTGGGACTCTCTGCTCAATCTCAAAAATGAGCTGTTTCTGAAAGAGTAGGCCAAGTTACAAGTCTACCTCAGTTGCTCATGTTTGCACTTTTAATAGTTTGTACAACAACTTCTGAATCCTGAAATAATGGGAGATGTGCCTTTTAAAAAAATAATTATTATTACTACTAATAATAATAAGATTGATTAATTCATTTAATTTCTATACTTTATTTTTTATGTTTTCAATTTCATTTGCAGTTTGATGGTTCTGGCTGTAAGATCATTTTAATTGCCCTTTGAAGAAATCAGGCCATAAGTTCTACATTAAGCACTTAAAGATGCTCAGTCCCTGCTTCTCTTGTTCCTGTGTATTTGACATGTAGAGATACACACGTTCACACACAGTCACACTCATATACAGTGTGAGGTTGAGCAGTATGCTCTTTAGAATGTTACGTTTACAGTTTCATGTACAGCTAGAGCTGGGGTGTCCAATCGTGCTGTGTCTGTGCAGGTTTTCCTTCCAACCAAACACTTCACCACGTGATTTCACTGATTAACACACTTTCAGCCACTGAGGAGGAACTAATCAGTGAAATCACTCGAGCCTTTGGTTGGAAGGAAAACCTGCACACACTTGGCTCTCCACTGCACATGGTTAGACACCCCTGAGCTAGAGCAGGGTTTTTTAAAAAAATATTGCTGTCACATGTTCAGACATGTTCGAATAAAACAATTTTAACTGAATTTTAAAAAAAAACCAACTTAAATTGTACAGCTGAACGTGTGTGTGTGTGTGTGTGTGTGTGTGTGTGTGTGTGTGTGTGTGTTTTCAAATTGAGTATTCGGAACTTAGATAAAAAAATGTCATTAGTTGTGCAATTATGAGTTATGCACAAGTATATTTTTTGAGTTAGATATTTATTCTATTAAGTACTATTGCATGACAATAATTAAGTATGGAGAAACTAAAAACATTACATATGTTAAACAATATTTTTAAGTACAGTGCACTTAAAAAAAAATGTAAATGTTTAAGTTTGAATAAATTGTAATTTTTAATAATTACTTAATTAACAAAATTAGGTTAGTTAACTTAAATATTTTGATGTAATCAGTTTCCACAAAGGTTTTGAGTATTCTGAATTTACTGGGTTTTACAGTGTGTGTTAAATCATGCTTATCAGTCCAGTGTTAGAGTTAATCTGGTAATCTATCAGTCATGTTTCAGTTGAGTAGTTTGTGTCTCACAAGGTTATGTTTTGTTGAAGGGCTGACATCCTGCCGGCTGTGGGAGTTTCTTGTTCTTTTTTTTGAGTGTGTTTTGGGAATTCATAGGGGAGGTCATCTGCTTAATCAATGATGGTGGAAACAGGTTTGCATCATTAGGTGCTCTGAGCAGTGAGTGACTGGATTCTGTTGAGTTGAGGGAGGAAAAGTAAAACTCCTCTGTTGTAAATTATTTTCTGTAAAATTTGGTGCTCTCATGGCTGTGAATATGTGCCCACAGATAAAATGGGATTGTCAGCAGTAACAGTTATCTTATATTAATGTTTTTTCTGTTATTTTATACTCTTTGAATGCCTTATCAGTCCAGCTCACCCTATGGTAACCTGAGCAGATGGTAGGTTCCAGTGCAGGGTTTGGTTGTTGTTTTCTTGTCTTAAATTTTAAGTTATTTTTGTTGAATTTCAAGGTTCATTTATGCCTCTTTCATTAATATACTTTTTAAATAAATTCTACCTTTTTTGCACATACTCCTGTCTTCCAACCTGCTTCTTAAACAGTCATTACAGTTTTCCAACAAACATCTTCTGCCCTTTATATGGGGCAGCAGCGCTACATAGACCATTCCACAATGCAGACAAATTCTGCAGTGACTTGAAGCACGACACAATGTATTAACATTTAATCTAAACCACAACTCTTCAATACCTTAACCAAAGTGCTTTTGTTGCCTAACTTAAACACAGGTAAGATTCAGGTGCAAACCCTGGTCCCTGATATTAATGTCCTGCACTTTTTACACCCACCATCCAACCTCCGATCAGTTCATAAATGTAGCACTTCCTTCACTAAAAGAAAGCTGCGTTTGTCACCACAATGTAATTGGGGAAAACAAATTATAAATGGAATTTCTAAAAGATTTCCAGGTCAGTTCATATTCTCCCATACGTGTTAAGCTGGGTGGAGATGTGACTGTGAAGGTCACTGCATTTGATTCACATCATTCTCATCCTCATTAAAAACATCCAGTGAGCTCTGTATGGAAGCATCTGCATTTGTTATGTTTGTCCACTCTTTAATCAGGTTTTTCCTTTATCACCTATCTGTATAGACAGCAGGTTTGGATTTAGTGAAAGTCAGCTACATTGTTTTATGTTGTTAGCGAGCAACACATACAAAAGACAGATAAAATATCCATGTCATGTGTTTATTTCATAACCCTCCTGGACAGTGTCTGTCCTGTTAAATCTATCCACTTCTGTTATTGAGATGTGTGCATTTCAAAGCCTCTTACCATCTCACTGACCAGTGTTCATAAATCAAACAAGACTGATGCCATTGATTTTAATGGTACCCCCAGCCATCTTCAAGAGATGATCAGTCACTTTGGAGAATGTTGAAAAATATATTTTGTCTGAATAATGCATTCCTCATGGTTCGAGCTCAGGCCATTAGCGTAATTAGAAAGTCAGCTTGCATTAAATTGATATGGATGTATTGCCTGGGGATGGAGGGGGAAAGTGCATGTGTGTACGTGTGTGTCGTCGAGTGAATGAGCGTGAGGATGAAATTTGTAGTCAAATTCAGTAACCAGACGAGCCATTAATCATGACAAAACAACAGCATTGCCTCATGTTTGTAGCTGACCAGAAGTAGTTGCTTAATGTGATATAAAGTCAAAGTCAGTGTCTACATACATCACAGACTTCTGATCCCAATTAATTCATCAGCACATGATCAAACATTCACTACTGTAATTACACTGGATTAGATGAAACATTAATGCTCCGTGTATTTAAACTGGGCCATGCAGCAGCAAATACAGGGAGGGCCAAAAAGGAACTGATGACAAAGTGTATGTCTCACAAGTACAGTGCTTCCTGCAAGTACTAGCAGTGAATATAAGGAAATATTTTGAACAAAATATAATACATAGCTGCCAGTGGTGGCAACATGCATGTTAGGGTGTTTTCAAACCTATAGTTGGTTTGCTCTGGTCCAAATCAGTGGCTGAGCAAAACTCGGAAGAGGCTCAGCAGCCAGACATTTCTCTGTTTAAGAGCAACTGAGACTGACACTAAAATGAGAATAGCTGGTCCACTTTAAGTGAGCCTGGTCACTATCGTCTCTAATTTGAAGGCTAACTCCCTTCACTTTTGCAGCAAATGGGGAAACAAAAGACGACTTTTCTTGGTCTTGAGAAGCTGCAGCATTTATCATTATGTCACACTTTAATGTCACACTAGCCGTATTTCCATTAACATATTTTTATGCACATTTTGAAGAATTGCATTAGAAAGCTTAATGGAAACGCCAAAATTTGGAAAAACTTCCGCAATTTCACAAAAAAAAGTTTTTATGCTCGCTTGAGGTGGATTTTGGAAATGTCAAAAAAGAGTTTATGTAGAGAGTGAGTAATTGAAAGCATGAAGCATCCGATTGGAAACTTCTACTTCTTCTACTCTGTTTACTGGTGAATTATTTAAGCCTGTCGCCCTTTTTGCGACATTTTAAAAGTTCACTTAAAATTCTCTTGGAAACACTGTAGCCTACACTGTACATTTGCTGCCAGATTGAAAATTTACTGCTAACCTTTTTCTCTGCTCCACTCGCATTCACTGTTAGTTTTCTACCGATTGCTCAACCACACACACGCTACATACACACATTACACACTACCCCATTCCTTAAAGGTCCAGTGTGTAAGATTTAGACGCACCTAGCTGTGAGGTTGCAGATTGCAGCCAAATGAATACACGTCTCCCCTCACCCTCCTCGTAGGAGAACCTACGATGGCCACGAAACTCGCAAAAAACATCAAAGGCCCTCTCTAGAGCTAGTGTTTGGTTTGTCCGTTCTGGGCTACTGTAGAAACATGGCGATACGACATGGCGGCCTCCGTGGAAGGGGACCTGCTCCCTATGTAGATATAAAGGGCTCATTCTAAGGTAACAAAAACACAACAATTCTTATTTTCAGGTGATTATACACTAATTAAAACATAGTTAAGAATATTATATTCCATTTCTACCAAGTCTGTTCAGCCAGATGCCACTAAATTCTACACACTGCATCTTTAATGGAGCTAGGCTACTCTTATAACATTACCTGTCACATAGATGTCCTTTGAAGAATGAGGAGAGGAAGGATGACTCAAAACAACTCCATGGTAATGTAGGGTGTTATCGTGCTCGCACAGTGTGCGAGTGAAAATCATTAGTAGCCCAACGATATTAATGATCATGTGAAATTTTAGCAGCAGCTCATAATTTTGCAGCAACGGTGCGCCACTGTGGGATAGATATAGGGGAAACACTGTGACCATTACTGATTGGTCAAACACAGATACTGCAGCAACTGCAACTTGTGTACCACTTCATTCACAAAAAAAGTACAGGGTTCCACCAGCATCAATACTATGACAAGGAACAGATGTTTCTTGTAGTTAACATTAAAAACAAAGTTGTGTTGTCATCTTCCCAATTATTTTTTTCATTTATTTATTTTTTAAAAAGAGCAAGATAAAGAGAGAAAGCGTGCCAACGAGCTGAAAGAACAAGTGAATGAGAGTGAGGGAGTGATGGTAAAGAGAGCTAGCGACTGAACGAGAGAGAGCGACAATGAGAGAACACAGCAAGTGAAGGAGAGAAACAACATTTTTATGCTAATTATTTCATGGCATAACCTAAAGCAGAAATGAATAACCATCAAACACTAAACAGAACATCAAATGTGGAGATGGTCTCTTGTTCTGACTCTACATGTCTCCTTTACATTCACGCAACAGTAAACACAAAGAACAACAGAATCACTCTGTGTTGTTGTTTCCTCATGTGTGAAAATTGAGTTTCAAACTCCACCATCAGTTTTTAATCTGCCATAGGCCTAATTTGCCTATAGTTCACCATTCCTCAGATGCAGTAGAAACAAAATGTGCAAAAGGGACTTTTAGTTCCCAACTTAGTTCTAGAGTTCAGTTTCTGCAGGACTGTATGGTTGAAAAGATGCTCTCAGAGACTGACGTCAGCCAAACAGTGTAAGCTTGCTTTGACAGGTTAAAAGTACTTTTGGTCAGGGTCAGAGAATGGTGAGGCCTGTTAGAGGACCCAATAGATTTATGACAGTGCAGCCTGATACCCACTGCAAGGCCTAATGATTCCAATATAAATCTTTTAGGGGACTTTTATCTGAACAGTTTGAAGATAAAAACAAAATGTTCAAATATCTCAAATAAGTGAAAAACTGTTCAGATATGTCGATGCGTGTCAGTCCTCCTGTGCTCGCCAGGTTTAGGGCCTTAATGAAGACAGTAACATAAAGGCCTTTTACAGTATCTGTCAAATCCAAGGTCAGAGCATCAAAATGCCTTAACTTGTTTATTTAAAAATTATTTGTGTGCCTGCTAATGTGCTTAATTAGTGTAATTAAGGTGCAGACAGGATTGATCTTTGTTTTCTTTTTTCTATTTTCTTCTATCTATTCTTTGCCTGCCCACTGTCTCTTCTTCTGGTGCAGGCTCTGTCCTTCCTCCTCTCAGCAGGGAACAGATGGCTCCCCTGTATTAAAGTGTGATTGAACTCTTCACCGCCAGGACTCCTACTGTGGAGGGAACTACCTTGATTTTTAATGTGTCACTAATGTCCCTGTTGCCAGGAAACTAACTTAAATGTAACGTAAAACAACAAATGGAAAGAGGCTGCATGAAGAAAAGCAGGTGATCAATAATGAATGTATGAATACCAATAATAGTATACAGTGTAATACAAGCTTTAAAGTCAGCATCAGCAGGTAACTGCCTGCGAGCAATATACAATATGGCCAATATTTTTTTTCCTTGAAACATTTGACATGTAGATTTAACTTATATTTATATGCAATTTTATACTGTTAATACATAAACTGAATATATAAATTCCAACGAAAATCATGATAATTATGTTACAATATAAAAATCTATAATGCCATATGAAACCAATATAGTAAATTGTTATGTGTGATGTTCCATGTTTTCTACCATGAACAACTCCCACTGATGAAATAAGGTCCAATAAACACATCAGATAATTTGCAGAGAAAAAATAAAACTTTCACATTTAAAATAATGACAAGTTATCTTCAAAAAAGGACACAGCACCCTGTCATTGGCAAAAAAGGCAAAGCAGACAGATTTCTGTCCATTCTTTAAATCTCTAAATTAGTCCTTTATTGGGATTAACCAATCAAGATGATAATGACCGATAACTCCACATCTGTCATTACTTTGAATCTGTCTTGAGTACAGTATATTACAGCGGACATCTACTGCAGACTGACACCACTGGGCTTAGATTAGGATATGGATGCTACTGAATGGTCCCTACCAATTTGTTTTTAATGATCTTAAATGATCTTGTTATTTTAACTCAATGTAAGGATGTTTAGGCGAACATGAGGAATCCCTCAGATGGTATTATTACACATTGTTGACTAGCTGCAGCACTGATAGTAGCGTCTGTGAGATGAATGAACAGCAGCGAAATTTAAGCAGATGGTATTTATAGTTTTAATAATTCGGAGCATTAAAGTTAAAATAATTTAACTGAGAATAACTTAAAGGACCAGTTTGTAGGATTTAGTGGCATCTGGTGGTGAGGTTGCAGATTGCAACCAAATGAATACACCTTCCCTCACCCTCCCCTTCCAAGCCTGTAGGAGAACCTACAGTGGCTGAAAAACTTGCAAAAAACATGAAAGGCCCTTTTTAGAGCCAGTATTTGGTTTGTCCATTCTGGGCTACTGTAGAAACATGGCCGTGCAACATGGTGGCTTCCATGGAAGGGGACCCACCATGGATGTATTATAAGAGCTGGATAGGGCGCCGCCGCTCAGCCTTGCAGCCAATTTTTTCCAGTGGCCACTCGCAATACTGCAACGAAAAATACCCCTGCGGCCCAAAAAGCATTTTTCCCATAGACTTTGTAAAAGAGACGCCTGTAAAACTGTTGACAGGACACCTACAGCTGTAAAAATGGTCAATTATCACTTGTTTTATTGTATATTTTTAAGTCATGGTGGTTTAATCTTTGTAAAACTTTTGTAAAGCCCAGAAAAATCAGTAATTTTCTTAATGACGTCACTGCTGTGTGCGAGCCTGCTATGCGTGTTCGTGATGTGTCTCGGGAACGAGGATGCCTGCCAGATTAAAAGCACGGTTAAAGCAAACGCGGCACAGATGTACAATGATTAAAGGGAAAACTGAATACACAATACAAAGGGGAACCTCCTTTTTCACACACCAACATATTTTCATTTTGTGGTTTTGCGTCGCATTTATTTATCACTTGTTAACCTTTGTTCTCGAATGTATTTTTTAAATTGATATATTAGCTGCTTAATGACTGGATTCACTGACATTTTTCATAACTAACGTTACCGCTGTAACAGTCTTCTTCAGGACATGTTAATTTCTTAAGTCTTTTACCTGATATGTGATGGTTCATGATAAATTTATTTATGTTTATGAAAACTTCTTTATTTTTCTGTCATCGCTATTTTTTATTCTTTCACTTTTGACAGCAGGACTTCTATCTTGGATGGATTATTTCAATGTGCTATTACTGCTTTTACTCGAGCACCTGAATTCTTCCATTATTAACCTACCAAAACAACTGAATTTATTGTCCATCTGATCAGTTGATGCAGTTGAAGGCAGCACAAGACGGCATTTTCTCGATGTGTAGGTCAGTCGCAAGCAGGCCAAGAGTCGAAAAGGAAGGTGTGAAGTTTGTGCATCTTTTAAAATTTAAAAAGCCCATCCCCCTCCCAACTGCCCTTACTGTACTTACTGTAATGTGAACTCATTGTACAGAGCAGACACAGAAAAAGAGGATCTCTTGAAGTATGTTTTTCGTTTTAAATCAATTTATTTGTAGTAACAATAACTTGGATTATGATCAATATTTATTATCTGGATTTATTACATATTTTCATGTGGATTCTAACTGTTGGGAAAAAGAATAGCTCAACAGATACTTACATCTTATAACTTATATCAGTGTCAAATAAAATAATGTTAACCGGCCAAAAGTGAAAATGATATAGGCTTGCTGTTTCACATAATGAAGACACATAACAAATAACATACTATGGATTTTCAGTGTTGACTTAAGTCAAAAATGGCAACAGAGGAGCATGGATGCCAGAACCAGAGCACACAAAAGCCATGTAAGTCAGCATCAATCATTCAAATTGAGTTTTAAGCATAAGAGAACCCAACATAGCCTACTTCTACTGTCCAAATTTTGAACATTTTTTAATTAAAATGTTTATGAATACCTCATATGGAGGCCAAAAAAGCTGTAAATTTCCTTTTGTTATTGACAGGGGACACTGTCTAGATAATCGGGGACAGCTATGTCCGACATGGGGAGGAGAGAGCCAGGCAAACGATGAGCTCCAACCTCGGCCTGGATGCGGCTGTCCAGTGGTTTGGCTGGGGTGGCCTCAGGTGGGGCAACCTGCTCCCCTTCTTACACCAGTCATTGAGGGGAAGAACCATCCTGGACATCCTGATCATAGTCTGCGGCAGCAACGACCTGGGCAAAATCAAAGGTATGGAGCTCGTCGCAGACATGAAGCAGGACCTGCAGTCCCTCCACCGGCAGTTCCCAGGAACAAAGATTATCCTTTCTTCTATCACCCTGCTAAGCCGGGGTGGTTGCACAAAGCAAGGAAATGGGTGAACAGTGTGATGAGCACCTTTATTATCCTCACATAAAGTTCGACAGCCCTGGTCTATTTTTGCGCGATGGGAGTTCATTTCACCGCTCTGGGAAATTTTTTTTTAAAGAGTATATTTGAGACCCTTAAAACCCACTATCAGGGGCGGTAAAGGTGCCGTAGAAATTTGTTTTTGTAATCATTATATTTTGTTTTTCATTTAATCCCATTGGAGCCAGCAGTTTTTCCTACCTGATTGTGGGTTTTATTGTTTAAAGTTTTTATATTCAGCCCATAAATAGACCAGGGAAATCTTATTTATGTGAGGATCACATTTTTGTTCATAGGTTTTATATGCTTTTGTTTGTTTGTTTGTTTGTTTTTTTCATCACACTGTTCATCCCCCACCCCTCAACCTGGCCCCTATTGTGTGTGTGTGTGTGTGTGTGTGTGTGTGTGTGTGTGTGTGTGTGTACACAGTAGCCTATATGTTCATTAGGTTATCTGCATTAAATCTTTTTGAAAATCCTTTTGATTCATTTTCATTTCTCAAATCAAATATCTGGGACATTCAACAACATGCTGTAACAGCTGCATTTGTGGACATTGAAATCCTGCAGTGTTGTGGAAATATTCTAAGAGTTTAACTGTTTCATAACGAAGGGTCTCACCATGCAGCTTTTAATAATTTACATATGAAAGCCTACTGATTTTGTGAGTGCAAACTAACTATAAACACATCCCATAAGGCTGATTATTTCCTTAAAACATTTAATTTAATTTACATATTGAAAATTATATATACATACATGTCACATACATGTTACAAAAGCATGCTCATTAGCTTGGCTATTATAAACTATATAGCCTTGTGGCTCTTGTAAAGTTTGGCAGAAAATAGTCACAAAGGAGTTTCACCTTCTGATTTTTTGCTTTATTTATTTATTTATTTATTTAACTTTTTTTACAATGTTAAATACAATTTAATATGTAACAGTGACTTCGAAAACATTAAATATGAGTAAAGTTGAAAAGCTTAGGTGGAGCAAAGCGGTATAAGGCAATGAAAGATTTAAATGATCAAAAACAAAATAGCACAGTGTAAAACAAATGGCCAAATCAACACATAATTTACTTGAAATACTCCAGTATAAATTAAATTAAATTGCAAATTAGAGTATCGTTTAATCCTGACAAGCACAAATTGGAGGGACAGGGCATGCCACATAGGACAGGACGGTGTTGTGTAGGGTATGCTTTTAATAGTTGAATGCTGTCAGAGCTCAACCATGAATGCATAATAACACCTTATAATACATCCATGAGCTCAACCCCTGGCTCAGCTCTAGTCCTGAATGTAGCATATAGCTGTGGAGAACAGTAAAAAATAGAAGTGTAAGTAATAACACAGGAAATTATGCATAACTTTACATTACTGCACAACTACTAAAAAGAAGACACTCCATATCATGCCAGGTAAGAAATCAGTTAAGCCCTGCATAACTCTACCTGCCAGGTCATAGTTATATGTCACGTACATAATCCATTGCTCATTAAAGAAATGCCCAAAAGACAGTTAGAAATTTATTTAATTAGGATTGAGTTAGATTAGGATTTAGGCTAACGTTGTAACATTAATAAACTTCCAACTGCATGATGCTTGTTTTCCCTGTAACATCACAAATACATTAACGCTCAACACGGATTAACCACGATACCAGCGGTTTTAGCGTTTAATAATTACTTACCGTTACTTTTCGGGAAATTATCTTCATTGTTGGTTGCTGCTCCCATTTCTATACATCCATGGTGTCAAACCATAGACTGTATGAAAGTTTTAAAACAGTCCCTTGTCCGCTACACTAACACTCGAGGACGTGCAGTGCAAATCCAGAACGCGGTTCGCTCGTTCACTTAGCCCAAAGGCATGATGGGATGAACTCTACTGCACATATTCAGTGGGCCACACAGCGCGGAAGCAAACCTGGAAACCAGAAACTTTTTTGGCAAGCAATTCCAATAGGACTGAATGGGCGCCATTTTTAGTCCGGTATCCAGCTCTTATAATACATCCATGGGACCCGCTCCCTATGTAGATGTAAAGGGCTCGTTCTAAGGTGACGAAAAAGCAACGATTCTACACACTGCACCTTAAGTCCTGGACAGAAATAACTTTTAGATATAATATCTGTCTGTTTATACTGTACTGAAATTTCATGTGTAAGAGTTCAGACTAAGTCCTACACTTTAGCCACTTGTGCACTCAGATGCCATAGTTCAGATGCTCCCACTGTACCTTCCAGAAGTCAACATTGGTTTCTTTTAACCAGTTTTTTTGCCATGATACGTTGAAAAACAAACAACAAAAAAACCCCATTGTGTGCAATTTATTTACTTACTTCACTTATATAGTCTAAGGTATTGTGATGTGTATATTTTTGTATAGCTTTTTCTCTAATTTATTTTAATCTCTTATTTTATTTTATTTTTTTTTATTTAATTCAAACAGTTCTTAATTGTTAATGGCTTTTCTTACCTCTCAGTCTGTCTCTGTGCTGCTGTAACATTGACTTTCCACTCAGGGATCAATCTTATCTTAAATTCCCTGTGCATTTTATGATCCCCAGTGATTAACCCTTTCAGTTTTACCTTTCCTCAAGTGCCACCCTGAAAACAAACTGTAAGAACTGCAGCACTGTCAGTATGTTGTTTTTTACGTGCAGTATTTTCCTATGGTAGGGTGTCACAAACACTGCAGTCTATAAGGGCTGCTGGAGTTGACGAGGCGTGCATGTGTTTTAAGGCTTTGGCCTTTTAGTCGAGTTTTCCCTGGGATTCCATACATCATTTCACTGTTCCTCCAGTGGGCGCACTGGAAAATGTTTTTAAAATGCTGACACATATTCACCCGTGGTGAGTGACTTTAAAAGCATGAGCGACACTGGCGAAAAAGCCTCCTGTTCCCCAAAGATTTGGAGCAAACATTCTCCCAAAATACTACAAGGTGTGTGTGTGTGTGTGTGTGTGCGCATCATTGACTGTATATAACTATGGACCAGAGGATGCTCGTCCATAGAGGCAGAGGAGGAGGTTGTTCCTCCTCTATTTTTGGGAGGCAAGAGTCAAAATAAATCTGTTATTGAAATTCTGATTAAAATGCTTCAACAGCGACATGTGCAGGTCAGGAAAGAGGGGAAAGGGCAGTGTGTGTGAAGTCGTGAGAGGAGAGCAGAGGAGGACGTACCTCATTTTTTTCATGCTTATCTATGATTGGCCAAAACATGTAAAATGATGTTGCAAGGGAGGACGTCCTCCCCAACCAATCAACAACCAGAATACAATATTGACACCCAGCATTGGTCCAATGACAGTTTTCAAATTTATCTTTAATTCTCTACCACCATAGGTGGTAAAGCAATAGATTCATACAGTAGCATATTAGAAAAGACATTACAATATGCAAATTGTGAACTACTTTTAAACACGTTACTAAAAAATTACATTTTATTTCAGACTTTTCAATAGAGTCCAAATTTCCTGTTTTAGATTTATGTTTCCCTTTTTTTTAATCGAGCAGTAGATAGCTACTTGCATTAGCCAACACAACAGTTAGCTTGTTGTAGCAGCCGAGCGAGGATTCTTGAGGACTGTTAAGCTAAACGGTGAAAATAGATCTGGACTGGAGGGCGTATCAGCGGGAGGATGCTGCTGCGGAGTGGACGGAGAGCTGCTGGCACAGCCTTGGGCTTTGGTGCCGCAGCTACCCGGGCTGGACCCGCAGCAGGACTACGGTGGAGTGCGGCGGCCAACATGCTGCTGCTCTGAAGTGAACTCTTCTCAACAATATAAAATTAACATATAACATACTTCATCTCCATGGTGAGTCAGATACCCCTTCTCTCTCTCTCTCTCTCTATGGTTGCTAATTTCTTCTCTGATGGTTAAATGGGTCATTCAGCCGAGTGGGTGCCATTTGCTTGTTGTAACCCTTCCTAATTGAATTATTTTTTTATCTTTCTTCAATACTGATAAAATATCACTATATATGCAAGCAAGTTGTATTTTTCTAAAAAATGCAAAGCCATTTTTTCCTTTTAAAAGAGACACAAACCTCAAGTACTTTCATATTTTATAGTGTCATTTATTAAACAATTTGATAAATGGACCCAACACAAGAAAAAAATTGCGGTGTGTGTGTGTGTGTACATATATATATATATATATATATATATATATATATATATATATATACACACGTACATGTGTTTGAGTGTGCATACGTGTATGGGTGTGTGTTTTTTGTATGTGCGTGAGTGTACATGGCTGTACATGCATGTTGTGTGTTCATGTGTGTGTGAGATTTCTGTGTTGAAGGGATGTGCTATGTGCGTGTAAAGAAGATGGAGAGAGAAAGGGGGGGAGGGAGGGGGGAGAGACAGAAAGAGAGAGAGGACATAGAGAGGGTGGCAGATGTGTCTTGCTCCTTCCCCTGCAGCGTGTCATGGATGGGTGTTTCTGGCTCCTGCATAGTATGAGTTCTCTGCATCTTCTAGAAAAGGTCAGACAGACAACAAAGACAAAAAGCTGAAGATATTACATAAGTCCTCAGATCTCTACATTGACAACCAGTGCCTAAAATCAACTTGAAATTATTCTTGCTTGTCTACAATACACTAAATGGTTCGGTTGCAAATACTACATCCAATAGTGTGGCCCAGACTTCTTTCTCAATCTCCATGTGACGACCTGTGACTGGCTTCGGGGGATACACGCAATGTCCTCAAACAGGTACCAAAGGATGTCATCACAGGCTGGCCAGAAAAACCTGTTGACCCCACTCTTCTACATACAATGGACCTCAACATGTGTTTCACTTGTATCTGTGATGACGCCATGGCAGAGGTCACTGTTGTACTTCAGCACACATCATTTGCCAACAACTTAAGGACCTTGCCATTTAACTTCTGTGGCTGTGGGAGCATCTGTTGATGACTGAATGTAAGACACAGTTCAGATTTTGTGTCATCACGCACAAGCAGCTGACATCCCTGTATGTAAGTTCTCCATGGGCTAGGGTCACTGCCTGTCTTTTGCAAAACAGCAAACAGCTCTGTGGCATTAGGGATGTCTGTCCCTTTGTTGACCAAACTGTCAGTCGTCCTCTTCAGGGCCCCTCCCACACCATCCAGGGCACCCTTCCCGTGGCTCGCCTCAAAGAAGTTCCACATCTCAGCAGGGAGTCCTTGTCTGAACAGCTCGGTGAAATGATGAAAAAACTCCCTTGCTGATTATACTGAGTGCAAGGGCCATCACTGTAAAAATGGGTTGTGGTGACCTCTGGATGTGCACTCTGCACGTAATCAAGCACTAGTGACAAGTGCAGCCAGATTGTTGGTGGGCCCTTTAGTTTTGAGGGGGACAGAAGGACGTTGGGCGAGGGGTTGTATGCACATAAAACACACCCGTGTGCAATGTTCCCTGCTGGTGTGATGCTCCGAAGTGGACTGCCTGTATTTCTGAGCAGTACTTGCAGAGGTAATTTTCAGAAAAGTCAACATAGTTAAGCATATTTGTGCTTTCAAGCCTTTTCTCAGTGCCCTGTGGTGGGTAAACTGATTCTTGATGTTGTAAGTCAGTCTCTTAAGCCTATGTACCAGCAGGTTCAGCTGTTCCAGCAGTTCCTGTTGCATGACCTGGAACTCTTTTTTTGATTGTTATTTTAGAGGTTTTGCCATTGGATCATTCCTGTGCTCCCTATTGCCCACTGGAGATAAGTCGCTTGACTCTCTGCATTGTACTGGCAAGAGAGGTCCTTGCACTCAGAACATTCTACGTACATGTACTTTATACTGTCTGTGTCACATGTGATGGCTTTCACAAGGTCATCCAGATTGACAGTGCTGATCACTTTCAAGTGGTGCAGCTTCTGCACGAGAAAACCCAGATTCTCATGCATCTTGCACATACACGTCCCGATCACTCAGAGTTGGATGAACTAGTCAGTTTTCAACAAATGAAATAAAAATTGTTGCCGCTCGTACCTCTTTCACATTTGTTGTTTATCTGTAACTTTATCCAAGTTACTTTACTCCAAGTTTGAGGTCCGACACACATGACATATTCATAGTTCTCATCCAATGACGTGCTTGGACAATTGCCAAAATTTTTTTTAAAAATTGCCAGTGTAGGTACTAGATCCCGGAATTAAATGCTTCAATCCCTGTTTTTACTAAATCAATGAGTGAAGTTGAAGATCCAGTCATCCTTACTTTTTATGTGAGAACTTTTTATGTGAGAAAATTTTCTTTTTTGAGCTTTTCACACAATAAATATATCTGATTTCACAAATCTGAGGTCCATTGTATTGTTCGGGAAATTCACCTGTCAATCACTTGTCAAAATGATGAGCATAATGTCGTAAAAACATGCCACTACTCTTGCACCCATCTATGTTTGCTAGCAAACATCACAGAAATGGAATGCTGTATGCATGTAGTAGAGAAAAATGGTCCAATAATCCCCTTTACAGACACAGGATGGAAAAAATGTATTAATTCAGTTTTTCTATGGAGAGACCTTGATACCAGAGAAAGTGTTGTCGCTGAAGAGGCAGTGCTCCAGAGGTTTCCAATCTGGAAACCCAGGAACCTGCTGCTATACCAGCTAACACTGGGTATCACAGCGACTGCTACAGCCAATTCACCAACATTACAAAGATAAAATGAGCACTTTTAATTCAAAAAAAGACTGCAGAAGAGGGTTGGTGTCATGCAAAGAATATTGCTCTGAATGTGGATCTTGAACTTCAGCTGTGAATCTTGAATTGTGAATCTGTAGATAAAACAAAGAATGGAAATTAGGAGGAAGTCACAATGATATTTCACACATTACATTTTTGGGAATCAAAGTTTATTGTGTGTAACTCTGTTACAGCACAAGCTTGCTGTTCCATTCTTGCGTTTAAATGCCCTGTGACACGTGCTTACGTGTGGGCAGCCCTACCCCTGCCAGTGGGGGCTCTCAGGCTTAAAGCCACTGGAAACCCAAATCCACAATAACCTTCTAACTATGTAATTTATGGTCTTATGTATAATAGTAAGGATCTAAAAGTATTACAAATTAGTTTCAATCGAAATAATTAAATAATAATAATTGAAATATTGTCATTTTAATTTTTGTCTACTTTCCTGATATTGGGTTTGAATTGGGTGTGGTTATGCTTGGACATCACATAATTAATTCCACGAAATAATCATAAAAAATTCACATCAGTTGTCCCACCCAAATTGATGCAACAAACCTCTCTGCTCCCGCCCACAATAAGCTAACTATATATTGCATCTATCTGATTATCTATCTATCTAACTGTTTTCTAGCTTGCTATCTATCTATCTACCTAGCTATCGATCGATCTAACTATTGTTCTATCTATCGATCTTTCTCTCTCTCTCTCCTTCCCTGCCTTCCGCCCCATTATGCTTATTTGTGCTGTCCCTAGGTGCGCTTCCACCAGTGAAGATGACGTGTCATTCTTTTATTTTCCAACTGCGGTGGACTTGAAGAATCAGTGGACCGAGTTTTTGGTGAGCTGTGTTATATTTGTCCAGAAAAAATCCCAGCTATGCAGTGCTCATTTCCCCTAAGCTGGTTCAATAATTTCACCCAGAAAAATATGGGTTTTGCAAAACAGCCACGTCTTGCAGCTGGAGCTGTACCTACTCTCCCTCCACTTCAGCCTGTCATTCTCCAGACTTCACATATTCTTGATGTCATGAACATGGAGATTGATAATGTGAGTGGCTAACTGTAAAGTTAAGCTATATGTTATATGTAACAAACTTATCAGCATATTATTAGACTATATTTAAGGTTATGTAACTTTGTTGCTATACTGCTGACATTTAGCCCCGCTGATTTGTAGCTAAAATTGGTGTATTGCTACCATGATGTGGCTCACTTGTCTTGCGCAAACCAGGTAATTACAGTTACCTAAATTGTCTAAGATAACATTACATCAGCTGAAATTAACTTTGCAGGTAGTCTGTGTTATATGTCATATATGTGCTATATTAACGTTTATTATTAGCAAGTTGTACATAGCTACCTAGATGACATTCTTGAATGTAATTTGGCAAATGAAGTTAGCCTAAATTCAAAATTATCTTACATCCGCACAGATTTTGACATCCCACACCAAAATGAGTGTCAGTGTTGGGTGCCATTGTGAGTTGGAGCCTGAGCCTTGCATTACTAGCCGGGAGATTGGATGCCAGATCAATATAGCCCAGAGAAGCAAGTCTGCAAGCACAAAGCTGTCAAAAGGAACCTTAGAGAAGAAAAGGAGCCAAGGTATGAAGCTACTCATACTTTTGTGTTTTCAGATTTCATAAATTGCCTATGCATAGAGTTCTCTTCATGTTCAGTTTGAACCAACCATGGTGTTCTGTCTAATATTTGTTGTATTGGTGTATTGTATGTAGTATATGTTGCTATTTGCCTGCTCATTAGCTCTGTATGTGTCACAGTACGTTTGTGTGTACAAGCATGTGTATTACTTTCTTATAATGACGATGCAGCCATCATTGTGAATAGTAGCTTGAGTAGCTTAAATGGATTTCATTGTTCTTTTTTTATCTTTACTAAATACATAATGGTAAAATAAAATAGACAGATTAACTACCAGTATGTTAAAGTTACAATAATTTTGCATTAAATTAATTCCTAACTAATTTGTGCAGCCTGTCAAGCCAAGGTCTCAACTTCAACAATTGGTGTGGGCAGTGAGACCATCAGGGCTGTGCCACACCTCACTTCAACACCTCGGAAAGTGGCCGGGTGATGTGACTCGCCACCCTCCATATATATGTGGCGTATGTGGACTTATCACATACGCCATCCTTTCTGAATTTTGAGGATACCATAGTCATGGACCAGGATGATTCCACATATCTTCCAAGCATGACAGATGCTGGTGACTCTACAACCAAGAAGTAAGTCAAGCATATGCTGTCTGTGCTATGTGACTGCATGTTTACCGTTATGAACATATCATGAATGTCATGAAATTTTATATCTTGCCTTTTTCTAGCTTCAATAGACCACCTGTCAAATCACTCCAAGACATGCCAAAGTACATCATGTATGAAGACTGCCTGCTGGATTTGTTCAAGATCTGCCCTGTATGTTCAAGATCCTGTGTGATGAAAACATACACAAGAGGTACTTTCCTGTCTGTGGACCAGAGATGCATGCATCAGAACTGCATGTACACCAGGAAGTGGAACAGCCAACCACTTATTGGCAGTGCCCCTGAAGGGAATATCCATTTGTCCGCTGCTGTTTATTTCACAGGGTTCGTTATGATCCAGACAAATAAGGTATGACAGAAATTATAAGTTTCAGTAAGAAAAATATAAATTTGTGTGACAGCTGTCATTTCAGCGCAGTCTACAGTTATTGACCAATATCAATGATGTGTTTACCAGGTTCTCTCAGCTCTGTGTGTGAAGACCATTTCGATCTATATTCAACCTCATTCACAAATGGAAAATGGATGAGGCAAGCCATTTTCTGGACCTAGAGCAGAAGGAACAGGAACAGGACATGAGAGCTAACAGCCCTGGGCACTCTGCTAAGACGCATACCTGTCAGTAATAACATAGCAAAATAATGTTCTAGCACATAATTACATTCATACTAGTGCAATAATTGCAGTTGTTCTAGTGTAATAGGTAGTAGTAGTAGGTAACACCTGTTCTAGGGCAAAATTACATTGTATTTATTTATTTAAGCCTACTTATCATTTTAGAACTAACTATCTACTCAGGAGTAATAAGGATAGCAAAGCATTTTGTTACTCACCATTCAGTGACCAATTGAAATGAATAATTTTCAGATGGCAGGGCCTCTGCTTCATTCTCTGATTCTGAATCAGACGGCTCAAACATATAGGGCCGAACTACGCTGATTCTCCCTTGCACCATTGTTGTGTGTAACCGGTGGAGTTAAAACAAGCGAGATGTCAATCAAAACGTCAGCTGCCACACCCACACAGTCTTGAGAAATGGCCTAAACATGAAAATGAGCTGTTTTTTGAGATAGGTTTTCTAATAGTTATGAACATTTATTTTTACTCAGATTTTTTAGGATGCTCAATGAGACACTCAACTTTGATATCGTATATGCATTTTTACTATTGGGTCAATGACAAATAAGCCTTTTTTTTTTTTTTTAATAAAATGTTAAACATGTACAGAATACATTTATTTGATATTGGAAGTGTATTGGAGTGTGTTTAAACAAGTCTTAATGGTTGCACAACATTTACAGGGATTTAGTTCAGTTTTAGACTATATTTGCAATTTCACCAGCCAAAAAATGTCAGGTGGCACAGCCAAAAGTTTCTTGAAAAAAAAACACACTTCCTTCTTTTTTTTTAAAGTAATTTTTTTAGCAAGTATACCTGAGAGTGTCTACTCTGCCTAAAACATTACTATTTTGTAGTTGAGCTGGGCATTAAAGGTAACTTATGGATTCTTTATTGTAAGGGGTGGGTATTTTGGTTTTCCAACATTCAACTTTAGATTTAAAATGTGAATAAATACTTTACAAATTTAAAAAGTATATTGTTGTATAGAATGATTGTTTACATCACAATTTACAAACATTTGTTCATGTCAATCTCCCATGTCTTGGTATAAATTAGTATTTTACCTGGTTGCACCACCTGACAATGTGGTTGCGCCGCCTGACAAGATTCATAATAATAACGTAACAACAACAAATAATGAATAATTGCATTTTTTTTCACAGAATAAAAAATCCCAGGTGTCTTGGGTCTGTTCAAGTATAAATTGGTAAATATAAAAACTTGTTATAATTTTCTAAACTGTGCTAAACAGATAAGAAACAACATTGTTTGGGCAACATTATATACAAAAACTGCATTTCATATTCAGTAGAAACTGCCACAGATAAAAACTGGTTTTCAATTCATTTAAGTAAACTGTACTAAACTGATGAGAAAGAACATTGTTTTGGCAACGTTACATGACAAAAATGACACAGTTGAAACTGAATAGGCTCCATTGATCAAGTGACTCAGGTGCTACTGCAATGGGAGTTGTGTCCAGCGACTCTGGAGTAAAATTCAAGATCTCCACCATAGCCCTTTTCCTTTCCCTGCTATTTCTTTGATCTTGCTTCCAGTTTCCTGACTTTATCCTGTTCTGCTCTAGACAGCTGGCTGATTGGGGGCTTCACAATTTTTCCCTCTCTCCTCCTCTTTTGATAACTATAAAAACAAACACTAAGGTTAACTGAAATGTTCTAATTTTAAGTCTGACTGACTGCTGTACAAAATTAACAAATTGTGGCTTATCTACATGTGTTACCTTTCTTTCCTTTTTACATTACATTACATTTTTCATTTAGCAGACGCTTTTATCCAAAGCGACGTACATATGAGACTGATATAACACAAGCAGGGATCTAGTCAGGAGACAACAACACCAGTAAGTGCCATAAAGCTTAAGTTTGGGCCCAATAGGACGTAGATGCCAACAGGCAGTGCAACAAGGCAATGATTAGAGTGCATAGAAGCATGTTTTTTTTTCCCTCTCCCTACAGTTCATCAAGTGCAGAGGTGTTTGCAAAAGAGCTTGGTCTTTAGTCTTTTCTTAAAGATTGAGAGGGACTCTGCAGATCCACCACCGGGGAACTACAGAGGAGAAGAGTTTAGCTTGTGACTTAGGGCCCTGTTGTGGTACCAGGCACCTTTCGTTGGCAGAGCGTAGTGGGCGGGAGGGAGCGTAGACCTGAATGAGGGAGTTCAGGTAGGCAGGAGCCGTTTTAGTTGCTATTTTGTAAGCAAGTGTCAGGATTTTGAATTTGATGTGGGGAGCAACTGGGAGCCAGTGGAGGGCTATCAACAGCGGGGTGACATGTGCTGTTTTGGGCAGATTGAAGACCAGACGTACTGCTGCGTTCTGGATCATCTGCAGAGGTTTAAGTGTACATGCAGGGAGGCCTGCTAGTAAGCCTGTTGTATGGAAGGACTGGCTGGCATGACAAGGAGCTCGGTCTTAGAGAGGTTAAGCTGAAGGTGGCGTTCTTTCATCTATGCTGATATATCGGCAAGGCATGAAGAGATCCTAGTGGGGACTGTGTGGTCTTCCAGTGGGAATGACAGGAAGAGCTGGGTGTCGTCAGCATAGCAATGGTGTGAGAAACCATGGGAGTGGATGATTGCGCCAAGTGAGGTGGTGTATAATGAGAAGAGAAGGGGACCAAGCACTGACCCTCGAGGAACCCCTGTGCAATAAGCTGTGCAATTTGGACATTTCTTCACTCCAAGATACTCTAAAATATCTCCCTGACAGGTAGGACATGAACCAGCGGAGGGCAGATCCTGAGATACCAAGCTCAGTGATCGTGGAGAGGAGGAGTTGGTGGTTAACTGTGTCAAAGGCAGCTGACAGATCCAGTAGCAAAAGGGCGGAGGACTGACCAGCAGCTCTAACTGAGCGCGGTTAAAGACTGTGCGCTCAAGTGCTTTTGACAGGAAGGGCAGGAGTGAAACTGGTCTGTAGTTTTCAACCTGAGCTGGGTTGAGTGTAGGTTTTTTGAGCAGAGGGGTGACTCGAGCTTGCTTAAAGGTGGTGGGGAAAACAGCAGTTGTAAGTGAGGAGTTTATTGTGGGGGAAATATTCTGTAGCAGGTTGGTTGGTATTGGGTCCAGTGGACAGGTAGTGGGACGAGAGTTTAGAAGAAGTTTGGAGACTTCCTCCTCAGTCATAGGGAAGAATGAGGACAGTTAAGAATGTAATAATAAAAAATCATATATATGTATATATATATACACAATGTAATATTAATGTACATTTAATAAATATATTTAATATCTTTAATAAAAAATATTATATAGTGTGTATATATAGTGTATGGTAACTATTAATGTACATTTAATTAATATCTTTAATATCTTTAATGATATACATTTGTATATCTCAGTTTAACATGTTTATTTAATCAAGAAAGGACATTCCTTCTGGTTGCGCTACTTGACTTACTGGTTGCGCCACCTGACATTTTCTATTATTTCTCAATTATTCAGGCATCTACTTGGACACTTATTTAACCTTTTGACTTTGCTAGCTAGTTCATTCATTTTTACAATACAATAAAGAGTTTTAGATTAAAACAACTTTTTCTTAGTTTTATATTGGTTGTACCACCTAACATGTAAACAGTACAAGTCTAACTATGAAGAGAAAATAGCTATTTTTTAGCAATATATGAGAGAGATTTACATACCTTTCACTCATCAGTCAAGGTCAGTTGGGATCCCTTAGATGATGCAATATCCTGTTTACTCATCTCTCTCTTCAATTCAAAATAAAAGTTGTATGAATGCAGTTGCGCCACCCTGACATTTCAGATATGCATATTTCCGGACAAAGTTGTTTTTAATATTCCAAACAATTTAAGAACAATTAAACTATTAAAGTTTGTTTATTTGAAAGGTTTTCAATATAAAATTATGCCCCCATATTAATGTTATATTAATTCATATTTTAAATTACATATTTAATACATTTCATATAGTGTTAACTTGCTCGGACGGTTGTGCCGCCTGACATTTTGAGGGTTTGAGATGGAAAAACATAAAATATATATAATTTATATGATAAACTGGAAATATGTTCAAATTAAATAGGTTTTATAGAATAAAATGATGCTTATAATTAATCATTTAAAATTATTTAAAAACAAAGTAGTGCCCTCGGACACGAAAATCTGCATGTCACGTATGCCACAAATTTCCAGAGGCTTTAAGAAGTTAAAGAGCTCAATTTGAAGGATTGAGGAGGTCATCTATTTGATAAATCACAGATCATAGATCACTGCATTCTCACCCGCCTGATTCTGTCACAGGAGAGAGGCATGTGCACACCTAGCTGCAGTGGACACCTGAGATGAAGAGATGCACAACATAATTAAGCTCCTCACTCATTCACATTTACTTTTTAAGTCCAATGTCCAATGAAGTGCTTAGTAATATTAAAAATACAACCATTAAAAACAGCCAGGGAAAAGACATAGGCTGTTGGCTCCATTTAATCTCAGGTTATCTATTCAGTTGACACACACAAAAGTAAAATCACAAGATTTTTACACACCTGCTACTTTTTCCCATAGTTGCTGGGATAGAATAGGTGATCTATGGGACCTATTTAAGAAAAACATGCGAGCATTACTACCCCTTATTTCTGCCATATAAGTAGTAAACCATGTTTTAAAAAATTCATATACTGTGTTACATAAACTGGATGATCAGTGATTAAGATAACTAACAAAAGAAGATAACAGAAAAAATAGGTAAGAATAATGGCGGCAGTATTACTTCTTCAATGATGCACGAAATCCTCCATGACAACTCATTTGGCACAGCACCTCCCCATGATACCATCAGTAGTTTTGGGGACCATATTTATAGGGAAAGCACTGCATCTTCAAACTTAAAGCTATAGAGGATGGGTAAGGGTCTTTACATACAATAACTGTAGTGTCACTAACCTGATTTCTTCAATCAGTGATGATGTAGGTGAGAGAGAGAGGGGTGCACAGCCTCAAAACAAGTTGAAGCTTAAATCTATGGTCGTCATCATCTTGTTTTTTAGTGCTAGAGGTAGAAAAAAAGAGAGAGGATGGTGAGGAAACTCCAGCGAAGACACGAGCTTTAAGGTCACACAACAGCAACTTCTACACATCCAAGCGGGCACCACACCTGCTTCCAGTACAATTCATAATTTGCAAACATGAAAAAAACAAATATGAATAATACAGCCAGAAAAGAATAAAAGAAAAACGGATTCAGTGTGAAACATTCACTGCAGGGAAGTTGCTTCTTGCAGCTCAAGGAAGAAAAGATGAGAGTCTGCTTCTACACATTTGAGACAGGGACTTAGTGGCCAGTGAAGCACGATACCATTTCACCTGCTTCAGAGACTATACTTGGTACGTGTCTAAAAAAAAAAGGGAGGGGGAACAGAAAGCAACTTGTATGTAAATAGGTACAAGTATTTCTCTGAAACAGTAATTAAAGAGAATCTTTTAAAAAAACGGAGGTGCTTAGACTGTCAAAGCTGAATATGCTTTTTAAGACATTGTAAAAGAAAGGGATGGTGTTGATATTTCAACATACAAGGCTCACTCACTAAAGGCAAGACTTCAAAAGACATCCTTTCTTAAAATTTCAAAAAGCATCTACAACATACTTTGTGTATGTTGATGATCTGACAGCTGAGGAGATCATTCATGAAGTTGCCACCTCCTCCTCCTCTTTCTCATCTGAAGACAATGAAGCAGAAACACCAGTGACAAGTCAAGGGCAGCTTGATAATGCCACCATCACAACAGATAGTTCTTGGCTATTATATCATGCAGCTCTCACACTTAAGGACATAATTCATAAGACAGAAAAAATGCCGCCAAAGCTCCCCTGGCCTCCAACAGCAAATAACCTTACACTGGAGAATGCCCTACATTTAGTTCCTGACCAACTTTTTAACTTTGTCAAATGGGCATCTGGAATTTCAACACAACCGTCAGACACTGAACGTGTTGGGGTCACTTTAGAGGACAGCAGAAAGATAGTGTCTACTTCTCAGGAAATCACTACCTTGACAACCAAAGGACGGTGGCTCATGCCAACACAGTGCTCTCTTGCGATGGTAGTTCAGCATATGACAGGCTCAGCATAGCTTATAGGGTTGTTGAATGGTCTTGACCATTGCTCATCTAATTCCCAGGTTCTTGAGCATGATACAGCCCTTACACACCTACAAATTGAGAGAGGAGAAATATACATCCCAGAAAACATCAGGGTTGAATTACCTGCCACACTTGTCTCGGATAATAATGACTTTGGAGAGGAGACACTTTCAGGTGAAGGAACAACACCAATGGCATAATTATTCAGCAGGCCATGGCTAGTGATTCAGCATTGTTACATGAGACACTATCCAGACAAAGAACAAGAGAGTGAATCGTTCATCCTCCTCCACTAAACTTTTTGACTTACACACAAGGAAAGAGGCCTGGTCCACAATATTTTGTGCTCAAGGTAGATCTCCAACAGGACAAATACAGATATGCCCAAACAACTGGAAGAAGAATTGATGCTATATTCTTCTTCGTGAAAGGACCTGAGGCCCAAGGGATAGTCCTTCCTGGATGGACAGGTTTTAACATCATGTTCAAGCAGGGCACAATCCTACCCTCTACAAATGTAGGCTACCTACCAGTTGATGCCAGCCCAACAGATCTCAACACTGTCCACACCATCCTGAGCCACTCCACTGCTATTGCTGGCAGCCTGAAACAAGAAGAAATGGTGATAATTATGGATCAAGCCATATATGCCAAAGCCCAAGAAATCCATTGGCAGACAAGCTCTTACTCAGAAAGACTTGTATTAAGGATGAGAGAGTTTCACACAGCCATGGCACATCTTTCCTGTATTGGGAAGCTTGTTGCTGATGCAGGCTTTCAGGATATCATGATCAAATCTGAACTTGTGGATGCAGGCTCTATCGATGGAGTCATCACAGGCCATCATTACAACAGGAGCATATGGGCACACAAGCTCCTGATGAAAGCACTCCAGAGATTGTGCTGGCAGGCATACCGGGACACTCTCACACAAGAGGACCATGCAGCAACTTTAAAAGTTGCAAAAGACCTTTCCAAGTGAGGATTTCAATGTCATGCTTACATCTGATGCATTTCTGCAATTTCTGAAAGGGTATGAAGAATTTGCAGGAAAAAACAACACCAACAAGACCTTCACATTTTGGAGCACATACATATAAATGGTGGAAAATCTGCTTCTCTTCATCAAGGCAACTCGAGAGGGGAACTGGGCTCTCCATTTATCAACCGTGCAATATATGCTGCCCTGGTTTTTTGCATGTGACAAGGTCAGTTATGCCAGGTATCTAACAGCGTATTAGGTTGAAATGACCAATGTGGAAAACACACATCCTTCAGCACACCAGCAGTTTCTTTCAGGTGACTTTGTGGTACAAAGGCATCAAAGGCATGGTTATGCTGGCACTGCATGTGACCAAGTCATTGAACAAACAACCAATCGCGATTCAAAGACAAAAGGAGGAATCAGTGGGTCCTCTTTAAACAAGGGTACAGTTCACTGATAGACCCTATCACAACATGAGTGGGCAGCCATCACACTTGAATGTAAAACAATGGCTGGACAGTGTCCAGTGTTGCATCTAAATTCTGAGCCGGATAACATCAAAATGCAAAGAGATCAGGCTGATATGATGAACATTAGGGCCACTATCCAAAATATGGTCATTCTTTTCAACCCCCTGGATGGAGAGTCTCTTATCAAATCTCCTCTGGCCTACAAGCATCAGACAATGTTGCCAAATATTTACTGGGGGCAAAACAAAAAGGTGTAAAGGCTAAAGATTTGGAATGCTATGGCTCTGGTGCAGCAGCTAAAGCCACAGCCAACATATGTGCTAACTATGTACTGAGGACATTAGTTAACTCAGCCAAGGCAACCAAGTCAACAGAGCTTCATTTTGTATGTGACATACAGAAACCAGAGCATCAAGAGACAGAGGCAATACTGGAGCTTGTGCATTGCTCATGTAAAAAAAAACAAATTGTGTTAAGGGTAGATGCACATGCAAACTGCATGAGCTGCCATGTACAAACTTGTGCCAATGTTCAAACTGTGACAATGACTAATTTTAGGATGACTAGGGTGACTAGGGCCAGTATCCAGGGCTTGATCCCTCTATTCAGGCAGTGGTGTGTCTGAGAACTCCCGCAAGAGTAAATAAGACCAAATACAATGTTTATGTACATGTTATTACATCGTTCCTTTGCAATACATTCTGTAGTACTCATCAGTCTGTGATAAAATCATCCAATTACCTATAATCAACAAAATTTCATTAAAGTATTTCATTGTTTAAACTTACCTGGCTAACATATACCACAAATGGCTGTATTTTTTTGTTATTTTAGATTCCTTTTAGCCATTAGCTCTTTCTGGCTATTTACTTAAAGGTCAAATCAATAAAATTTGCTGAATATGATGAAAAATTAACCAGTTATTAAATGACAATATTTTTTATGCATTAACATAACACGTTAGCTTGGTTTATGAGACTATGAGTGGCCATAAGCGGCCATGGTTTATGAGACTAGCATGTGGTAAATTGGCCAGCTTAACTTCAACAATTCAGGCTATTTCTACTCCATGTAAAGTGAATAACGTAATGTTAAATCGAGAAAACTAGATAGCGTTGCTGAGAAACAGATTCAGGTCACTTCATCTCACATGTAGGGTGCATGATACTAGCTAGCGAGTGCTAACAGTTATATGTAAGAGCTAATGCTACCTTTACACTTACAAAACGTCACCATATGTTTAAACAAAATGTTGTACAACAAACAAGTTGCATAGCTGGCATTTTCCAATAAAATTAATACTTACCTCACACGTCGAAGAGTGCTTCTGATACTGCTACCATGTTGTCATTTTCCGTTGTGTCCACACACTGATTCCTGAGTTAAACAGCTGTGCTCAATGTAGCTAAATCTGAGGTTAATGACATCCCGTCATCAGTATCTTAACGTGCCGTTGGTTTGACTGATATTGTAGGCCATAGCGTTTGCCTGCAAATTTAATGAACTTTGAACTATGATTTTGGAAAAATATGCAAGAATTTCAACAAACAGAATCTGATTAACAAAAGAATAATCTTTACAACTTTAGAAATCCAGGTCCTCCCTCAATGAGGATAATTATTTTCTAAAACTAAAGCAGATACATGGTCTCGGCCCTAACACCTAGAAGGAGTGGTTGCGGGGAACACCTACAGAAATGAAGTGGAGTGTAGATTTTTTATAAAGTACAGTGCAGAAGCTGAATGAAGAAAGGTCCAAGAGGATTTTGAGGACACCAAATTCTGTTCAGTAATGTCAGATGGATCCACTGATTGTGCTGTCAGTGCTGCCCACATAGCCCAGGACATTAAAATGTCAAATGGATGCTGCTTGCAAGGGGTGGGAGAGCAAGCTTGTAGCCTGTTCCACGGATGGGGCTGCAATCATGTGACGAGTGTCATGACGAGACTGAGAGGAGACAAGGCTTATGTTGTGGGTGTGCATTGCATGGCTCACCATCTGGAGCTGGCCTTCTCTGATGCCATCAAGGTCACTCCCATGTTCTGCAGAGTGGAAGAATTACTGGATGGACTCTACACATTCTAGCACACAAGTCCGCTCAATAGAGTAAACCTGGTTACCAGACTCTGTCATTTTAGGTAGTTCTTATCACAGGGCTGTATAGTATGTTCAAGAGCTCTTTTTTCTGAGAGGTTTGTTTTTAGCTAGTTATTTGGCGATATAAAAAGGGGGTGTGACATCATGACTGAAAGCTGTGATGGCCGCTCTCAAACCTCCGTCAGGTGGTGGGACGACTAAGAGGGAGTGTCCTGTGGGCTGTCATACCACCACCCAACTCTACTGTGCAGACTCTGGCTCCAAATGACTTCATACAAGCAAGATGGCAGCTCTCGGAAAGTTGATATTTTGGCTTCAAATTTTGGCATTTTGCATAGCAGTAGGAAGTGGAGATGTGTCATCCATATTTATATACAGTCAGTGGTGCACAGGCACATAAACACCTTGTCAAATCCAGGACCCCCATGATAACAGGCTGCTGTGCTTTCACTTGTGGTGAAACTCTGCTTCACCGCTCTCTTCAGGGAGGGCAGCAGTGTTTGTGTTCTCCTGTTTTGAAGCCAGTAAAAACCTGCTCCACTTTAAAAAACAGGTCTTAGATGTTGAGAACAAAATCATCATCCATAAAAGGAAGTACTCTGAGAGGAATTGGCTCAAACTAAATAAACTGCACACTCATATCCATTCTTGGTAAACTCAATTTTCACTTGTTACTCGCATGACTGCTCTTCTTATTTTCTGCAACCCCAGAAAGTGTTGCTACTTGTCAGCTTTCAATGCAGCACTGAACCGTGTATGTTTAAGGCCAATTACTTATAATAAGAATATAGTAGTTATTCACAGTACACCCCTCAGCAAAGGACACATTTTGAAGGTTTGTGTGCATAGGTGATATAGGCCACATTTTTAGAGGTATATTTCAAATATGGTATCAAGTAATACCAATGTATGTTGTATTCGATCAGATATCATAAGTGAGATTATATCATTAGTACTGTTCTCTAGTTACTCTCTTGTTATAGCTATTTTGCCAAAACAACAATCAAAGGCCTAAATGTGTAAAAAAAAAAAGAAAAAAAGAAAAAAAAAAGAAGAAAACATCCTGCGACTGGAACCTGGTATCACCTCTAAATTGAGTGACTTCTTAGAATTCACTTTTTAACATTAGACAACGGTCTCCTGGTGATGTGAATGGTTTGTTTATGTCAGTTGTGTTTAATTATTCTCAGCTGTGAAATACAAAAATACTTATTTTTCATCTATGAATGCTACTGTTCTATTATATAAGTGGCTGTACCTTTCATTTATGGGGTCTGAAAATGACTGATTGAGCTTATTTCACTGCTGAGCTAACATCATATTCAGTGTTGGAATATTGCCAATAGCTTCCTTTTACCATGACACTTGTGAGCCATGTAGAAGATAAGACATTATAAAGTTGATGACATTACACATGCAATTTCTTCAACAAGATAAAGTTGTCTCATAAAACCCTCTCACGTACAGCATCAATCATTTTAAATATAAATGCCAACATCTAATATCTTCTAATCTCTACACTGTAAAACATATTAAGCTTACAATCAGATTTGCTTTCTATTTACATTTTTTTCAATTTGCTCAGTCAGTTCTTCATTTATAAGCAAGTGTATGGTGTAGGGACTGAATTTTATATTAACCTCCATCATGGTCATGGACTTATATTAACATGTATTAAAGAAACACAGCAAATTTCCATCATGTTTATTTTTTTCAAACTACAAAACAGAGGGGTCTCGAGAGTATAAACTCTAAACAATGCATGCTGGGAAGTCTGCTGATAGGCCTATGCTTATTGTATTTCTTTAGAAACTTAATTTGACAAGTTGAATGAACTCTCAGCAGTACGTTTATTCAACTTATCATGTAAAGTCAAAAGTCAGAACAACTCATGTTTATCTGAGTTATTAATTTCATTTTGAAACTATTCAAGAAGGGTCCAGCTGCGGCCTGTAGACCAGGGGGCTCATCGTGAGCCTCTAGTTAAACCCTTAAAAAGCCACATTGGGCCAATTGAGGACCAAATGTCTAGTAGGAGGCAGGATGAAGATTTGATTGAGGATTCTCAGATTTTAGGTCAGATGTCACTATTGGATCTAGGTCAAAGTTCCTTAGAAAAGAAGAAGGAGAAGATGAAAACTGGCCCAGGTAGGTAATCACAGCTCAGTGCAGCTAAAGTTGAACGTAAAATTAAAAACATTTAAAAAAGAAAAGTTATTTATTGCAGCTGTTTAACGTTAGCTAGGTTAGATGCAGCGCCAAAGTTAATCTGTGTCTCAAATCACATACTTCTGTCAGTACACTTTCGTGTAGTACACTGTGTGCACTATGTGTGCTTACTGGCATAGTGCGTGAATTTCAACAGGGTAGTGTTGTCTCAAATCAAACATGGCTGTTGTGCACTTACCGGAAATGACATTCGCTAAATTAGCTTTAGCTAGCGTTAGCATTCACGTTATCGTTCACATTACTAAATCATTACAGACTGCTAATTAACCCAATAAACATACTGATGGCTTATATCCAACAACAGTATAGTGGTGCTTAGTGCTAAAAAACACATGTATAACTTACAATTGTATAATGCGGCAATGTTCACCGTAGTTACAATATCCTCGGCCGCCATTTCCAGTTTGAAAAGTGGTCCCTCCCCTTCCGCTACGTAGCCAAGATGGCAACCATTGAGGACAAGAAGTGTCCATAGATGCACACTCAACTTTTTGACTGTTTTGAGTGCACCATCCAGGTACTCACAGTGCACTGCATTTTTCCATACTTCTCAGTGTGAATGCACTTAGGCACTCAAAATGTTAAGTGTAAGCACAGAGGTATGTGATTTGAGACACAGCATTAGTCTTACGACAACAGTAACCTAACGTTAGCTTAGCTTGCTGCTAGCATGGTGTGTGTGTGAAGTAGAACGTATGATGATACTGTACAGATAGTAAACATTATTTAGCATGGGATTTTTTTTGTTTAGGATTAATGTTACAAGCTATAGAAACAAATGTTATGGAAGGTTAGGTTAGCTAGATTTAGCTTTCACCAACTTCCAGAATATGCAAGTCAGCAGATTGTCTTGGGGGTTTTATCAAACACTCCATTTAGGAGAGAATGGTATAGACTTGACAAGGCTAGATAGTAGTTGATGAGTCCTGCTATTGCCATGTCATATGCCAGTTAACACCAGCACCACCAAGATGGTCTGACAGACCATTTGGGTTTTTACAATGCAAATAACTGTTTAAAAAAAGACGTCAAAAGACTTTTCCTTTTCCTATGTGTTTTTGATGTTTTCTGAAGCCTATAAGGTACTAAAATAAAACACACAAGATTTCTGAGCATTTATACCTCTAACCACCACCGTGGTCATATAGACCGCATTTATGATATTACACATTATTACCATATATGGTAAATTACCATATATGATAAGTTTTTCCATTTTGCGGGGTTTGTTTTCACGCTCTGAGTGGCTCGTCTGTCATATTTTTCAATGGTCATATGTGGAAACTGTCTGGGGAGAAAGAGAAGTAGCCATTTTATTTATTCTATACGTCTGAAGTAGCTAGCTACTAGCCTAAAAGCAAAGGATCAGAAGATGGAGAGAGGAAGAAAATGTAAAAGATACACTGTTTAGGAGGCTTTGGCAGTGCTTCAGGAACTGAGCGAAGGGGAGTCTGATGGACAACACGTGTTGGACTTCAGTGATGTGGATTGAAGTGAGGAGGACAGTTCAGACTCCGAGCCTGAAGCCCTACACCAATTGCCCCGTCTGTTGGCGTGTCCAGTCCAGGTTATTATTATTAATTATGTTCATTCGTTTTCATTAATTTATTCATTCCATGGAGCCGATGCCAGACGGCTGCACTGGAAAGCTTGGCATGGAGCCAAGTTTTCCAGCGCAGCCACCTGACAAACTGTGTTTTGTGAATACAAACTAGTTCTTGATGTTGTAAATATTATAGGCTATAAACAGTAAGCAACATCTAAAATTATCCCCACTAATAACGAGTAAAGAATTATAACGTAGCCTAATAAATCTCAACAGTGCGGTCACCAGATGCCCAAGTGCTCCCAGCTGCTGTCCAGTCTGGCACACAAACCACACTGGTCTCTGTGAGAGCTCAAACTTCATCTCCAAGTAGAAGTTATTGTAAAACACTCGTGGCTATTTTCGTCTTCGTCAAATGCAAACACCAACAGACAATAAACAAGGTTGTAGCCTATTTTGTATCATAAAAAATATAAAAAATGACAAATTAATAAATCTCAACTGTGTGAACACCAGCGGCTAATGCAGCGACAGCGCTCACACCATCTCCAGAGACAAGTAGGCTTATTGCAAAACACTGCCAAAGTACACCAAAACTCAAATTGTAGGCTACACAAACATATGTAGACCCATCTCTGAAAACGAAAATATTTATTTGAAAACAAAAATGTTTCTACAAAGTGAATATCTAAAGCCTAATTAGCTTGGCGGAAGAATGTTTTATCAATAAATGATTTATTATTATTGTTATTTTTATTGTTATTATTTTTATTCGATGTGCCATAGCAGCAGTGTCAATTAAAAAAAGTTTCCTCTATTATTTCGGTGTTTATCAAAGAAATACATAATATAGCCTACAATATATTAGGCCACAAGTTTTATATTCGTGTAGCTATAATTTAGCACTGTAAAGCAAATTGGTCTATTTGAATGGGAGACATGCAGCAGCATTTTATAAATCAATGTGCACCATAAAAAAAATATAACTGACACAGAAAAACGAACCATTGCAAATTGGCTCGGGACATCAAAAATTTCTAGTAACTTCATCAAACAAATGCATTATTGATGTGCTTGTGAACACGTTATGGTGACAGTTCTTTATATTGTTATGATTTACTGTGGTGCAGTCTTTTCCTCCATCAAGTAGGGCTAGCCAACACGTCATCAGGTGGGAATCCTTCCTGATGACGTGTTTCTCCAGGGGGAATCCCGGACCTCCTAACTGTGTTTGTGCCCCAATCTTCTCTGTCTTCGATTAGCTATTAGGTCTTTCAGTGAGTGTAAAATAATGTTAACTAGTCTGAGGCACTAGTTTAGCAGTTTCGGGATCTGGACAGTAGGTTTACATTGTTTACTTTCATACATCCATTATTTAGGCACCACACGGTAATTTGATTGTCTAGTTGGACGCCAGGTCTTATGTGTGGCTGCTAGTTTGTTTTATTTCGAGATTAGTGCAACCAGGTAGGTTTTTGTTTCGTTTCTTTTAGCTATTTTTCATCTGTAGTGAGTCAGTGGAAATCTGTTGGGTTAGGAAGTGTTTTGTTTCTGTCATAATTTGGCACCATCAGCAGCCCTTCCCTTTGTACCTCGTCTCTCTTGATTCCTTATCTGGTTATCTTGTGTTTAACTGTAGCAGAAAGCTTATACATTTCATTGTTGTTAGTACACTAAACAATAAAAGGCAGTGCTTGTCTGACTACATCAGCAGTATGCTGATTCCCTTATTACTAAACACTTGTAGGGTTGTAACAACACGAACAATGAAATTACACATGACAGTCTGGGAGACTGTTGCGGCGCCTGTAGGGGCACGGGGAACGTCACTTTAGGACTCTTAATAAGGGGGGACAGTGATTGTTGCTGTAAACTCCTATTTCCATTAGTTTCTGAAGCATCTAATGTTAAATATTGTGCTCATTATGTGATGTTAGAGGGCTCCATGTTTGATTGATATTATACAACCCTACCTTGTTTTCCTTACCATAGATTGACTATGTCATGGATAGCAGATGGCTACAAAATGCTAGGCTTTTGGAAGTTGGAGGAGTGTTAACGAAAAGGTCTCAAAATTATTGGACCAGAATCCTGACTGGAATCCACTGTCAGTAAAGACATAAGTAGTAGATTATATGTCATTTTGTCAAACTGAGCGACTGCTGAAATTTTTTTTGTTTTCTAGATTGCATTTAGTGCAACAAATTGCAAGCCTTAAGGTATGTATTGTTATTACTGGGTATGTCAACTATCTATTTTTTCTTACCACTTAGCTTCAAGATGAAAGGAACAAGTTTTATGCTCAAATGTCGGCTGTTTTGTGCAGAGAAAAGACATTTACATGGAGGATCTCAACGTCACTGCGACCTGGAGACCACCAACAAGTGTGGACCCTCTTAAACGCTTGCATGTGAGTAAAAGCAGAACTCAAGACTTGTTCCAGACCTGTGGGTATTGCAACAATGTAAAATTTCAATGCTTGTATTAAGGCCTGAGCTCTGAAAGAAAGCCCTACTGTATTTATTTTTGTTTAAGAGAATTGCATTTTTGAGGGCCTAAACTTTGACACTTTGCACATGCATCAGAAGTGGTGAAAAATTTAATATTTTATCGGTTGTGGGTATGGGTGTGGCAAAATGGCTCAAGAGTGCCCCCTAGAAAATTTCAAAGTCAAACTCCCCACTTTGACGTAGATGAACGAACTCTCTAATCGATTGACTGGGCTCTTGATACAAGGACTAACTTTAGACAGCAGGCAATATGAGTTTTAAATTATAGTTTGTGGCTGTAAAAGGTTTGTTTACACTGATAATGTTTATAAACACTGGAGTAAAATGGATCAAGCCACAGATAAAACACTTCAAAATTGTATATGGATATACCCCACATTGATATGGTCCAAAATTCACTGCTTGGGGCTTTAAGGTTTACACCGTTTATGTCAATGTAAAATGACCCTGCATTTATTAACTTCCTGTTACAGAAAAATTGATAGAGGAAATATAGTTGCACACTCCCCCTATATCCACAAGCGACTTTATTCAGCTCACACCTGACACTGATGAACACATATTTGAAATGTTGGTGTGAGGTGAATACAGTCACTTGTGGATACAGGATGAGTGTGCAACTATATTCCCTCTATCTTTTTCATAGTCTGCACCTCATTAGGTATGTGTCCTTGACTTCTTGCTTCTATGCCATTGGAAAATTACACGACATTTGTCACCTGGTCACTGGAAAACATTGTCTGGCTTTGACATTGTAAGGGTCATAATTGCCTTTTTTAAAAACTTGAAGCCAGACTTATGTCTAATAAGTCCATAGTGTTGAATTTATTTTCTCCAATTCTCTTTCTTTGTGGATTAGGGCCTCCTAAATCAGAAGAATGCCCATGACTGTGGAATCTTCATGTTTATGGTATGACTAATTCATATTGGAAATTAAGTATTGGAACATATATTTATATGTCTATAATTCATAAATAGTAAAGTAAAGGTTTTTCCATAGTATGCACTGTATGGTCCTGGATGCCTCCTTTGATTTTACTGAGGTATATTTCAACTTGCGTGATATATTCTATCATTATAGTGTTAGTGGAAGTGATGCACAGGCTGACTCAGTATTTGGGGTTATACCTGCTATTCTTTGGCATATTTTGTAAAAAGTGGGTTAGGTGTTGGCCATCCATTTAAACATTGTCATACAGCTGAGCAGCTTTGATTGGCTCCACAGCTAACCTGTGCATCACTATTTTGCGGTATTATAGAAAAGCCTTCCTTTCATAGTGTATACATTCAAATAAATGTTGATAATGTCCTGCATAACCCAGATTATAATGTGAAACCTCTCTGAAATGGTGTGAAAATAAAAACTAGAAATTTTAAGTTGAATTGCCTTGAAATTAATTTTAAAAAACTTGTCAATGATTAACGGCTTCCCCTAAATTCCTGAATGTTTTACAGTGTAGTTTCTTGTTTTATATTGTATATCTTGAATTTGATTTCATACTGTGCAAATTTAAATTAATGGTGCAGCAGGTGGGGTTAGGGTTAGCAATGTTAGTTTGCAATCAATTCCAGGGTTAGATTAGAGGATCAGGTTAGATCAGCAACTGGCAAAGTGGGCAACTGCACCAGATTTATTGTGTGTCATTTGTTTTGTGGAAATTAGATTAATTTAAAATAAATTTGGGAATATACAGTAAACTACTAATGTTTAGGGCTTTAGTGTGGGTCATTATCAGTCTGTCTTGCAGAGGAACCCTTGACAAAATGTTCACTCTCCTTTACGTTCTCCACCAATGACTGAGAAATATATCTGGCTCACTAGCTAAATGTTCCGCTATGTTTACCAGCTAGTGGCTAACTGTCAGCTGTTTGATGGGCAGGTAGCGTACAGTGGGTTTATCAGATCTTTTTAGCTGAAAACAGCTGCCTGCTACTTTTGGAAACAAGGTTGGCACGAATGGAATTTGTGGACCATAAAACCAAACAATTAGCTGCGTAAGGCTCCACAGAGCTGAGAAGAACTGCAGAGTTGGGTGATAATTCTCTGTGCTGTTGTCTTTTCGAACAAACACTTTGGTGTTATACATAGTCATTTAATACATTGTTAAATTAAAAATATTTTTTAGTGCATCTTTAAATCAATGATGCCAGTAATGTTATTAAATAAACTGTGATTTTTTTTTATTGCAATAGAAAGTATGTGAGCACAAGTGTTCTGAAAGAGATTTGCTTACTTAAATGTTATATTAACAATGTGGAGTGATACTGTACCATTTCAGTTATAAGCATCCATTAAGTCTATGGTCTAAATGTTGTCCATTTGTATAAACACAAGCTCACACACTGCATTATGTCTATTATAGCAGAGGCTGAAAACACCAACATCTGTTTTTTTGTAATGAAACACAATATCTGCATTCTACTCTGAAAAACCGAGATATCTGTCTAACCCTATTTACCATGAGTGCGTTTGGGAGTATGTAGTTCCATAAGCTGTTACCAGGCTGTGAGGAGACTGCAGAGCACAGGCTAGACCCAGAGGTAAACTTGACCTATAAGGGCAGAGAGAGAGCTTCAAGTCTCTGGACTGTTTACTCTCCTCCATGGACATTCAGCTCACGTATGGTCCCAACCAATAACAGGCTGTAGGGGTGGAGGCAGAGCAGCTGAGCTGGGGGGGAGGTGGAGTGAGAAAGCGATGACAGTGATGTTTTGGGAAAAACTAAGAGGCAGCTAGAGGAGTATCAAGTATCAGGAGGTTAGAATTTAAACATGTCTGGACTTGGCTGATGCTCCAATAATATGGATGCTTAAAAATCTAAAAGTTGTGTGTCTGCAGTCAAACTGCGATTTTGTCAAGACGCAGCAGTTCCGGAAGTGTATGTATGAAGTGTGAATCACATAAGGTTGAAGCAAAGCATCTTATTGTGTGCATATTTTGATGTTCATGATAACCACACTTGATGTGTTGTGGTGTGTACCTCTCAACATACTCTGGAGGGCGTTTGGGGATTTTCAATGAGACTGGGATAAAAGAGTAACAAATAGAGCTCATGCAGGAAGAATTTCATGTGTGACTATTTTCTAGACCAACAAATACTGGTTTTTCCATGCAATATTTCTGTAATTTTGCTATCTGGTCTATTCTGTATACACAACATCTATTTCATGTCTGTCCATCCTGGATAAGTGATTTCTCCTCTGTTGCTCTTTTCTTCTTTTTGGCTGCCTCAAAGTACAATTTCGACAGGACACAATAACAGTGACATTAACACAACATTAAGATATATATTAATTATATATATATATATATAAAGTATTTCCTCTGTGTGTGTGTGTGTGTGTGTGTGTGTGTGAGTGCTGATGAAGGGTTTATGTTTAAGGAAGGGTGAAGGGTTACAGTAGCCATATTGAAATGAATCCTCAGTTGACAGTAATTTTATGGATCATATGTATCTTAAGTAAACATATTTCTAGACAATTCAAGGCAGAGTTAAGACTGGTCTATTTTTTGTATCTCAGCTGGAGCCTGTACTCAACAGACACATGTCTGAAGATCTCCTAGCTTTCAAGGTATGGTTTAGTGTAAAAAATACCGTCCACTCTTGGATATTCAGAGGAAAAAGGTTTAATATATTCTTAATTCCAACAGTGTTTGCCATAACATCTCCGATATCCACAAGAACTTGGACTCCTAAGGGTACTATGTGAAATGACAGTTTTCTGATTTTAACAAGCACTGCCAACAGTGGCGCTGGCATCATTTACATTCAACATCGAATATAAAACAATTTACTCTTGCGGATTCTCTTGGTAAATTTGTGATGGTCCTGTTATCTAATGAGCAAGAATAATGGCTCAAAGACAGTTACCAGTATCCACAAGAACTCAGACTCAGTTATATGTGAAATGACTTCAAAGATACTACAGGAAATGACATTGAGATTCAATAGATATTAAAAAATGATTCACAAAGGTTCACCAAGTAATTCTTTAATATTATGTGATTAAGTTGCCATTTGTTATTATTGTTATAGTTGATGTACAGTTGTTACTGTTAAGGTACAACAACTAACATAATGTTTTTCCAACATTGATTGGCAATATCTCAGCCAAAACAAAGCCAAAGATAGCCAGGACCCCTAAAGGTTTGTAACTTTATTACGATTTAGAAGAAGTAATGAAGACTAAAAATAGTAATGTACTAGTCTTGTTTCTGACTTCTGTTTGCAGAAGTCAGCATTTATTTTTATAAGGCGCTCCAAGCGTATTATGCAGTGTTCTTACTCAAACAGTGATTGACAACAAAGCCCCAGCATGTTTAATCACCAAATCTCCTTGGAGTTATTTGAAAAGAATTGAAAATAAGTTTTCTCTGAATAAATTTACAATTAAACATTGATGAGCTCCTTTCCTTTATCTTCACAGGACGGGGTAAAGAGAAATTTCCATTCAGAGAAAAGTAAGATAATTACAGTGACCTTAAGAACTGGCATATGAAAAGTTGTGAGAGCATCTAATATAGACAGTGGCCATGGCCAAAAGATGAAGTTTTATCAAACTGCTACTCACAAATTATTGCTGTTTTAATGCTGTTTTAATTTTATATGATTTTTCATGTAATTTAAATATGTTTTATTTTCAGTTTATTGTTGTTTTCATTAAGAATTTGACCTTAAAGTTGAATATCTTTTCTTTATTTTCTTTTATCCATTGTTTTTGTGTATTTTTATTTTTGAGTACTTGCATATTTTATGTTTTGAATTGATATAATTGATATAATTTTTTATGTAATTAATTTTTTATATGATTTAATTTATATTTATATAAATACATACATTTTGAAATAAAAGACTTCACTATAATATAACTTAAACCATCTGTGTTATTTATAGATGTCTAAAAGGCATTGATTGAATGGCTAAGCTAAACCCTGGTGAAAATAAGTTGAAAAGTAAAAGTTTAGTAGACATCTAAATTCATATGATAGATGTTTATTGATCGTCTGATAAACGGCTATGTTGTCATTAAAAAGATGTTGAAATAACATCTTGGCTAAGACTAGACATCTACTAAACTTTCACTTTTCAACCTTGAATAACCTTAATTTAAACACCTACAGACAAATGCATGTATAATAGACATCCATTAAACGTCTTTTCAACATCAAAGGGAAATAAAACATGATTAATAAGGAAAATATTAATTATGTTCTCTAAAATGAGAACACAGCACAGAGCAGAGCTGCAATCAACTGCTGCTCCACAGTGGACAGCTTCATTTTTCATCTGAATTATTGACTCACAACTAAGCAAATTGACAATGGTGAATATTAAGATATATACTGACACTAATAACAATTATTTCTATAATTATACAACAGAGATTGCTGGAGAAATTGGTGCACTCAGCATGCTACAATCTTTACAGACCACATGGGTTATCAGGAGAAGAAACGGGACCACAGCTGGTTGTATACACTGCGGGACAGTTAAATTGTTTTTCGGGACAGTGGTGAAAAAAGTCTATATGTACTGATATTACTGCATTACAATACATATAAATGTATTAAAGTGAACAGATCATTCTGTCTCTTGCGAGTGTTGAGTTGTTGTCGAAATCAGCTAAATATTCAGCCATGAAAGTTGGAGAGAGGAGTGCCAGGAGGAGTGTGTTGGAGTTCAGAAAGCATAGCTGGAATATGAACAAATCTGGTGAGCCCCCAGTGGTCTGGTATTCTTCAGCACACGGGCAGAAGTTCAGCATGTACAGGCAGTGCAGAGGGCAGCGAGTCTGTACAAGAGCTGATAGCAGCAGCAGCCGAGCTGAGTCAGGTTGTGTATATGAACTGAAGTACTGAACAATCTCAACAGCAAGTGCATACAGTTACTGTAAGCTCCAAGGGGGAAACAGGTATCAACCACCACCTGTACTGCTTAAAGCTTTGTCACACATAATTGAGTAATTTTGATTAGAGTTTAAGGTTGTAATGCTTGCGTTTTGATCACTGGCAGATAGTTGGCAACACATAAAAGCTGGGTATGCTGGAGAAGGCGATAACTGTTGTCAGACAGAGTGCGAGGCCATGGCTAGTTCCTGTAAGCAAACCTGTACATACCAACTTTGAAAAGTCTTATATCAGCACTGCTGGATACTAAGAAGAAGCCAGTCTATCAAAAGGTGCCAGGCCAGCCATTCACGACTTCTTAGGACCTGCTGGAAGCAGATACAGTAGCTAAAAATTGCTCCTTATGGAGTTCTCTGTTCTTGTATGTACAAGAGGGGCTGAATGTGGCCTTTGTAGTTGAAAAATAATTTTCACTGAACGCTGCAAGAGTTATGCTGATATGTTTCTGACTCAGTGACCTGATATCTTGTTCTTTTTAGATTAAATGTTACCATACATCATAGAGCATTACAAAATAACTGACATATTCTGCTTCAAATGTAATGGCCAAGTGGTGTTCATGCAAATCAGAGCAGACAAATAAATTATATTCCAGCTTTGGAAGAATTCACTGTCCCACAGTTGCAGCCTTGGACTTTCCTTGCTCTGTGTGTTGGTAAGATTCAAGACACAAATGTTTACATGGTAGACTGTGCTAGACAGAAATGATCTTAATACTTTTAGTATTGTTGTTTCTTTCTGGAACTGTTTGAGAGTCTGATGGGCCTATAAGCAACCTTACTCCTTTCCTAGCTTAATAGTAATGCACATGTGGCATATCACCTTCATCTAGCAATGTGTGTGGCTGTGTATCGTGTAGCTTGTTTTCAGGTCAAAAAGGGTTAAAGCAGCTTTAACTTAAAAGTAAAACCACCTGGTACAGATACTCTATTACAATTTAAATATAAAGTCCGTTCAAGATTTTATACCAGCATTGATTGTCAGTAGGAAACAGTGATCTCCTGTATTAAAGTCTGACATTATCGATGAACCATCCTTCCGCCTCGATGTACTCCCTTTGCGCTCTTTGTCCTAATAACATCACCTGACTTACTCCTTTGCTCCTGATTTATAAAAGCCACTACAGCCACTAGAGGGCGCTGTCACTTAAACATAAACATACAGTATGTCTTTTTGGGACACTTGCTGATTCAACTGACTCTATTTTTCTTAGGAGTCCATAAGTAGAGCAAAATCAACCCTCTAAGAAACCAGTTTGATCAAAATGTGTTGAATGACTTGCTTCAATCTAAGTGCAATACATTTGAATACAGACGTCAAAGCACAGTCAAAGAGTGTCAGGGGTCTCCAGTTGTTTAACTTCACAGGATCTTTTGCCTGGCCATCTGCATCATGTTTTAGCAACAGGGAAATTAGGCCCTCTTTTTGAGAATTAGATTGCTGCCCAACTTCAAAAGAGAAATTATAGCAGGCTAATAAAACCTCCTTAATTTCAACAAAGAAGATTCTATAAACCTCCACAGGTATCCCATCAAATCTGGGAGACTTGCCATTCTGAGAAGAACATATGGCATCATATAACTGTTTTTCTCATTAATAGGACCTTCACATAATACCTGCTGCTCATCTGTAAGCTTAGGACAAGGGTAAGATCTCATAAAATCAAACAAAAAAAAATGTTGATTGAAATACTTCCTCTTTGAATATATTAGTGTAATAATCCATTAAAGTTTTAAGGATGCCATTCATATATGTAGCAGCTGACCATAAATATGATTAGATCTATTTTCATCCAAACGGTGTCTAGTAATTTGTAATTCATTCAACAATGTTTTCTCTCTGTTATACATTTGTTTATCTTTCCAAGTAGAATACTTTATAGCATGACCCCTAAATGCACACTTAAAAGCATCCCAAACAAGTGTGGATTTGCAGAACCAGTATTAATATAAAAAAATCCAAAATAAATTGCCTTGTTATTAAGATAAAGGTCTTGTCTTCTAATGATTGATTAAATTTCCAATAACCTCTTCCCCTGTTAATTTCAGCAAGATTAAACTTTGATATAATAACATGATGATCGGCGAAGGAAATCAGGAAAAGTCTATTCTAGTCTATAGTAAAAAAGCCCCACCAACGCCTCTGCTTCCTGAGGAGGCTAAAGCCATGGCATCTCAGTCCTTACTTCCTTCTACAGGTGGAGAAGTGGAGAGTGTCCTCACTTCCTGCATCACCATGTGGTACAGCAACTGCTCTGCTGCAGACAGAAAGGCACTGCAGTGAGCACTAAAGTCTGCACAAAAGATACATTTACATCAACAGGTGCAGGAATAAGGCTTCTTGCATCATGAAGGACTGAAGGAAGGACATCATGAATCCTTGAATTCTACTAGCCATTGAATGTCTTCGCCAAGTATATCTGATTAGATGTGGATTCTTTATCCTCTGTATATCAACTAAGTCCATAGCAGACATCATAGAGGCTGTTTACACTGGGTTGTAAAATGCGTTTTGGTGATCCGAACACAAGTGGACAGCCGAGACACATTGCTGTTCACATCTGTGTCTATTATGTGTCTCCAAGATGGCCAGCTGACCACTTGTGTTCAGTTTTCATTACTGCTATGTCACTTCTGCTAGAAGGTCAATGAGCCCCACGCAGTTATTATCTGTCTGTCACCAGACAAGCACCAGATTTGTTTCGCGTGGGCTAGCTAGGAAACAAAGAATTAATATACATGTACTGCATTGATGATGTATTTCATCAGTGTTTACACCACAAAAGATATGTGGTCAAATGCGTCCCAGACATACCTTCCATGTTTTTTCCGAGTTTCGTGGCCACCGTAGGTTCTCCTACAGGCTTGGAAGGGGAGGGAACTAGTTAGGCGCCAATCATGATCCAGTATGAAAAGGTGAAAACTTGAGAAGTATGAAGTAGGAGACCTCTTGTGTCCAGCAGTTAAGCTCACATTTACATATTCATAGATTCTAGATTTTTCAATAAGTGAGAGGAGGGAGATGTAATTTTAAGAATTTTAATGAGGTTATTGAACTTTTTTGTTAAATAACCATATTAGATACAAATTATTATTGAAAGGAGACATTTTTGTATGTTTTAAAACATGTCTGGAGGGGATCTTCAAGTAAAGCACCACTTTGAGGCCACTTTTAAATTGAGTCCTGTAAACAGCGAAAACATTAGATTTAAACACAATTTGTTGTTGCCTCTTTGGTTTATTTACACGGGCAGTGCAAGGGAAAGAGCTGGGCTTGTACCTGGGTCTAGAGCCAGTCTCCCTAATGCTGGGAGTGCTGCATCATCGTCTGCAGTGGTGGTCAAATGCAGTGGTTTAATGATGGAACAGAGAGCTGCATTGCATTCTGACCTCTAACCAATGGGCTGTGTAATGTCTAGCTTCAGTGTGTGTGTGTGTGTGTATGTGTGTGTGTGTGTGTATGTGTGTGATTAGAGAGTAAAGGGAACCTGCAGTTGGGTTTGTCCTTAGTAGCAGCTTAATCTAAAGTCTGTGAGATGCAGACATTGCTTTTGCCATATTTGCTGCTTTGAAAGATACAGCAAAACTAACAGTAGTCTGCAGGACGTATTAACACCAAATTACATGTTCCATAATATCTGTTATTTTTAAAATTACATGGAGCTCTTCTCAATTCAAATAAGAGAAAACAAGGGACAGTCTGGTTGACCTTGTTAAAGGAAGGAAAAGGAAGGTGTCATTTTTCTTTGCGGCCCCATAGCCATGCAGTAAGATACAAATTCCTTTCCCCCAGAAAATCTGCCGGCATATAGAGCAAACCATTAAAAACCCATAATCCATAAATCACAGCAGCAATAAAAATTTCCTATCCGTTTGCAGCCATTTTCCTGATCACTCTACTTTCTTCCCTTGGGCACCCTACACATAGTTTGCAATCCCTGCTGTGGTTCCCCCTCCGACTGCTAACTCAATTCTATATCCCAAGGCTTTCCATGTCTCAGAGGACAGGGAAGTGCATTTGAAGGTGCCCTTAGCTCTCTGGGGAGAAATGTATTATGAGGCAAATCTATAACGACAGAAGGGAGGAAAGAGGAAAAGTCTGCTTCTGTTTCATACCAGCAGGATGTGCTGGCTGTTAGTGGGAGATGAGATCATTTATTTATACTGAACAATCTCTCAAATCTTTGCTTTTGCTTTGTGACTAATGATTTCCAGCACATAGAGCTCTTTCAACAGCAGTCACTGTCACTGTAGTCAGTTCGTCATGATGTAAGGTGCAGCAAGGTCACCATCTGGTCGGTAAACATTTGTTCTCATCATACAGATACAAACAAAGAATGGAGACGCTTCCATACAAAGCATGAAGGCTCACTGAATGGTTTGAACACCTACAGTACAGGAGATTTTGGATTCTTCCTCACCATCATTATCAAAACACCAAATGACATACACTGCTCTGGACGCTTATGGTGGAACAACAGCTTGCTAACACACCTTATGTTGGTTTTATCTGTCATTTGTCTATATGCAGTGTTTTTAGACATGTTTAGCTGAAATTTTAGTTTTTGTGTTTTTGGTAGACTAACAAAAACAAAACTTTTACAAAACACGGTTAAAAAATTACACTATGGTTAAGATCTGGTTAGGTTAAGGCACAAACTAACTTGGTCAGGGGGTTAGGGTTGGAAGGCACCTATTTTGTCACTAAATGTGGTGAAAAAAAGAATGATGACATCATTGAATTGAAAGAAAAGGTTTGGTAGAAGAGGCTGTTGCAAAGTGCCATTCAAATTACAGACCCTTGTTCCTTATGGTAATGGCTCCCAAATACTGACCAGTCTACCTGAGGAGTCCAGCTCATAAAGTCACCATCATCTTCTAACTTTTTTTATAGATTTAGTTTGTCCAATTAGCCATTTTTGAGGCCCTTGAGGTTATATATTGATTTATAAAAACGATGATAAAGAAGCTGGTTGAACCAATGAAAAGTGAGTTCTGTCTTGCCTGGTTTCCACTGAGGCTTGCAGGTTTTTTGGAAAAATGGAAGGATGTGCACACTGACATTCTTTTCAAGTGCTGAACACATATCACAATAAAAATTGAGGAATATCGGCAACACTGAGGTGCCTCTTTTAAAAGAAACTGAATTATTGGACACACGAGCAGTTTAACCACTTGGTCTCTGTTAGGTTTTATGCCTTTTATTTTCCACTGTTGGTTCCAAAAGTATTTTTACTACTGATAATTGCAGTTAAAAGTTGATAACCCTATTGCTGCTTGTGGAATTCACATGGATACTAGAATAATAATGTAAGTTTCAGTTCTTCTCATAAATCTTTCATCCTGTCACCAGAAAGAAAGTTTGAACATTTTGCAAAACCTCAGATTTTGTTCAGTGCCATCCATCCATCCATTATCTATTCCCACTCATCCTTTGCAGGGTGATGGGGGGGTGCTGCCTGTCCTCATACAGTCACCAGTCTACCACAGGACTGACAGACACAGCCTACTGTACATAAACATAAGACATAACATGATATTATTTTAATGCTTTTTGTCTGAACTTTTGGTTTTCTCCAAAAAAGGATCTTATATTAATATTTATATTTACAATGTCAGATATGTTGGTATATGACAGTTGTTTAAGAGATAAACATGTCTGGGGTTCTACCTTAAGTGGACATTGTTTGGACATAAATAACTATACTCAGGGTGAATCCATTGTGCCACAAACGTCCACGTCTTCATGTCTGTTTGTTATTATTGGTCCTAAAATCAGAGGTAATGTCAGTTTTTAATTAACCGGTGATGTTTGAAAAACCCAGAGGCTTGTTTAAAAACACTCACAGCTGTGCCGACAGTATTTTCAGCATCCCTAAAGACTCTTCTAACCATCTGTATGAAAAAATATTCTGTCCTCTGAATGATTTCCCAAGTTGTACCTATGTTACCAAACCAAAACAAAGGTGGCTAAATGCTAAATGGATAGTAAAACAGAGTTGCACCTTGGGAAACGGGTTAATAATCTTTAATCTGAATATGTTATGCAGAAGACAGAATATTTTTTCATGTATTGGGTAACACATTTTGTGAAGATTTGTGAATAAATAAATAAACACTGACAAATGGTGAAATCTGTGTTGGCAGAAATGGGCACAGTGTGTATGGATAGATTCAAGTGTCACTGCTCATAAAACACAGTGTCATGTTAATGTCTGCATGGTGGCGCTGCAACATCTGGAACCACACCAAAAACTAAATTGTTGCTTCTTGTCCTAACTTTCCACCCAACCTCACTTAAATCTGTTTGTTAATGTTTGAGATGTCCAGACAAACAAACACAACTGAAATCTCCTTAGTGGTGGTATTAAGTTTTGTTGTTTTTCTTGGTTTGACAGTTAGTTTGGTTGTAAATAGTTCCTTTATTTAAATCTTTGTTTGTATTAAGGTTAATTTGTGATGTAGAGTTAATTGTTTATTCCCCTGTGTGTCTGTGTAGGTTAACCTTTGTGTATATAAACAAAAGCATTTGTGAGGTCAGTTTTGTTGAGTTCAGTATAGGTTGCTGTTTGTTTAGTTGACCTCAATTTAAGTTAATAAAAAGTAAAGAATATGTCACAGATTTCTATTAAGATTTAGGCTACATAATTGTTTATTCACAGAACCCAAGTTCCTGCTTTATCGAAACAAAAGCATAAATGGCACAAAATAAATTGTGCCAATAAAGTTTACAAATAATTTAAAGCTTATTTTATTGGGGTTTTTTTACCTCTGGATTGTTCTACCCAAATTCTAAATACTGTATCTCCTTTCACACGATAAATTGTAACTAAAACTAAAGATAAACATAGTAGTATGCTCCAGGAGGAGGCCATGATCAAAGGCCGAATGTAATTCCTATTATTTATAGATGAATGGAACTCTTCAGGGAGCATATATGCATCTGTGTGTGTTCAGGAATGCATGCATGTGAATTTATATGTGAACTTATACATGGACTTTGGCCTCTTTGGGGATTTGAACAGATGACAGTTGTGGCAAAGCAGTGGCGGTGTAATCCCTGTGCGTTCAGAGGAGTCCAGCTGTGCCAGAATAATACTTCAGCAGGCAGTCGGACAACTGAAGCTGGAGGGTCAAAGGTGAAGCTGTCAGCTTTTTAATGTGTTATGAATTGTGTGGGAGCAGCTAGTGGGGCTACAAGGACTTAGCACATCTTCTAAAAGCCCTGTGGGATTACCTCTTTACAGGATTAGATTTCACTGGCTACCACAGCCTGAGGAGGGAGGACAGGAAGTTCATAGCAGCTCCCTGCAGAGAGCTCCAGGGAGGATACTTATATAACACATTTTAGATGTGTCAGTGGACCCGTCACTTCACACTCCACACTGCGATTCTGTCCAGGCTGCAGACAAGCATTTTAAATATACCATAAACGTACAACTAATGCAAGCATCATCTGATAAATCCTGACAGAGATTCAAAGCCGGGGCAATTAAGAATCTTTTGTCAGTTTAAAGATTACATATAGTTGTATCTATAATTTGAGTATTCTGATGTATACAGTACACATAAATAAATGCCTGTTTCTTTTGTGGTACTCAGATGTCATTTGCTCAAACTGCACATTGTATTGAGTGGTTTACCTGTATTTGTGGATGGGGGGGATTGATGCTTAGTAAATTTTATCCCCTTATCTGATGTCTGAAATTTGCTTACATTTACATTATAAAAAGTAACAGGCAGTCTTGAGAGACAGGTGCATCGGAACAATTTCTCCAGGGGAAAACACTAAAATACACACTGTATGAAGCTCATGACTTGTTAATTTTATTCAACAGTTTCCATCCAACAAAGGTTTTCCTTAACTCTACAAGCCAAAATAGGTCTTAGTTTGTGCATCAATTAAAGAACATAAACATAGCACAGTAATCACTCACCACTATTCAAATTACTGATCATGACCATTTAGTCCATGGCTGACATTTAAAATCGACTCGGTGAGGCTGTACTTAGGCACAGAAGTGCTTGAACTAAATACTAATGTCAGCATGCCAACATGCTCACAATGACAATGCTAACATTTGGTGATTAGTGCTAAACACAAAGTACACCTGAGCCTGTTGGGAATGTCATTAGTTTTGCAGGTATATGGTCATAATCCAAAGTATGGACAAACTGATATTTTGATGTTGATGGTGCTGGATGAAAAGTCAGAGGATCACCAAAGTTATTTAGATAAATCCTGGGGGGGAACGTGAATGTCTGTATCAAGTGTCATGGCAATCCATCCAATAATTATTAAAATATTTCAGTCTGGACCAAAGTGGTGGACAGACCAATAATGCCATCCCTAGAACCATGCAGCTAGTGGTGTTACTTGAAAATTGTAATTAATTAGTGATTACACATTACTCATTGTAAAAGTAATTACATTACTTTACTCATTACTCAGCAGCTAAAATAAGGCAATACATGACTTGTTATTTTAATTTCGTTACGCAGCTGTCAGCTCTGTCAAAACTGGCTTTAAACAGCTAAAAATCCTCCACACCCACATGCTGCATCTTTTCTATTTAACACATGTAAAAACAAAAAAATTGAAGTTTTGTGGTTTAACAAGCAGGCAGGATACAGTTTGGAAAGATTTACTGACCATCAAACAACTGATGTTAGTTTAGCCCCAGTGACTGCACACAGCACTCCAGAAGTCCTGCCCTTAGCTGCATGACTCACACTCCCTCCAACTCTGAATTAAACTAGCGTCAGGTGACTCCTGAATGTAGGCGTACCTGTGGCTACCGTACCTAATGCATTACAAAGTACTGCCCAATACAGCCTGCATGGCTAAAAAGAAAATTGACTGAGAACACACAACAATATCTAATGTTTAAATAAGTGACATGATAATTGAAATAAATCAATCTACGAAAGAGTAGTACCCATATCCAAAAACAAATTACACTGTCAATAAACAACAGAATATAAGATGAATGTATCTCCAAAGACGTACAAAAATGGATAGAATCCTGGTTCAAAGTACAAACCTGTTTTATAATATGAATCCAGTAAAATTTGAGTGTTGAAATGAACCCAAATGAACAAATACCCATAATTATTAAACCTTCTGTAATACTGCTGAAGGACTGTGCACAAGATCAGTATCATTCTCCAGAGTTACACCTGCATCATGTTGAGCCCCTGTACAGTGACACACAGGACACAGCACTGCAGGTTTCTCTCCTGCCACTATGCTCAGCTCAAACAGCTCTTTCAGTGTATTGTCAGTGGAACAGAAGAACAAAGTCAGCCAGTGGAACTCCCCTCCTTCCTGCAGAGTACTGGGCAGAGACTGAACCATGCTCCTTAATGCTGCTCACCTGGAGAACAAAACAACACAGAAACCCAGAAACATGTCAGCAAGTCAAAAGACCATGGTGATGACATATTATACAGAGCACATCCCGACACAGTGTGTACAATATATTCCGTGTTTGTGAGTTCCAGTGATGGTTGTGGGCTCTGACATCCAAGATTTTATAGCAGATTTTATAACATTTTTGCGTCCACAATCTTAGCATGTCATGATGACATCATTAGTGGCATTATTAGCAAAGAAATGGAAAAGGTAACTCAGAATAAAAACACACATTTACCACTGAGGTATTAAAGATATTTATATAATTTAATGATTACTGAAGCACAGAATACTGACTTGTTGGATCTTTCTAATATCCATACAAAACACAAAAAAAACCCTTGTGGACCAATTGGCACCTTCTCTCCAAATGGTCTACAGATTCAGCTGCAGATATACCAAAACTAATGGTACTTTCAAGTGGCCCTAATGCATCCTACGTCATATTGGTGATAATTACCCATTTTCAACTTGTAAATAGCATTCACATCAACATCCAAGTTGTAATTTTGACTAGGAAACTTCTTCTGAAAGCTCCAATAAATTTGACCTGGCGCTTCATAATATGAAAGTGTCTAAAAGTCAAAGTTCATGTTCCAGTCATGTACAAGGAAATTAAACCCAAATTTAATAGATATCATTTTATATTGTCAATAAACAGTAATTTTAACTATCACAAGACAAACTCTGTAATCATAGAACTTCTTCAATCGAATTGCCTGATGATGTGAACGCTTACAGGTTGTCTAAAAAATGGAATCTTTCCCATCGCTACCATCCATCCCATAGCACACGCAAATCATAGGATGTAATCTGGTTGTGCCTCTCAGGTTCACCTTTTCAACTGTGTCATGGTCTTGATGCAGTCACGATTTACCGATGGTGTCTCAGGAATGGTATCTTTAACACAAAATGAGAACAGCTACGTGTTTACTATGATAAAGTCTTTGTACATCAATAGGCTGGGGTATGTGGATTTTGTCCTTCATGACGTTACAAAGAGATCATTTCTGGGCCAATGCACTGAAATATCTCTTTCAATTCATGTGAGTACCTTTCAATAATCTACTGACATTTGTCCAAACGTGACATGTATTGTATATGATTTGTAGTAAATGTGCTGAAACATGCAAAGATCTGCAATATAGGCCACATACATTCATCAAGCACTTTATTAGGAACACCATACTAATACTGGGTAGGGCCTCCCTTTGCTCTCAAACCAGACTCAATTCTTTGTAAGATAGATTCCACAAAATGTTGGGAACGTCTCTTTGAGATTCTGGTCCATGTTGACGTGATTGTGTCACATAATTTTTGCAGATTTGTCAGCTGCACATTCATGCTGCGTATCTCTATTTCTACCACATCCCAAAGGTGTACTATTGGATTCAGATCTGGTGACTGGGGAGGCCACTGGAGTACACTGAACTCATTGCCATGTTCATGAAACCAGTTTGCTTTGTAACATGGAGCATTATCATGCTAGAAGTAGCCATTAGAAGACTGTAAATTGTGGCCATAATGGGAGTCACATGGTTTGATTGGTATTAAGGGGCCCAAAGTGTGTAAGAAAACATTCTCCACAACATTACACCACCAGCAGCAGCCTGTACTGTGGAAACAAGGCAGGTTGGGTCCATGGATTCATGCTGTTGATGCCAAATTAAGGTGTTTTTCATCTGCAGAACTGCCGCTCACTGGATGTTTTTTTTTCCTCACCATTCTGAGTTAACTCTAGATTACATTTTTTCCCCATTCTGATGTTTGATGTGAACATTAACTGAGGCTCCTGGCCCATATCGGCATGATTTTATGCATTGCACTGATTGGATAACTGCATGAATAAGCAGGTGTACCGGTGTTCCCACCCAGTGCTTGTTGAGTGTATATGTATACAGTTTGGAGGGAACTTACTGATCTTAGTAAATAAGTGTACTTACAAGTTGGTTGAAGCATCTCAGTATGTCAGGACTGCACTTGGCTATCATGGATGGAACATAGTCTGGCAGTTCTGTGGAAAACACAAACTGTTAGTACATACACTATATGGTTATTAGGCTCCAAGTTGAATCAAACAAAATCAAACTGTTTTCAGAAAGTTGTCAGTTACCTTGCTACAAACCAGTACCACTCACAGGTTGTTTGTTTTGTTGTGTCCACATCAGATGATTGCAAACATGACTTGCAAGGTCCTTATTAGAAATACTGCACTGAACAGAGAGTTATACAAGGACTCTGTGGTAGTGTTAAAATTACATTGTGGCTTTCAGTGGGTTTCTGAAAGCATGGACTGGTACCAGTTTGCAGCCCATATGCTGGCTCTCCAGTAACACTTAGGTCCAAATAGAATTACAACATTGACTGAGGTATATCTAAATCAAAAACATTGTGGGTTCACATTTTTTCAAGTCTATCTTAAAACTTTACGGACATGCCCATATGTACATATTGAAAAATCTATTGGTTGCCGATGTCCATATTGGCTTCAAAGAAATCACTGCCTAATCTGATTTTAAGGTAAGAGATGGGGAACAAAATTTACAGCCCTTTTTCTGTACAAAGATGCTTTCTAAAGTTCAGCTAATATGAGTCTTCAGCAGTCTGAGATAGACACATCAAGTGGTTATCTTCCAAAATTACTGTCTTTTTGAAATTCCTGTGTTATGCTTACATGGACAACGTTTTCTTGCTGACCCACAGTGAAGAGATAGTAACACAAAGTGATAATTTGTTACTAAAAGACAGTAACTTTGGAGGATACCTTCATGATTTCTCTAAGTTAGTCCTCTGTTATCCATTCCCTGCCAGTTTGTCAATGTTGTTTTGTTGTACATTTGTGTTCCAGCCCCCCTGTATACTGTTCGTTATATGTTACCTGTTCCTGCCATTACCTGTGGTTTTGACTTTCTGCCTGTTTGTGACCCGGACTCATTTGCCTGTTTTGGACTGCCTTCCTGTTACCGACCTGTGAGCTTGTATTTTGGATTCTTATCATTAAAGCCTCTTCTCATTTTGCCTGTCTGCCTTGGTGTCTGCATCTAGGTGCTCCTCCTGTTTGTCCCACACACACACCCGTGACAGCTTTCAGTGTTTCAGTGTAAATATGGGTATGTCAGTATTGCTTCAAGATATACTTGAAAAAATATCGACCTATCCTTTTAAGGCAATCCAATAAGTGTATTTACAACATAAAATGCTTACTTATTTACTTGTACTTCTGATAAAAATATTTGTTAATATACTGTACAAATGGTATAGTATTTTGTAGGTTTTTATTATACTTATGAAGAATGGACTAACTTCCAATTGTAGTATTGACTATTTGTTACTTAAGTATACTTGAATACCACAGAAAATATATTTTTCAAAGTGTGACAAAAGTGAATTTCTTACGTCAATCCATTACATATACTTCATAATAATATATCAAAATCCACTGTAATTGTGCTTATATTTAGACTGATTAAAGCATACTTCAAGGTACTAATAGTACACGATTATTGTTTTGTGGTGTACTTTAGAAAAAATACAATAACATACACTTAAAGTAGTATGTAAGTTCACCGAAGTACTACTGGAGGATTAATACACTTTAAAGCAGAAAAGAAACACAATTTTAATACTTAATACTTTTAATACTTTAATACCTTAACACTTTTCCAAACTTATATTTTGCACTAAAGATGATAATATGCTTCCAATGTACTTACTGATATTTACTGTAAGTGTACTTCAAGTATACTACAGTATACTTTATTTTTACTTAGGTCATGGGAAGTAAACAGAATCCATAGAAACTACAAATTTAATTTTGTGCTAAGAATACTTTCAGCCTTACACACACAGACAAAACAGCTGGACCCAATACAGAAGACTCACTGTCCGTTGCGCTGACCAGCAGGTAAACGGCTCTCAGGAGAAGGTTACTGTCAGTCATCTAGTCACAGTGTGACTAACTGTGGCAACTCTGAGCTGATCCAGTACTGTGCGGATGGACCCTGACAGTGGCTGTCAAAAGGCTCACCTTCAAACCACTGATCCAGCTAAGAGGAGAGGAAAATGAGTTACTCATCTTTCCTACATCAGAAAACTTTTAAATGCCACTTACCAAAGAAAAAAATGGCTATGTTTGTTTTCAATTTTCTTATTAAAAATATCCATACACAGAAAAAAGGAAAACACAAAATCAAAGGTGTGTTGTGTTGATTGCAACTTCCTAGACCCTTACATTTATTTTTCTTTTTTTGTTCAAAGGATGCTATAATTAGCTTATAACCTGTGTTGACCATAAACATGTTCAGTGCATACATTTCACTTAGAAATAAATCCAGTGCTTATAATGCATCACACACCGTGCGCAGTTCTGCTCAGTGTCCCAACAGCTGGTTATATTTTATATCTATGGCTCTTTGGTGTGGATACTGTTACGCTAACATCCAATACAGCATTTGTAAGCATATGCTTAATTTCACAAAAGCTATTTGCGAACTCTGCTTACACACAGATCGCAAATTGCGTCTCTTTTCACAAATGATTTGTGAGTCCTAGGGGGCTCTTGCGGGCTCATGCATGGGTTTGTTTGTTGTTTGTTTGTTTTGAATTAGTTAAGATTAATGCAAGATGAGTTCCAGGACTGTAACAAGAATAGCTTACTGCTATAGCTAGCAAACATTAGCCAACCTGTTGCCTAATGTTTGTCTTAATTTGCCTCTTTGTCTTATCACTGCATTACAAAGCCACCTTTCTTAGAGGAGAATGAGGCCAACATGTAAGTAACTGTAGCTGCTGTGGTTACACCTGACACTCTTGTTTTCTGTGGCCAATTTAAAACGGCAAATTAAGTACCATTCGCTTTAGTTGAGTTAGAGCATTTCTGTCTCCTGAAAGCTGACAGAGCCTCTGGGACAGAGTAAAATGAATCACCATGGGAAGATGAGCCAGTGGCTGCAGAACCGCTTCCATCCACTGTAACTCCGTAGGTAACAGAGGGATGAGCAGAAGTAAAAGTGGTTTTATTTACAATTCATTTAATATGTTCATCCCATGAGGATCTCACACTTTTGTGATTACTGTGTGGCCAAAATTACACACATACCTTCTTTTACTTGCTGCAGGGTTTCACAGTTATTCTCAGCTGAGTTGTCAGTTTCAAATGTTTCTAGTGCCAGGGTCTTTTTGGCAACAAGTTTAAACATACACAAGATAAGATCAGTGAGGCATTATTTTAAACATTTGACCCTCTGAAAGAAGTTGAAGTGGCAGTTTGAAATACGATTTAAAGAAGATTAGATGGCAATAAAAATAGAAGGGCTGAAAGAATTGGAAGTTGCAATTTATGTGCAAATACTGAATAAAGTGTCAGTGGAAGTGTAAGTGCTGAAAAGGAGTTGAAGATTCGATGGAAGTTCAAGCACTAAAATAGATTAAAGGAATTTGAAGTCATTTGAAGCCTTCAAAGAAATTAGTGCCAATTCAAGTGTATAAACTGAAACAAGAAATCAGTTGAAATGTCAGCTTAAGTGTAGTAAAATGGAGTTGGAGTTGGAGTAAATCGTGTATGAACAGTGAAAGATGTGGCACTTAGAGACTTGAAGATAGTTTTTGTTCAAAGGTGAAGATTTGAGGGCTTGAAGTGCCAGTTAATGTGTAAGAGGTGTAGGAGTTGAGGTGTCGGTCGAAGTATCACACTGAAACAAGATGAACATGTAGATAAAGAAAAAAGAGATGATAGCAGTTGAATGTCAGTGGAAAAGTAAGAAGTGAATGTAGTTAACAGTTGACGTGTACTTTAGGTGATAAAAGTAACTGAAATTTCAGTTCAAGTGGAAGCACTGAAGACATTTCATGCGTGCACTGTAAGCAGTTGAAATGTCAGTTGGTATATAAGTACTGACATCAGTTGTTATTTGAAGTTTGAGTTGAATAAAAATCTGTTCAAATGTCAATCTTAATGAGTGAAAGCAGTTGAAGTGTCAGTAAAAGAGTAAGTTGATAAGATTGTTGAAAGACTCTGCTCTTGTGAAATACTACATACAAGAGGAAATAGAACAAAGAGGAACAAGGTAAAATGCAGTTTTACATGCTTCTATTGGAGGGGGGATGCTTGGTTGCAGTTGCTTGGTTGGTTCTTCTCCCCTACCACCAACGGTCAGAGAAAGACTTTTATTAGTCATTTCTGAAAGTGTGAAAGAGAGATAAATTATAAAATTAATCATTTGAGTTTCTATTGATGTCTTAAAATGACAGATTGTGCAGGTGTCACACATGCACACTTCTATTCTTACCGACTTTCTCATCCTGAAGTGTGAGCTCATTGAGGGTGTAGGCACAAACCTTTCCTGCTGGGACAGTAAAGGAACCATCATTCTTCTTCTTGCCCTTATTAAACAAATATACTGACAATTATAACCACAATTAAACACACAGGTGTACCAAGACTTTTGGTTGTCAACACAACCTAGCTAGTTTTACCAATAAACACAAAGACCAGACCACACTCCAACACTAAAGCCCTTTTCAGACATGGAGTACATGACATTGCTGGCTTCATGGAGTTGTTAAAGTGATGGTTTTTTGTCATTCAGACAGAAGTGACTTTTACATTACAGTGTTTGTAAGATTGTTTTGTTGTTGTTGTTTTTTTTTTTTTACCTCTTTTGCATATTTAAGTTAATATGAAAGCGCAATCTCCTCCACTTCTCAAAATTGGCTCTTTCACAGTGCTTCCTAGTTTATTAAATTGATTTTGTGCATAAAGAGATGATGATTGAAATATTAAATGTATTACAGTGATGTAGGTGGAACAAGATGTGCATTTCTGTCTCTGTTTTACATTGTGCTGCTGCAGAATATTGTTAATCTGATGTTATTCAGTCCAGACTTGTTTCATGTTTTAAGTGATACAGAATTGTTACAGGTCTGACCTCATAAGATTGCCGTTGTGACTTATACACAAAAGTGACTTGGGTGCTTATTCAGACATGAGACCAACATGTTTCATTGCCATCAGATTAATGTTGTAAAGAGGTGCATGTCTGATAGGGGTTTTGGAAGTGCAAAGCATAAGAAAGGTAATACTGTCATCACAGAACTGTGATTTTGTATGCAAAGCACTTAGATTTTCTTTAAAGAGCAAATTAACACCCCCAGAAAACCTTTGCCGACCTCCAATGGTTTAACTTCTCACGTTACTGCAGTAATGTACTAGTGTAGCTCATGACATCACTGTTTACTGACCATACCCAACCACACGTCAGAGGTGAAACAGGCTTGAAATTTTCAACCACAGAGGGCACTGCTTTTCAACCTGGTGTTAAATTGTCCAAGAGTAACTTAAATTACTAAATTAAACAACCAAATACCTCGTTTGACTACATTTGAAGATATTGAAAGGTTATTTTTCAGTAGCCTACTTGCCCTGCTCGTTGTTCTGTAAGGTTTGGTAATACTACTGTCCTTGGTTTCTACAGTATAGCAAAAATAGGTTAATCACTAATGTTTAGAGCCAATTGTGGTCCAGTATGCAAGTTACAAGTTGGAAACTTGAAGCTTCCAGTGCACATACACTGAGAATGGACTTGTTCAGTGAAGTAATAGAAATCATGCATCCAACAGTTAAAATTCTGAAATGAACAATATTTGCATATTCATAGATTCTGGACTTTTCAATGAGGAGGAAGGATTAAATGTCATTTTAAGAATTTCTTACGAGGTGACTGAACATTTTTGTGGAAAACATCTATCAGACACAATTTGTTAATCAAAGCAGTTTATATTTTGTATGTCTTAAAACATGTCTGGAGGGGATCTTAAATTATCAAATAAATTAGTTTTTACTTCTTAGGCATTTTGATATTACTCCAAGTTATAGAGTATGAAATTAACTGTAGAAATGAAACTATTTTGTATTCTCTTTCCTAATTGGCAGTGCAATACAGCCATGCAATAAACATTAATTCAACCTTAGCTTCCTCCTGATCCAGCCTCCATTCTAATTCTTGGTTATTATTTAAAGGGGATAGCCAAAACTTCTCTCTTTCACCATCATACTCACCTGTAGAAATATACCCATTCTTACATTCATTATATTCCCACTTGCTTCACAGGACCAATCCACTCCAGTTTTTTCACCCGTGGTGATCAGCAGTGTTGAAGATGATCCTATCCACAAAACCCAGCACCTCTCCCTTCCTCAGATTAGGCATGAAGTTTTTATTTATCTTCCTAGAGATGAGAGAGTAAGCAGATAGTGGGAAAGAGGTTAGGCTTTCTTTGGGTGTTCCATGGGATTTGGTTATTCAGAAAGAAAGACAAACATAAGGACAGGGGGAAAAGAGCATTGTGAGGTAGTTTGTAAAGATGTTGACTGTGGGAAGGCGAGGACATTACGAGGTCCGTGTACATTTTGATAGTTTGTTAATTGGATTAAATCCAAATTGGCAGAAACAAGAAAACGTCTCTTATTTTTGTTGTCTCGTTTTTTAACGAGACACAGAAACAAAAATAGGAGTCAAATTCTCCTTGTTCCTTGTCTTGTTTATAGGTACAAAACCAAAATAGACAATGGCAGAAATGAGAAAACAGGAGAAAACTGTTTATTTTTTCCTATTCTCATTTTTGACCGCAAAATTAAAAAACAAACTTAATAGGCTATTCCACCTGTTGGCGGACTCGCTCCTGATTGGTTACTGCGCTCTATTTTTCCACTGTGCCGCCTTCAAAATAAGAGTTCCCTACTTCTGTCTTTGCTCGCAGGCTGATGCCTCATCTAATTATGAAAAATGTATGTATGTCTCCTTAAAAATTACATTCCCATACAGCTAAATTGCATTGTCAATTACGTTTTGATGGAAATTTATTTTCTCCCAGTTTGCGTTTGTTTGTGATGTATCACAAACATTTCTGATAATATGTCTTTGCTGTTTATTTTCTTGCTTTCCTACAATGCACTCGACCACGCACAGGGCTGTTATTAATTCGAACAATCTTGCTCTTATTTTTCTATTAATTTTTTTTTTTTTCCTGAGATGAGAGGTGATTTTGAGCGGTAATGTTGCAGTTTGCCTAGTGACTCGCAATTGCTAACAAACCTGTTACTCATTTTAAATAATGAATTCATTTATAATTCCTGTGTATCTTGTATCTTTACTGACATCTGATGTTTGCGTATAATGACTGCTTTTTGAATAGCCGTCTGTCATTGCTGTGAGGAACTATTTGTTTATAAAAACAGAAAAAAATATTATCTTCTATCACTTTCTCTGCAGAGAATGGAGATTTATTAATTAACTAACATGCCTGTTTGGAACAGGCCGATTCCTTATTATTTCTCCAGAACCATATATACATGTATCAATTGGAAAACATACCAGTTAAAATGATAAGGAATTGATAAATTAAATGGTTTAAATCCAGATAAACTCGACCAGTGAGACTAAATTGAGGTTGAACTGTAGAAGCAGTTTACAGCCTTCCATTAGTTGATTCTGCTACCAATCAAATGTTTCTGCGCTCCGTTTGGCTAGTTTTACTGTTACTACTACTGCTACTGTTTTGCTACTGTTACTACTGCCACTTGTTCGTCTCTCTTGGGCAGTTTAACTTAGTTGGGCATCAGTTACTGCAGTAACTGACCCAGAGTTTAATTTAGCTCTCTTTCTGAAACTGAAAACCCAGAGTTTCAATGGCCTGAAATCATACAACAGAATGAGAAGATGCAGAAACACTAGAAATAATTTCCAAACAATCAATTAAAATGCAGCTGAAATCATCATTATGTGTTTAGTGTCGTAAACAATCCCTTTGTTTGTTAGAAGCTCTGTTTTAAATCCAGAGTAAACATAGAAAGCCAGGAACAATAAAATGATTCTACCTACCTATAAAAATACATATTGCTCTTTTTTACTCGTCACTTTATTGTAAACTCAGGGCTTTTGTCCATGTCGGGATCCTGTAGGAATGATGACTCTTTTTTTCCACTGATCTGATTGGTCAGTGGTCGGGGTGTTGACAGGTTGTGATCCAAACCTCTGAAGTTAACCTGCTCTGGGGCAGGTTAGCTGTTCAGTATAAGTTACCATGGTGATGTACCCTGGTAAGAAGTGAACCACCATCATAGGACTGAAAACCCAGAGTTAAACCTGAAGTTACCTAACCCCAAATCCTGCGTCGTAGTACAGGCCTCTGGTCTGTTTAGAGGCAAAACATTGGCTGATTTACTGTGTGGAGTTTTTTTGTTGTTATATAAAAACATAGCAACGGTGAATAGTTTTTCTGTCTCTATGTGGTACCTGCATGGCTAGATTTTCTCTGTATGAAGTTATTGAAAGTTCCACTATATGTGGCCCGAGACAAACTCTATCGAAGCCTACTTTTAACTATTTTATTTAATTATAATTCGAGGCAAATTAACATAACGTAATGTCTTGCACCATTTCTGAGGAATTTACACAATTTGTGCAACATGTACTGAACTAGAACTGAACCTTCAAGGATGACTATAACAAATACAAACAAACATCACAAAACTTAGGCAACCACCTGAAATTCTGAGAAGACCTCCCTTGTTTACAATCTCAAAATGTGAATAAGAAGAAGTTCCTTGTACTCTGATGTAAGTGACAGATAAAGAAAAGCTCACTATTTTGTGTAAAGTCATGTAACATCAGCATGACATTGTTAGATGTCTTGAAGATAGATGATATGTGGTAACACAAGTAAGAGGATGTTGTGGAGTTGTAAACAGAAAAGCCAAGAGAGGCTTGGGGGAGTTGATTCCTTTTTCTTTTGGTGAGACCACTTTTTCCTTAGGGCCTTTGGAGGGATCTCTTAGAGACTCTCTTTAATCTTTTAATTTTTGTTTTTAAGTTCTTGTTTAAGTTTTTGTATTTTACTTTTTGTAGTCTTAGATTGCTTGCTATGTAAAACCAAATAGTTTTTTTATTTTTATACACTCCAACCAAAGTTCCTGACTCGTGCTCATCTCTGGGGTCCTCTGGTGTTCCTTTAGGGCAAGAAAAAGACGCCTCCTTGGGATAGGCTGACATTAAAATTGTTTAGATTATAAATGATTGATTTTAGCAAAGGTAAAACTTAGTGCTGTAAAAGAGTAGTAATGGTTCACGTTCAGTGACTGAGGTTAATATACTGCTGTAAATGTGATAGGGGTATGATTTCAGTCGGGTTCTAGGTTGAGGGTTTTATAATTTGGTGTCTAATTGGCTAAATTGTTAGGGCTAGGGCACTGAAATGGCCCTATAAAACCGGGCGGGTGCCCTCGACCGACAGAGTGGGCCTCCTCCAGAGATCACCTGTTAGTAGGCCATCTTGGAGTACTTTCAAACCTCCAACATCCATTGCACCTACACACTTCGTTGTGACCCAGGCTGTCAGGACATACTTGACTATATAGGCCCATTGGTAATGGTTCAATGACAGCTGGTGATTATAGAAGCCAGGCTGAATTTGGTTCCCTAAGCAAGGCTAGGATGGTTGTGCGTCTGTAGATTTTGGGAACTACGTTCGATACCTAGGTCAGAGGTAGAGGACAGCCGTCTGTCGGTGCCTTATCCACACCGGCAGGGGGTATCGGTTATCTGTTGGTAGAAACCATTTCAAAGTGAAATGTTATTGACAGTATTAACTGTATCTAGACAGTAGAATGTTTTTCACAGTAACCCTGAAATTCATTGTGAACGTCCATGTATGCACAAGTATGTGACATGTTCAGTAGCGCACCAGAAAATAGGGCTCCCCCGAAAGCCACTATGTAATTCAAACTTTGTTAGACACTGTTGAATTTACTAAGCCAGGAGCCAGAGACAAACAGAGAGACAGAGGCATACTGGCCGCAATATTTGTTCTTCAGCTTATGAAGTTCTGCTGTCTTTGACTTAATGGTGACAGATGATGCTTCTTGCTGTGTTCCTCCCGTGACACCCACTGAAGCCACCTCAGCATCTCCTTTTATGCTGTCACTCACAAGGCTCCGCCTACCGAAGGTGTAGTCCTTAATGACGGTTGTTTCTTGGAAAGCATGGCAGATACAGTGGGTTAGTATTGTGGTTGACAGGTGTGAAGTGTGCTGTGTGTCTATACTGTATATCTGTGTACATACCTGTAAAGTCAGAGAAATCAGTGAATGTTGGGATGACGTCACCAAGCATGAGACCCATGACTTCATAATCAGTGGCTATGAGGTTTTTCTTCTTCTTGACTAGTGTCAAGAGATTCACATCCTGAAGTAAATCTGCATGGTAGATGAGAGTATTCTTCGGGTCCGCTTGTTGGCAAATGTCTTCAACATGACCCCAAAACATCTCCTACAAATGGTTGGATATACAATTTATCACCTCCATGGTTTTTACTAACAGCATAGAGAGAGAAAGAGAAAGAAAACAAATGTGACCAATGCAAATACCAAAAATCTCACGCAACAGAATTGAAAACATGATTTTGGTATGCATGCCAGGGACATGTACCTGTGAATTTTAAGGTGCTGCTGAATTGTTCTTACTAACATTTAGACAGATCTCAAATGATTTTTGTAATTTCAACTCCTATGCAGTCTGGCCAAGGTGTGTTTTCTGCAAAAAAAAAAAAAGAACTATTTTAATGAAGAGTGAAAGAGTGAGGAGGTGAATTTGAAGTGGTAACATTATAGTTTAAACACTTCAAACATCACAGAATTAAAAAATATCTTAAGTGGACAAAACTAACATCAGTCATCAAATTTGAATGTCAGGCATAAGGTGTTGGCTAATTTGTGATCATTGCTCAGACATGTTATTTTCTTTAAAATGCCCCCTAAAAAGCAAAATATGTCATTAGGTCCTTTTTTAACACAAAAACAAGGTGTCAGGAACAATTCAGCTAATAAGAATGTTCTTTAATCAATCCATAACATGTATCATTGTTGACCTCAGTAACACATACACCATTAATATTTTCTGAACCATCACCATCTCCACCCCTCCACTTTTTCAAGAGTGGGTCAGGAGTTAAGTTATAATTCTATGGACACTATTTATAAAGTTAATTAGCCACAGCATGTCCAACTGATGAATTTGTCAGTGAATGCCATGCATCATTTTATCAGGAAAATCCTGGCATCAGCGGGAGCCTGACCAGCACAGAGACTGACAGACAGGCTGCCAGATGAGCTCTGATGTCAATTTCATGACTTGATTGAAAAATAAGTGGAAATTTTTGGGATGCTGTAAGGAAAGTGTAAATGTTTGAGCACTGCTGTGACTCTGTCATGATGCACCATTTTATTAGCTTGCAGAAAACTCTTGTGTTGTGTTGCCCACAGACTGAAAGAGGGACAAAACTAAAGAATTTCAGGAAACAGTTGGTTCAAACAGGGTAGCACAAAAATGCACAAGTCAGAATTCTAACTTTAATCTCAGAATTCAGACTTTAAACTCAGAACTCACATAAAGTTTTCACGTGGCCCTAATCTTCTTCTGTACATGTGCCACAATACTATGAATAGAAAAAATAGTCAATTAGTATTTTTGATACATAGGTTCTGAGACTTATTTTATTATATATAAGTCAAATTTATAACAAAAAAAAACTACATGCGGTGGATTGTGTGTATGTGGCACAGAAAATAGTCAATAAATCGGTATTGTACAACCCAGTATAATGGAAGGAATTACATGTGGAGTGCTGACATTGTCAGTGTCCACCGTGGCTGTATTACCATGCGACGTAAAGTTACGTGCGACGTCATTCCGCACCTAATACGTCAACTCTTTGCAAGCTCAGTGTAGGCACACAAGGTCGTTAGCAGCAGTTAGCTGTAAAGATGATGTCCATCGCCACCCGTTCAGGGGCTTTCTCCCCTTACATGCAGGCTACAGCTTTTGCAGTGGCTGGTCCACTGAAAGCCCTGATACCTGGTGTTGTTGTAAAGGGAGAGACGGTTTTGTTGAACCCGAAAAAACAATTCCTGTGCCGCGAATCGCTAAATGGTCAAAGCCCAAAGACGGGGCCTGCCGTAACCGTTAGCATCAATGGTAAGTCTGTCATTGACTTTAGTTAACTTTGTTTTGTGTGAACCTGTGCGATGAAATGCCAAAGACCGTGTGTATGTTATTATCATGTTGACAGAAATGACCTCCTGTCTCATTTATCTCAATAAATTCCACCCAGTGAGAAGTTGAGTTGGCCTGAGTTGGCCTCGCTTTGCTGTCTTTAGTAACCGCTCTTCCGTGTTACGTTAGTTAGCGAGTATCCTGTTAGCCGAGGTTGCGAAAGCGGCCTAACTTGCACTGGAGGTCAACATTAAATCGGGATAATGTTTCTCTTATTCAGTGTGTGCTTGGGACTGACAGTAACATCATGTTTCGAAACAGTAACGTGAACGTATTAAGCCACAGTGCTTTCCCGACCTTCTGGCGTTAACTGTTAGCTTTACTTAGCTGTTGGAAAGACATAGCAGCTGGTGCCCCGGTACATCCAGTGTCCTTGTTGAGTAATCATCACATCAGTCAGTCGTAGAAACGTTTGTAAGTAAGTTTGTATCATGAAAGGTGGCTAAAAACATTTAAGAGTAATCGTTGGATAATATGTATATGAAGTAACGTCATTTTTACCATTTTATAACTATCTCAACACTCCTTGCACTCTTCACTTCTTTGCACTACATGTGTCCTGTTTATAGTTCACAGAAATAGTTTCACCTGTATGTAGTTATTCCTTGTGTATATATCTGAAGATTGTTATGTTATTTTGTGTAAGTACATTGAAAGCCACTAAACCGGAGTCACATTCCTCATATGTGTAAAAATATTTGGCCAAATGACTCTGTTTCTGATAGTAACTTCCCCTGTCTAATATTTTACAAACGCTGTGTTCAGGGCAGTAACTAGGTCTGCAACTAACAATTATTCCACCTTATCAATTAATCTGTCGATATTTTCTTGATTAATCAATTAGTTGTCATAAAATGTCATATAACACAGCTATATTACATACAGATATGTTGTTTGCACTTTTTAACTGTCATTACCAGAGATCTTCCATGCGATGCATTCAGGACGAACGGGATTTTATGTATAATTTTTTTTAGCTAATTATTTTAAACTACAGTTAATGTCACTGGGTGGCTACTTAGCACGAGACCTGAAATGTTCCTGCAGTGCCGGTCTATCTATCCCCTCAGTAACAAACAGCTTTCTGGCAGGGCCTCGTAAATATGTTGTGCTGGTTCAACAAAACACAGCACTACCCTGCTGTGTGTGAGTACATTAGCTAAAGCATACATTTATATGATTTCAATATAGTATTGTGGTCTTATTTTTACAATTATACAAGAGAGATTGCTGGAGATATTGGTGCATGCAGCATAGGGCTGGGCGATATGGACAAAATTAAATATCACAATATCTTTGATCCAGTACCTCGATATGGATATTATGATGATATTGTTGAGATGACTATTGGTGATTTCATAAGATATTTAGTTAAGTCTAACAAGTTCAGAAAACTTTCATCCCTTTACTGGAATGCAGCCTTTTAAAGCAGGAAAAGACAACATATACCATATCACAATATTACATTATCAAAAATCCCAGATCATATCTAGTTTTATATCACGATATGGATATAATATGCATGCTACAATCTTTCCAGACCGCATGTGTTATCAGGAGCAGAGATGGGACCACAGCAGGCAGCAAACATAGTACATATAGATATGAAACTGTATTGCAAAGGCACAGTTCACCACGGAAACGTTTACAATTACTGAAAGCAGCATCTCTAATCTTTAAAGTAAATAGCTAAAGAATTCACTCATAAATCAACAGGGGTGGATGTAGTGATTTGGGGTCTCCAGGAAAACTGTGTCTCGGTTTAAAAAGTAAAGAAACAACATTTTGATTTTGGGACGGTGGTGAAAAAAGTTAGTCTGGAGCCCTGGTCATCATACCAGTACCATTTATACTGTTTATTCTGTTATTTAATACAAGCTGACAGCGTGTTTAGTGACACCCTGGAAGTCTCAGTCAATGCAATTAAACAGTCCCTTTTTAATTTTAGCTCAACTGATATCTCTGAGCACAGTGGCACAAAACATTAAACATAAATTAACTGATGTTTTTGTCCTCCTGTGAAACAAGTAATGAACACAACACAATGTCAGAAAATAGATATAGTTGGTTATAATTAATGTGATGTTTTCAAATGTCACATTTTGTTTGAATCCAAATATATTCAGTTTACTGTTATGTATGACACACAAAAAAGCATAAAATCATCATTTCAGAAGCTGCAACCGGCAAATTTTGTCATTTGTCCTTAAAAAATGATTATTTGGTCATCAAAATAGTTACTGATGAATTTTCTGTCAATCGACTGATTGATTAATCCTTGAGCACTAATGTTTTGTCCACGGTTTCAGCAGAAACAAGTAGTGAACACAACACAATGTCAACACAATGAAAAAAGGTTATAATAGTTGATTATAATTTCTTAGAGCACATGTTGACCTCAAATGTCATATTTTGTCTGATCAACAGTCCAAAAAACATGAATATTCAGTTTATGATCATGTGACACAATAAAGCACAATATGACACAAAAAATCCTCATATTTGAGAAGCTACAAATACATTTTTGGCATTTTTCCTGAAAGAATTATTTGTTTTATCAAAATTGTTGCCAATTGATTTTTTTTGTCAGTTTATTGATCATTGCAGCTCTAATTTTTTGTCCTCCTGTTTTCAGCAGAAATAAGTAGGAAACAATGTCAGAAAATAGTTATAATAGTAGGTTATATTTGCTGTGTCATCACCATTCATATCTATCTATGATTAAATTGTTTACAAGAGTACAAAGTTCTTCATAGATCTCTAGCCTCTTAGTTTTGCTCTCAAAGTGCACCAGACTGATGCATTTAGTTTTTAAAATGTACAAAATTTTCTTCTTGGGGAGCATACCCCTGGACCCCCCGAGAGGGTTCGAGGTCCACCCACCACAGTGTCACAAAATTCTGTAGGAAACACTGAAATATCAACCAGGACTTCCTGTACATCCATTTATTTGTGGTGGCTCGCCGAAATATCAACACTGACTGCCACATATTGATTTTTTTTTTAAACTATTTAAAATGAGTAAAATCTTATTTCATAGTAGAGCTGCGTACAGCACATTGATTCGCTCAGCCCCCTTGCCCCGCTCTCGTTCTCTCACACATTGACAACAGACCCGTCTGTGAACGGCCCCTCCCCTCCATGCGCACTTTGAATCAAAACATGATCATGCATGGGAGGAAGGATTATTGTGTTAACAATACTTAGTCGTACAACTGACGCTACAGTTATAAACTAAAGTGTCTGCTCTGTGAGTATGCAGCAGAGTGAGACATCTGTCCTCCCTCCTGCTCTCTGCTGTAACTGTTAGCAAGCGGCTGCTCTCATGTCTCCCCGGGTCTCGGTGATTTGTTTTCAGGAGAAACTCGCCTGTTCTTTGCCTGCTCTTGGTGTGTCTCTCTCCGGATGGCAGGCGGGTTGCTCCGGTTCTGGTTCTAAGCGGCAGTCGTCCTCTGGCTCGTCCCTGCGTCTATGTGCACCACAAACCGTTGTCAGCACAGCCACACACACTCACTCTCTCTCTCGACCGCACACTCACTACACATGTTCTTAACACAAAACTGTCAAAATACAGCTGGGTTGTCAAAGTTAGCTGTACATAGCTGTGTGCTATTTGCATTGGAGCACCTCATATATGGTATTATTGAATAATTAATTTAAGAAATCCCCATTCAAGTTAGCATAGAGCTAACTGGAAGGTAGCCAGCTTGGCCGGCAGAAGTCTCCAGTATGCATTCACCCAGCCAGTGCAGGAATGTCAAACCCAACACCAGATTAAAAACTCTGTATACTGTGAAAAACAGAGATTTATCTGGTGGTGATAGGCTTCATCAGCATTGTGTGAACTCATCTGTCAAGGGCTTGAATGTAACAGACGTTCATTTATATGTAAAAGTTCTGCGATGCAGGTTTAAAAGGTAAAATCACCTGGTTCCAGGTAAACAGCTGAACACATCCAGCTGTGTAAACGCTGTGTCATATGTGGGCTTTTTTGGGCCGGACTGACTCACCATCTGTCCCATCTTTAGCAGACACAGGATGGTCTGTGTTCAGGCCACCGTCTGAGCCCTGCCTGTTGATGGTCGTGGGGTCGGTATGTGACATTGTTGCTGGTACATAAAACGGGTAAATTGATGTTTAAAGAAGTAAAAAATGGTAGCAAACATGCTGTAATGTTACCAGTCAACGGCTAGTCTCTGCTGAAGTTCATATCCTTTATTTTTAGCGTGTGTGTGGCTGTGACGTTACTGTCTGTGCTGCTGTGTGAGTGCGTTGTGAACCATTGTGCAGCTGTGTGCAGCACATCTGTGTAAATTTGACCAGCAAAAATTCAGATACATGGGCCTGATTAGGGCCAGTAACTGGTTATGGCCAATTAGCTGAATTATTAGCCCAATTAGCTGAGGGTGTTATCAAGAGGCCAGTGGACACTCTGAGGGAGCTACAGGGCTTTACTTTACTTTTTTCTACATAAACCGTGCATTACTTCTGACTGCAGTTTATTCATACAGTCTAGCTGATGACCTGTTTTTTTTTCTGTGTGTGTGTGTGTGTGTGTTCAGCCTGTGCAGGAGTCCGATTTGCCCACACAGATGTCAGGATACCAGACTTCTCTGACTATAGGCGCCCAGAGGTGCAAGACCCCAATAAGTCCTCCCAAGAGAGCAGCGAATCCAGAAGAACCTTCTCCTACCTGGTCACCGGTGCCACAACTGTTATGGGCGTCTACGCCGCCAAGACAGTGGTCTCTCAGTTTGTCTCCTCCATGAGCGCCTCAGCTGACGTCCTGGCCATGTCGAAGATCCAAATCAAGCTGAGCGACATCCCTGAAGGCAACAACATGACCTTCAAGTGGAGAGGCAAACCGCTGTTCGTCCGTCACCGCACAGAGAAGGAGATCGCCACGGAGGCTGCCGTCAACATCGCTGAGCTGCGTGACCCTGAGCACGACAAGGACCGGGTCATCAACCCCAGCTGGGTCATCGTCCTCGGGGTGTGCACACATCTGGGTTGTGTGCCCATTGCCAACGCTGGCGACTTCGGCGGTTACTACTGCCCCTGCCACGGCTCCCACTACGATGCATCAGGCCGCATCAGGAAAGGCCCCGCCCCCCTCAACCTGGAGGTCCCCTACTACGAGTTCCCAGACGATGACACCGTGATTGTTGGATAAACATCACTCATCAGACTGAGCTCTAATTGTACAACAGCTTTCATTGTCTAAAGCATGACAGTACTGAGATCATCTGTATTATAATGTGTACTCAATACGGTGATGCTTTCTGAATAAATGTCTTCTGGTTCAGGTGTAATAACGCTGTGTTTAGGTTTTATTGGTTTTGCTGTGAATGTGATCTGCCAGCTGAGGAAACTGTTCACATCAACTTCCCAGAGGAAATTGCAACTAGTCCATCAGTATATCTCACTCAGTGTCACACATTGGCATATAATCTTCTCTAATTAAAATCCAGCGATATTTCATGTAATTCAATCACTTAATGTACTAAGAGCAAAAAGATCTGCTGTGTTTTCTTTAATTTTGATTTTTAAATTCATGAATGCTAATAGTTTTGAATGTGTGTCCAAGGTGAACAGGTGAACAATTGTAAGTTGCAGCCAGATATCATCCTCTTCTTTCTTTGCTTCCTGAATAGGATCTGAACATTAAATAAAAACACCTGCTTATCTTATTAAGTTATAGTTCATCTAATTACCAGAACAAATGTCCTGTTCAGGTGTAGTTAATAAAGAATTATATTTTATCTCACTGCCTGGAATCAGTGTTATTTGACCTTTTCTGTAAAGGAAAACAATGTTTTCTTTGATCTTCCTAATGAAATGGTTCTTATTTCTACACTGACTACCTGTTGACAGACTTTGAAAATCAATAGAATAATATTCTAGTTGTCTGAGGGAGTGTGTAAAGTAATATGATACGGGATGGAGGATGTTAAGTTGTCATCTGATGTCTGTTCCTGGTCTCTTGAACATGCAGTAGACCAGAATCTGTCCCAGAATTGTAATGTGTGAGGATCTGTATCAGCTGGAGAGTTAAATTAATGATGTACAGCTTTCAACTAGCAGGAAGTCTGGATTATTACATTCAGATTTGAGTGTGGGCTGCACCATATTCTCCCAGCAAGAGAGGCAAGGCTGTAGTGGGATTTGACAGGTGGTGAAATGTTGGAGACGATCTCACCGCAAATGGTGGTTAAGTATTTGTTGTGTAGATCTGGGCAAAAATAAAGTGAACACTTAATGCACAAAGTTTTGACAACAAAGTGATTTAATTAGTAGTGTTATTTCTGCTTTATATACAGTTATGATGTTGGATATCCATTATATCATTATAAGGGAATTGTGACCAGCTGTAGCTATATAACATTGTATACTATTGGAAAATAGCCATCGATAATGTAAAGTATATAGTAGTTGTGGTTAATTGGCCAAAATTGCAAAACTACTGAGGTCTATTCCAGAAAGCAGCTTTAACAAAATCTGAGCCTGAACTCTGAGTTGATGAATCCTGAGTCACCATGGCAACAGGTAAATGGAAAGCAGGGCCTCCATTTTAATCCAGTGGGTGTAGAAATATTAATGCATGTGTATACAGACTGAACATTTATCTTTAGAAAAGTTTTATACAGCGTAGATCAGTATTTCATCATTTAACACCCTTGAATTTCCTTAATGGAAAATAATTTTACATAAATTCAGCTTTAATCTGACAGGGACAAAACGAGGGGCAGCAACTGAAGATGAAAATATAGTTGAAGATTAAAAAAATATATCAAACAACAGACATGTTATAGAGACATGATTGTAAGCTCACACTCTGATCCAGTAATAATGAATTTGGTGATTTGCAGTTGAAAAGGCATCGAGGTTCAAACACTAAATGTTTAGACATCTATTTGGATCTTGGCTCAACAGTATTCAAAGATTCACTGAAAAGCTGTTAAAACATGTTAAGACTATTTACAAGACAATGACAGTTAACAGTCTGCAGGTGCATCACAATCCCTATCACTCAAATATTTGTATATAATCAATATAATATGAAAACTACGATAGGAATGTTCCATCAGTGCAACCAATCACATCATGATATGTGCAACAAACATTTCAGTGCAGGAGCTGTTCTAATAACCTGACAACTGCCTGATCAATGTGCACAGAATCTCAGTGTTATAAAAGGACATGCAGGAGTTTTATTCTGAGCTGAGGGTGAATTTAAATATGAGGGCAAAAATTATGTTCGTAGAAACCACTGACTACCACATAAAAGTGGGAATGCTGTTAAAGACAGTCCTTGAGTAACAAACTAATATCCACCTGGAATTTTTATTCTTACATACAGTAAACCTCCGCCAACGCGCTTCGATATGGGCTTATATGGACTATAACAATGAGGAAATGAAACGTGTCTGACAGCTGACACCCTCCCTCTCCTGGAGTGAACGCAGCCACACAGCACGACGGCACGCTGCCCAGACCTACACACATTGCCTGGCTCTCCCCTTTCTTTTAGTCCCAGAGTCCCACGGGCTGTGCAATCAGTCACACACCTGATGTTCAGTCACACCTGATGTTCATTAGTTCTCATTACTTGTCGGTCCAATGCTGGTAAGTTCAACAATTCAGCTTACCATTCACATCACACTACCAGAGGAAGTAAACTCCCATGGATGCACTGACCGACTATGAATGTATAGTGGGGTGCAACTGGGACTTTATATTCAGTGAAAAAGCTTTCAAGAGAACCTGGCTGCAGACAAGTTGCTGTAAACCAGGGGTTCCCAGACCCCCCCTCTGCAGACCAGAACATTTAGTACTGCACCGCAAGGGAAGCATGTGATTCAGTAAAAAAGCTGGATAATAATTCTATAAGTTTGCAGATTATTATAGGCTATATTGGCCCAGGCCAGCAGGATATATAGAGAGATCCTGCTGGCCTGGGCCAGAGCACCAGAGAGAGAGAGGGAGAGAGAGGTTGGCAATGGCATGAGAGGGAGTTATGAGGAAAATGCAGCAGAGACTGTGCCAAGTTCAAGGTATTTACCCCCAAAATAGTCAAAGCTTTCACTTAACTTGCTTTCTGGAATACACTCCTGATATGGTCCTGTAAACTGATCTGGACGAGTTCTCAACATTAAGCCACATCCTCTAAAAAGGTTAACAAAGGTTGTTGTTTTTTCCAACATCACTTTAACTTCTATTTGAATCATATTGTTGAAATCCTCCTTACACAGAATTCAGGCAAGTCACAGGTTGACTAGCAGGACGTTCATTTTTCATTCTCCTCCTGATCACAGAAATCAATCAGTGGTTGCCATGGGAATCACAATGTGATAACTTGGATCTGCATTTTCTGCACTTTCTCATAGCAAAGAATATGAAAAATAAAAGCATAATTGTATTTAATATTGATGTTATACTGCATGACAGTGTAGATCTTAACAGAAGACGAAGATACAAGCTGTGGACGTCAGGAGTAAATCCCAGAGGTACAGCGTATCGTATTAGCCTCTTCTTTTGCTTCCAGGCAAGCTGCAGTCAGTGTAGGGTCAGTGGCTCCTTCATGCTGTTGAGGAGAGATAGCACCCAGATCTCCACCACCTGCTACAAACTCAACAGCAGACATCCTAAAAATTAGTGTGCAACACTGGAACACCTTTTAAGGGTGTGAAGCAGAACCACACTACACCTGCTACAGTACTCCTGATAAACAACATTAACACCTGCTCACTTGCACATGCTGTTTAAGGTAAGTGCACTCATGTAGACTGGAGCGTGTCTCATTAACTGTGCATTGAATGGTCATACATCATCTGTGCAAAAATGGCTTTATTTTACAGGTCCACAGTTGGGAAGTGTTCTGGAAAGAACTATGAAATGAGTAATTATAGGAAAAATAAGAGTTTCTACAAAAGAGCTGCTCCTTTTAAATCCACATTCATATTAACTGATTATTCATTTAGTTTTGAAAACTTTATTCTTCATATATGTTTAATTGTACTAATTGCTGTAGTATGTAGGAAAATAATACTTTTTTGCATGGCTTAAGTTAGAAATTAATTGGAGTTATTTTAGAATGTAAAGGCAAACACAGTACCTTATTATTAATAGTAGTAGTAGTAGTAGTAGTAGTAGTATTTCTGGCAGTAACAGACAATCTTAATGAACTGGAAAACAGAAAAAGGACAGTTATAGTATGGCTAACTGGCTCAAACAATATAAGGACTTACAAGTAACAAAGCAAGCATCTTGTGATTTTTTTATGGACATCTGATTAAAACAATCTGTTGAGTACAGGGCAAATTAAATTACAGCAAAAATGAGATAATACCTTCAGTAAATACATACTAACATGAAGTCAAAAACTGAGCAGAGGAATTTGAAGAGAATTCACATTTTACATTGTGCTCATTTGAGGCCCCCTTGGTGGCTGCAGGGCCCCTAAGCAACCGTTTAGTTTGCTTATGCCTCAGGCTGGTTATGGGCCTGTGTCTTTTATTAATGTGCACAGTGTTCCCTCACTCACAGGCAGCAGTCATCAGTGCGCACACACACCAGACACACAGCAGCTGAACAGAGAAAATGCTTTCAACATTAGGATTCTATCTGCATTTAAGACCTGTGCCATGAAAAGTGGACCCTGGAGGAGAGTTATAATATAGGGCCCTATTTTAACTGCGCAAGTGCAACGACAAGCGCAACGTGGTAGGTCATAGGTGCACGGACTGTTTGGGCATCTCCATGCGCACCTGCTGTTTTGGTTGATGTATGTGCAGCAATGCAATGTGCAAAAGGGCTGAGTGAAGGTGAATATAGATCAGCAGGTGCGGTGATTATTAAATACTCTCTCAGCCAGTCATATCACTGCTCTCATAGCTCTGAAACAGTTGTGCCAATCACAGTTAAACATGATAATGACAGCTCAACAATTGGAAGGCTTTTCTTCAGGAAATGTCTGGATGGTTCAGAGCATCAAGACATGAACACACATCACCACAAATCCATAATGATTCCTGCCGATGTTTTCTTCATTAAAAAAGCAGAATATCGAGTTACATCCACCTTGTCTGGTGTGTGTAGAGGTGTGTGTGGTTATACTGTAGCAGCCTGGTGTCGTTTTCAGACAATTTAATGAGGATAAACACAGTGATATGACGGGTATGCATAACTGCAATGCGCTCTGGCGCGGCACTTCTCAGAGACTGTGGATTTATCAACATATCAGTCCTGCTGCCTATAGATGCTGCAGGGATTTAATGAGAAGCTTTTCATACAGTATAAAGTCAGCCTATCACAGGGAGGCAGAAAACCTGGTGCTATGGTGTCAAAACAACTTTGCGCTCAATGTCAGCAAGACAAAGGAGGTGATAGTGGACCTGAGGAAGGGGAGGAGTCATCACCACCACCCATCAATATACAATGGTCAGTCTGAGGGCAAAAGTGTTAACACCTTCAAGTTCCTCAGTGTCTACATCAGTGAGGACTTCACCTGGACTCACCACCATCACTCAGCTGAAGGCACAGCAAAGGCTGTACTTCTTGAGGAGGCTGAGTAAATTTAAGAAGCCATCAACTACTACAGGTGCATCATTGAGACCATTCTCACTAGCAGCATCATGGTATGGTTCAGCAACAGCACACAAGCAGACTATAAACGCCTGCAGGGAATGATGAAGTCAGCCCAGCACGTCATAGGAACGTCCCTCCCATCGCTGCAGGATATCTACCAGCAGAGAATGCTCAGAAGGGCCTACGACATCATCAAACACCCTACCCACCCCCAGCACCACCTCTTCACACTCCTGTCATCTGGCAGACGGTAAAGGAGTCTGAAATGCAGGACCTCAAGGCTCAAAGACAGTTTCTACCCCCAGGCCATAAGGCTGATTTACACCTCCAAGACACTGCCCCTTAAATTTCTTCAGTGATTATTCTGGGGAAGCTAAGCTTTCCCTAGCCTCTTAATAGTGTCGCCTATGGCCATAACAGTATATAAATAACAGAAAATCACAAAAAGCATGAGATGTCCCCTTTAAAAAGTGTTAACCACAGATATTAAACAGATTTTACTGTATATTTATTTCTGCTGTGACAATTAAACCACTTCACTTTCCACTGGAGTTCAGATGAACAATTCACATCAAAAGACAAGGTTATATTTAGTAACATAATATGTTTTGCTATCATTAAGCACCCTGCGGTGTAAAGTGACCACTGATTAGCATTGTCTGTAAACATTAGCACACTAAAATGATGTGTTTGTGAATTCAGCAGCAGCAAAATGTCCACATCTTTGGTTGTGAGTGTGTACATTACACTGAACACAATTCCCTCTCTCCTCTGCGAGGATAAAGCTCATTGAGCTGTACATCTCTGTAACGTGAAAGAGCTCAGATTAGAAACATCAAATTGAAATAGAAAATTGAAGCTGTCTTTTTCAAGGCGACAGCTGGAGTTTTGATAGAGAGAGTCCTCTTGCCTCCCACTGCGTGCACAACAGCACACATTGCTGGAAATTGAGATGAAAATGAGAGCTCAGTAAGAGGAGCCTGGATGGCTTTGAGGTGGGAACAGATATTTCATGACAGCACAATAAAGCCTAATAGAACTTTTCTCTTTTCTCTCCCTCTCCAGTCATGTGCCTCTTTGCAGTGGGACCCCTTTTTATGCTTGACACAAGCAGCCGCTGATGTGTGAAGCTTAAGTAGTCTTATTAATGCTGCCAGTCATGGATCAGCACAATGCACAGATCCTCCCCCTTTCAGCTAGAAGGCTGGAAATGAGCACACATGACGGAGGCTCAGTGGCTCTGAATACGCAATCACTGTCCTTCATCATTTGCTTTTACACCCGATTCCTTTATACTGTATCTACAGGTTGACTTGCTAGTTCAGTGCACCAACCGCACACACTCATAAACATATGAGACTTTTGTCTTTCTGTGTTACTCTTTATCCACTTATTAGTTGCCATTAATTGCTCCTGAGAATCATTAATAAAGCAACACTGTGAGCACATCCCATCAACAGACTGTGATGTCTTTACGTTTTAGGAATGAAGGAAGTGAAGATTCACTTATTAAGCATGCTTACATGCATATTAAGGCAATATTTTGAGATCACCAGGTAAATGTCTTTATGTGAATGTCTTTATCTGAATATGATGATGGTCAGAGTTTAAATAGATTACATTAATTATATTTTCTCATAGTTTTTGTATTTTTATGGAAAAGAGCTGATTGAGCCACAGGCAAACAGGAGTGAATGTCTACAGCAGCTCTTACAGGCCACAAACAAACAACACACTTCTTGTTTTTGCTCTTTTATTTGTACAAAACAGTTGGGATCTTTAAATGAGCACATTCATGCTCACCGGAGGATGAACCCTTTCTATTTTGGACATGAGAGCTTTCCTTTGACATCGCTCTCAGGCCTCAATATGATATTTGCACACAATATTCTACCATATTTAAGACACTTTATTCCATTTTAAGGCATTTTTAAAATTCTTTTTCATGAATGATAATGTCTTTTACTTAAGAATTTTAGCTGTGTTTCCTTTTTTAAACTACTCCTATCCTCTCTTTTAATGTAATGCACTGTTTTTTGTTTTTCTTGTTTGCCTCTTTTTATTCTACGCATGTATTCCTGTTTAATATTCTGAATGTCTCTCATTTGTTTTTTATCTTTTCAATTTGAAGCACTTTGAGCTGCATTCTTTTTTTTGTACGAAAGGTGCTATATAAAGTAAGTTATTATTATTATTATTAATATACTGTATGACATAAGGAATTTCTTCTAATGTCACCCTCAGTACAAACTACATTTTTCGCTGCAATACTGCTAGAGCTGTTAGAACACTGTGGCTGTCAGTAGGTTGTTTTCTTTGTCCAACATAATGAACATTGCAGTCTATAGGGGCCAATAGCAAGGCTTCAGATGTCGATGTTTGTACATTGTAACACCTTCATATCTCTCTTGAGTGTATCTTACATGGCCCGTGAGACTGTATAGAATCTAATCCAGTCCACAATGAAAATGTCTCACCAGTAGTCATCTGGTTGCATAAACTGTACAGAACGTAGCATGCAGGCACATGCAAGAATGGACAGACAGCCGTACAAACAGGTTGACACATTCACTCACCCATGCTTCCACCTTGGCTTTGCATCTGTGCTCAAGCGAGCCAAATGAGGTGAAGGTGTCACCTTGATGGGAAAAATCTATTTTAGAAAGCTTTTAGGGCAGGTGTGGGAGTCTCTCACCTGCTCCTACGATCCATACTGCATCTTGAGTCTACAAGGTGCTCTTTTCACTGCTGTCCAACTGGAAAATGCTCCTGCCAACAGTCTGTGTAATTTCCACAGACACACTGTCACTTAAACACTGAGGATTTTTTTTTAATCTTTTTTTAGCAGAATTAAAAAAGCTTCTTATTACTTCCTTCCTCCCTCAGAACCACCATCATCTCTCATGAAAATGTTTCATGCCAACAGATGCTCTGCAGCAGTTCATCAGTCCAGAATAGAAAACTGTCACAAACTTGGGAACATAGAGGTACACCGGCAACAGACACTTCTCAGTGTGTGACTCTGATGGACTTCTGTTTGAATTATGGATGAGTAAACGTCTGTGTTCTATTTATGCAACTCTGAGAGCAGAATTTCACTCTGACAAATATCCTCATTCACCTTAAAATCAACATTATTCCTGTACAAAGTTCTAAATCTGAAAAGCTGCTTGTTACAAAGAAGAGGCTCTCTCCTGCTGGAAGTAGGTTAGGACCTCAGCTTACTCTTTGCAGTACCACTTATAATTAATACTACTTACAAATAATAATAATTCAAATCATCTTTATTTATATAGTGCCATAAGCCTTGTGCCCATCCATCTGTTCAGTTTAGATCAGTGCACATCAGTGCTCTACAGTACACTGTATGAGTGACCAGGCTGCCTTTAAAGTTTTTTGAGTTAGTTGACTTGGCAAGTTTGTGTTCAGTTCGTTCTTTAGTTCTAATGTAACAATGCAATAAATTGTGAACACAACATTGGGCCTCGTACTTATAATTTTCTCTTAGGTATGAACGAAATTGACAGGTGGTCCAGACCTGTCGTACATGTCATGAATAGATCATCTCTGCCTTTCTTTACAGGGGAGAAACACTGGTTTGAATTACAATTATAATGTCCTCATTTGAATGAATTTGGAGTTTAAATATGATACTGAAATTAACAAAACAAACTGACCATATCATCATCATGGCTGCCAATTTACTGAAAGTTTTTTTAGATTTTCTGATTTTTATTGCCATAATTTTGCTCATGAACAGGTGGCATTCATCAGACTGATGAAGCGATTTACAACAAATTCAGGCAGTTAAGAGAGTTTGTTGAATCCAACTTGGAACAGTCGTATGAGCAAGTATGAGAGTTTATGGATAAAAATATGAACATGTGCTTGCATGAGGCCAAAAAAGTTGCTTATTTCAACATTCAGTAGTAACAAAAACAACATTATCATTCATTTGGAGTCGTGTTTCAGTCCATCTGGTGAATATAAGTCCAATATTCACTCTCTTTTAGCTCTGTTTTTGCTCTCTACCAACTCCTGGGGAAAATATCTGACTCTTTACTTGCTGAATGCTCCACTACGTTCACCAGCTAGTCTACAGCTAACTGTGTCTGTTTGCCGTTTGGTGCTGAGCAGGTAGTGTACAGTGGATTTTTAGAGCTTATTCTCTGAAAACAACTGCCTGCTGCAGCCGAAAACAACACTATGAGAGCGCTGAGAGTTAAACAAAACAGTAAAGTTGCAGCGGGACAGCTAAAAATTTCATGAGGCTTGTTGTTGAATAAAGTTTAGGGGGAAAAACACGTGTGTTCTCCTTCATCTATGGCGCACACAAACCAAAATGATGAAGTGAAAAGAAAAATAAATTTGTGTGACCTAGCTGCATTTTCAAGACATAAGAGCAGTGCAGATGGATAACGGGGGTTGATGATATATCTCTGCTCTCATGTACTTATACTTTTTTCTGTTTACATCATAGCACTATGATTCATCATACATTCATCATGTGACCAAGATTTTATTAGAGCTGCCTCGCACAGTGTGACATGCAATAAACTTACACAATAGTTGTTGCACAGTCTAAGGGCACCTGAAGAAACGAAAACAAATATCTTTGTTTTCTATGTACATATTCAATATGCATATATAAATGAATATAAGTGCTGTGGACATCTTTGCATGTGTACATGAGAAACTAGACAATGGTAAAACTTTCCAGTGGAACCATTTTTCTATATCAGTTCTTTGCCTCATTATGCAAACCAGCCAAGTTGGTGTCTTGACAGCATTTTTTAGTAGATTCTGAGTAGCATTACCAAAGAGACCTTGTCACCTCCTCACCCCTTTCTCCCCTGTAGTCTCTTGTTTTTGTCAAGTGAATGCAAAAATGCAAAAAATAATCCTTATAAAGCAGAGTGTGATACAGACTTGTAGTTTTTCACATGCATCTCATTTAGCCTCTCAGATGTTCAAGGACAGCTAATGGTGAACCCAAAAAGTCCTGACAACAGCAACAAAAAACAAAGAGAGGGAACACGGCTGCCCACGCTGCAGGAGATGAAATGTCCAGTGTGTGTAATGTAATTCTGCAGAAAAGCCGCGGTGTTGCGGTGAATTCACACCAGCCAGGGAACAGCTTGTAGGTACGATTTCCCTGGGATAACACTGACCTTTAATTGCATTAAGCCTGTGTGCACTCGCCACTGTGGCTCGGCTGGAAGACTGCGAGGGCTGCAGATGCACCATCTGTGTGGCCTTTCCTCGCTCACCGCGGCTAACCTTGGATTGTGGAGAGCAGCTGTCTGGAGGGGAGCGGGCCGGGCAGGGTGAGCAGGGCTCAGCCGCTCACATCGTTTTAAAGACAGTGGAGGATGGAGCGGAGAGGATGGTCCTCACCTGAATCCACAGTGACAGCTTCCCTCCAGGGCAGAGGCCTGTGCACAGGCTGACTGGCCTTTCTTGTCTGGGGTTTTTCTAGTCATCTGACATCTCCTGTCATCTCTACTACAGCATCTACCATTTCAGTTGTCATATCCTGCTATCTGACTCTCAGGATCATCTACCATATGTTGGGTGAGTTGAGTTATCCTAATCTTTTTTTAATGCCATAGAGCTTAAAAAGGTTCCATTGTTCTGCTTGGGTACCAACAGAATGAGAAAATAGAAGAACAAGAGTGAAGAGTAATAATAGAATAAAAGTACATAAGAATAAAAGCTACTTTAAAGTCAATTAAAAGTAAGTCTTTAAAAGAGCTCGCTTTATTCTCTGTGGAAGCGGAGTTGAGGAGACTCACAGTGAATGCCCTACTAGTCTCTGTCTCTGGGGACCAACAACAACAGCTGGTCAGCAGGGCTCAGACTAGGAGAAGGGGTGTATGGAGTGAGAAGGTGAAGGTAAGCTCGATCAATCAGTGCCTTAAAGACAAGCAGTAGAGTTTCAGAGTCAGTTCTGAACACGACAGGTAAACTGTGCAGAGAGGCGAGGAGAGGGAAACTGTGCTTACATTTTCTACATCTTATAAGAAACCTAGCAGATGTGTTTTTTTTTTATTCTTATTATTTTTTATTATTTTAATTGATACTAATGGGGAAATGAACAAAAACAAACGCAAAACACTTAACGTCAGAAAACAGCACAGTTTGCTTGCCGCCAGAAGTGCTGCACAGGTGGAGAGAGCCAGGTCGTATGGAGATCATCATCAGGGTATACTGAGTGCACCATGAACACATCAGGTTCAAATAGATGCATTTGATACATTTTTTTATGTGTAAAGTGTGTTCTGTGAATGATTTTACACTGGATAAGTTGCAGGTTACTGTTGTTGGTGATGATTTGATTCCAGAAATCAGAAGTTGAAGCAAACTCTAAGTTTTCCTCTCAGCTTTCATAACCTTGACTGTATATTTTTGAGAGTAGTAGTACTTACCAGTTCTGTGATTACAGCAGGCGGCTGTAGAGTGACTTGTACTTAACTCTATTTTTGGGGTAATGATAACTGAAGAAATGTCTTTCTGAACCCAGTATATAAAGTAGAGGAGGGAGCCGTTTTGATAGACATGTTGAAATTATGTGATACTTTTTTATTTCCGATTACTGAAGCTCATTGCTTTATTATTGAATAATAAATCAGGGTTGTTCCAAAGTGGAGTGTGTTTGCATAATGCCAGAGATGTCTCCACCAAGCTGTCAGAGGAGTAGCGATCACAATATTTTCAAAGCAGGGATGTTTTGTAATTGAAGGGCTGATTAGTGGGAGATCTGAGAGTGGAATATTTTCACAATGTGACTGCTCTATCAGAATCAAAGACCACCCCTAGATTTCTAGCTTCCTGAGCATAGTGCAAACCCAATGAGCCTATGTTACATAATCCCTGTGTGTTTAGGACCAAACACAATCACTTCAGTTTTATCAGCATTCAACAGTTACTAGACTGCAGGTTGTGAGTGAGGTCACAGAAGAGAGACCTGATGAATATAGTAAAAGAGTGAAGAGAAATATGGGAGTTGCAAATTACTTGAACTAATTAGTAGCATGTACATAGCAAACAGTAAAGAGCCAAGAATAGACCCATGAGGACCTATAATGCTTTCCTATATATTAATACACTATATATTAAATATATTAAAGTTCTGGGATCAAATGTTTGTCAGCGGCCGTAGTAATTATGACCCGGGGAAGCGACCCAGTTCAGATGACATCAATATAAGGTGACTTAATAAGTTGCCTTATTAGGAGCAGGCGGGTTTGGTGGATGGCTAGTTAGTTAGATGGCAAAACGTGGACTTTGCTGCAGGAGACCACTGTTTGCTTCCCGTTTCCAACTGCGAGTCGGGACACTTTTTTAAAAACCGTAATATTGTGGTGTTTACTATTGCTATGACAATGAAGGTTGCGTAACTTTAAGGAACTATAAACCACGTTAAAAATGATCATTTTAACCCAAACCATCATCTTTCCCTAAACATAACCAAGTGGTTTTTGTGCCTAAATCAACCAGACCTTAACCACAGCATTGTCACACCATAAAACATCATTATTTTTTAACAGTGATTTGTAATAGTTTTGGAAAGTGGCATATTAGTGCATTACTACAGCTGCTAGATAACCTAAACATAACTATAGGTTGTTTTTTGCAGACTGAATTTCAGACCTATGCTGTCGTTTAATTATGAGGATGTGTTGGTTTCACAGTGACAAGTGTCAAACAGAATATTCAAGAAAATATCAGAGATGAATGGTAGACAGCATCAAGCCTATGCAGTAGTGGGTCTGATGCATGCATGTACATGATGTCCACATAATCCACAACAGATGAAAAAGTGGACTGAACAGGATTTTTTCTTTCTGCAAAGAGAAAGCATTTCTTAAAACTGGAATAAAACCCTAATTTGATTTGAAGTTTCTTGACAAGGTTATTAATGAGAGTATGGGAAGTTAATTTATCATAAAGCCATATTCCAAGATATTTGTATGTATCTGTAGGAACTTTAATTCTCTAATTTAATTGTATCTATTATTTAAAGAGTAATGTTATCTACCTTTTGTACAGAATGTGCATGATTTTTACAGTGAGTCAAATATTCAAAGCCTACCACTATTCATGTTTTTAAATAGAATAATCAAATAGAAATAATATGTCTTACAGATCATTTAAAAGTAATATTCACACATGAATTTTACATGAAATCAAACCCAGTTTTTGATAATAATTATAGTGGGCATGTTTTTTGCAATAGCCATTAAATGTATTTTTGTAATTTCTCATCTATTTAGTTGTTTTCATTGTTAGTGACAGACTTTTACTGTGACCAAAAATTACTGTTGTTTTGGATAGCGGATCAGTTTTAAATATTGCAGGGGGTAATGGAACAAGACGGTGCTGCCACAGTGAGCTGTTAAACCTCCAACTCCTCTGCAAGGTAAACAACTTCACTGTGCCCTGCTGTTTTATGGAAAACTACTTGCACTGTATGCAGCATGAAATCAGAAATAAACAGGGTGTGATCTGTAAACAGATACACCAGTTGCTCTTCTGTTGTATGTTTGACAAGGTAGCTGTTCAACAAGTGTTTGCCGCCTACAATTGTGGGACCTATAGTATTAACTCGCACTTGCTGTTACCATGGTCACCATGAGTGTCACCAAAGAAATGAACCAGAACTGAAATCTTAAGGATTATAACTTTATTTGATATCTGTGGAAACTAAAGAGTAATGTCTGAGCCACAATGGGGCCACTGCTTGGGTTAATTTCCTTATTTTGTGCTACTTGCAGTGCTGTCGTCTTGGAAAGGATAGATCAGCTTGTGCTGGAGCAATTCTTTGCCTAAAAAATGCACGAGCAAAATATTCCATGTGTGTAATACATGGTATATCCATACAGTGGTACAACAGTTACTCTCTTGTTTCTCTTGGTATCGTTTTTTTCTTATAACTTACATGGATTTACATTATTTTTATCTACATTTGAAGACATATTGCTGTTCTCACAACCACTCTGAAATCCCTCTGAGCTTTCCACCCACTGAGGGCAGCATGTATAGACTCAGGAACAATAAGACACTCTACCACTAAACAGTATGATTCCATCTAAAACTCCAGTAAGTGCAGGGGAATACATAGGGGTCCACATTTATATGTGTCACTCATAATATGCACCAACTGTGACATCACTGAACACTTGAGCAGCATTTCCGAGACACACAGATGACTGTTTTGTGTTATGGCTTCTAAAAGCGCATTGGCACATTAATATTTGAAAGCTGGGAGCGTTTCTCTTCAGGTGGCAGTCCAACTGAATTTTGCTTTGCATTATATTTTTTAAAAAGAAGTACCCATGCTTTTTGTATTTTTATGTAAATTAACCAGTTCCTTTCTGAATAAGCCCCTTCATCACTGCATTGAAAACGTTTTCTATTCTACATTAAGGCTGAAAAAAGAGTGAAATTGAAGTATATTTGTTGATCCCTCCTGTCCTAAACCATGATCTGAGATTCATTAGCTTCAGTAGTTCTATATCCAATGCCTCTTTGTATGCTTGTTAAGGGACACTATTAGGCACTGGAACTGACAAAGTCATTGCATGCATTATTCACCTCAATCCAATTTGGCAGACTAACATCTATTTGATATTCTAATTTACCGTCGGGAAGAAGGGATGTCTGGAGGCAGTGCTAACACATGCACCTTGTTCAAGTGGCCATCTAACTCTGGATTTATTGATGTCGCATTCTGTTATTGTCCTCACTAAATGGAGCCTTAGCAAATGAACCTATATTTGGTCATTCTTTCCTCATCCTGTTTCTCCACTCTCCTTAATGCTATTGAGTGAACCCTTATCCCTGTTTGAAAACATATATATTGTATATATATCATATATACACCTCAGTGGTGGTAATGAGGGAGGGGCAAATGCTGCTTTTTCACTTTTCCTCATCCAGATTTACCCTGCTGGTCCGGACCTTCAAAACCAACAACCCTCTGGTCACAAGCTCACTTCTATAACCTTTAGGCCACCACTGCTAATGGCTTCCTGCTTGTTATCACTGACCTTTCTTTTCTGTCTCTCTCTGTGATTTAGCCTGATAAGAACAATTTTGAACATCAAAATTTTGTGTCATGCATATTTAATACAATACAGGCCAGAATTCAAACAATGGCTGAAACAGTGGCCAAACAGATATAGTCATGATCCATTTTCCACCATGGCTCACAAGGTAGCTTCAGTACATTTCTCCCAGGGGCTGAATTTATGGTTCCAACTCACACTGTCTACTAATTTTATTTTATGTAATTGCTGTGCAGATGGGCACTAAAAATAATTCCTTACAGTAATATCACTGTTTTGGCGCCCATGTTAACAGGTTAGAGCAGACACAGTCCGTGTGAGACGCGTGTGTCATGTGAGGCTGCTGCGTCGCTTCATCTAGCATTCGAGGTCTCGCCTATTTTCTCCGCGTGACACGCGCGGTTCTCAGCAGAAATAGACAGGGAAAACGAGAAAGATAGGGTTGCCAATGGCAGAAGCGCCGCAGCAGACACGTTTCCAGTGTGGCCGCTGCAAGCGTGAGAGACGCAGCAGTTCAGCGCACTGCTGAGGTTCATGCATCCAGTGTGTCCCAGGCGTAATATATGCATTCTGTGTGAAAGTACTCATGACAAAAACAATAGTTCGAAAAAATTTATTGACATGCCAATTAATCGCACAAAAAAATGCCCCCAGTGTGTAAAGGTCTTGGTCTCAGCAGGACTTGGAAAAACTTGTCCATGCATTTATCTTCAGTAGACTTGACTACTGTAACACTGTCTTCACAGGTCTCCCTAAAAAATCGATTAGACAGCTGCAGCTGATTCAGAATGCTGCTGCTCGAGTCCTCACTAAGACCAAGAAAGTGGATCATATCACTCCAGTTCTCAGATCTTTACACTGGCTTCCTGTCTGTCAAAGAATTGATTTTAAGATATTGCTGTTGGTTTATAAAGCACTAAATAGTTTAGGGCCAAAATACATCTCTGATCTGCTGCTACATTATGAACCATCTAGACCTCTCAGGTCGTCTGGGACAGGTCTGCTTTCTGTCCCCAGAGTAGAAACTAAACATGGGAAGGCAGCTTTCAGTTTTATGTTCCACATATCTGGAACAAACTCCCATAAAACTGTAGGTCTGCTGCGACTCTCAGTCCTTTTAAATCACAGCTGAAGACTTTTCTGTTTGCCGCTGCCTTTCATTAAACCACATTAAGGGTTAATATTTTACACTGCACTGTTACTTTTATTCTCTTGTTTTATCCGTCTTATTCCCTTTTTAGCTTCTTTTTTATTTCCAAATGTAACACTTTTTAATTGTTTTTGTATGTCTTTTTACTTGTGTTGCTTTTATATTCTGTTTTAATGCCTTTTATGCTCTATGTAAAGCACTTTGAATTGCCTTTTTGTTGAAATGTGCTGTACAAGTAAACTTGCCTTGCCTTGCCTAAAGGCAGATACAGTAATGTATGCACAATGAAACATACATAACACTGTTAAATACATTGAGGAAACTTAAAGAAATGCTTTGACACTTTCAAAAATTCCAAATTCAGACTTGTATTAATGGGGTGTTTGAAAAAAATATATAGTGTAGGAGAACAGATGGACTTCAGAAAAAAGGAATAATCTTACATCTCAGGATGGTGATGCTCATTGTGCCACACGTCTCCTGATTTTTCATGTCAATATTTTAATGTTTCCTGTTTCACTACAAATGGAAGAAACCCAAGACAAATTATGGGTGTTTAAATAACAATTTAGAAACTTTAAAACTGCAAAACATTGCTCCTTCCCTCAACCCTCTTCCACAAACGGTCATCATCAGTTCATCAAAAGTTCATCAGTTTTCTTCTTTTCTGTGTGGAGCATTAATCAAGGGTTTAACAGTCAACAGCTTTCTCTCTCTTCCTCACTGCATGTTAATTCTTTTTCCATTTGTACTTCTTATCACTCCTTGCAGCACTGAGTGGCTTTTTGTCTTTCAAAACGCTGCAGTAAAACTCTGAACAGGACTGCTCAAAGTTGAGTGATCAGGAGCTAACTCCTTATGAGCTCCATGGAGCACCTGTTCCTGCCGTTCCTAGAAGACCTGCACCATTGAATCACTTTATCCCCATTTGAGTTAGCCGGAGGGTTAAACTGAAATTTAGTCATCTTTGCCTGCAGAAGTCATTGCGCGGGGTGTTTTGTTGTAAAATGTGTTGTGGTCGACAGGGTGCAGGGTGTTTCTACTTGGGTAGCACCGTTTTTGTTGTGTTGTTGTGTTGTTATGCTGGTTGTTTGTTGTTGTTGGTTGTTAGCGTGAGAGTGGCAAGGCACTTGGGAGCACAAAAGAACATCACATTTGAATTTGAATTGGATGAGAATGTGCACGACATATTGAAGCATGGCACCAAAAGCTCCATCTTGTGGCCATTAGTGAAACACCACCATACTGCTTATTAACTGCCATATATCTTAAATGAAATATTCCATGGTAACCAAATTCAGCAAAGTTGTACAGATGGGGATGCTGGACAAGTCTGTAACATTTGATACAATTTCACCTGTAGGTGGCACAAGATTTTAAAAAATTGCTGCAGATTTCTGCATTTTGCAATTTATTAAAGCTGTCAGAATTCACTTGCATTTTCTGCAGGAAATTCATTTTTTTAGTTCCTTATGGAAAAAGTGAGGAGAATTTAATATCAGTTTGAAAGCAGTTCGAAATTTCAGTTAAATGCATGTCTTTAATATACGCCTGTTTCAAAAAAGGCTCTTCCTGCGGGTATTTGAGAATTTACAGTAGTTTAATACTTGATACAGGCTCCTAGTGAGACACTTGTCAGACAATACACAGTATAGATAACAAGCACACATTCCTACCTTAATGATCACATTTGATGAAAGACAAGTAATCCAGTGGGTTGCTGAAAGGTCACACAAAGCCATTTTCCACCTCAGAGCAGATGTATCAGGAGCAGCTGTGTGAGGCTGCCACTGTATAGTTAACATCATCACACATGGCATAAGCCTGGAACCACAGTGCCCCACAGAGATCAGTGTTTCATTTTATGGCCGGTACAGTCAATCACTGACATCTACCCCTCTATCAAAATTTGACAAAAAAGCATAATTTACTATTCTGTTTTACCATGAACAGTGAGCATCAATGGTTTACAGTCAGATTCCAGCCAGTCCAACACCTCTGGGAATCTGTCGCATTGAAAAGCCTGTTGCTTCCAAGTGAAGTGTGACATTTACTGAAGCTTGTTAAAAGATGAGGTTTCTGCCTTCATGGACCGGGAAGTAATGAGCAGCTCGATGGATGAGAGGACGGGAAACGGAGGTGAAGCGATGAAGAGAGAGAAAGACGGAGATATATTTCTCCCATTATTTCCCGGAGCAATAATAACCTGGTTTTTAATCTCTCCCTCTCTCTATTCCACAGAGCAACTTGAATCACCACAGACACATTAGTGCAGCCAACTTAATCATATTGTGATAAGGCTTTCACTGATAAAAGGCATTTCATTTTAATAGATGTCTCTCTTCCTGTTAAGGTGGTGTTAAATAATCTGAAGGCAGTGGCCAGTATGCTGTCCTGTCTTTACAGCATGAAAGACATTTTACCTTTCAAATTCTATGGGAGGAAGGAATGGTTGCTTTACAGAAGAGCAAGCATATATCGGGCCATTAGTCTGTATTGTATAAATGTGTACACTAAACCACTAAACCAAGAGTTGATAATAGCACATTCCAGGAGATGATCTTGCATTAAACAATGTGGATTAATTAGGTTGAAGTGCAAAAATCATTTCTATTATCAGTATATTATCATTTCTATTCCACAAATAAAAAATACAAGTTAAATTTGACCTAATCTGTTTTTCTTTTCTTCCAAAACCTGTCCATGTATTACATAAAATTTTGTTTTTGCTCTGTGAATAAATCTGACTAACCTGAATTTTAGAGCCTCGTTGACATTAGAGAACTCTTGCTGGTTAATTGTTCCCAGATGTATCAGATCCAGTCAAATTTAAATCTATAAATGTAACATGTTAAAATGCGACATCTCTACATCTTATTTTTGCCTGTTAAACTGGACAGACACTGTACAGATTTAGCCCAGTTTAACCCCGAAATTGGTTGCACTGAATTTCTTCCAGATCGGTTGTCATTTGACATGCAGTTTGAGGGTCAACAATCAACAATATGGCTATTGGATGATTGGTTGGATTTCTGGCATGTCAGAAATTTTGGTCAGCAGTCTTGCACTTTGAGCAGTTTCAAGGTCCAAATTCAGCATAAAGTTTCAGACAAGATAACAAGCAAGTACAGCTGATGCTGATGGGAATGTCATTTGTTTTGGGGGTATTTGGTCTGGATCTGATGATGGCACTAGATGAAAGATTAGGGGACATCGGAATATATGTGTCAAATTTAATAGCAATCCACTGAATAGTTGTTGAGAGTCAGAATCCCTAGAGCCATGCCACCAGCATGGCTAAAGATCCATAACTTAATGGTGCTGTTTGAAGAGATACATATTAAACTGAAGTAAAACAGGACATTAAGGCCTTACATGTATCAGAACTATTTGTTAGTTTAACCAATTTTCCCATTTTCAAAGCAAGGCAGGGTAAGACAATGCAAATAGTGTATGTGGGCTCAAAACAAACTTGAGCCAGAACTTTTTCTGGACTAGGGTCTGATTGGATTCTTTCTTGGAATTCATTTAAGCTCAGTTCATGTTCTCGTTCAGATTTTTTATTTAATCCTGTAAGATAGCCACAGATTCTTTTTGGTTGGGTTCAACTTCTTGGACCTTTTCGAAAAGTTTCTGAGGTGAATTTTCAGAAAGGTTTTAGGCATATCACCTGTAACCTAACACAAAAAAAAGCATTTTATTTCAATACTTCTGTCTATTCCACTGCCTCTTTCTAACCTCACAATGTATTGATTGACAGTGAATGGGATTATACGATCAATATGAATGGCTTAAGAGGCAAGTTTGAACCATATCTGCCATTATGTCCTCATCAGTCACCTATCTCATCTCAAGAGCTGCACATGGAAATTTATTAAAACTCTTTATATCTACCTACCACTATAGTCCATTCAATGAGGAATGAGTCCATTACACGTGCTGCAATCCATCTCACAAAGAGACTACAGAGGGCTTCTGTGCTCTCCATCTCACAACCATTGTGGGTCATCATAGCTCTCATTAGGATTGTGGTGTGCTAGACCAGAAGGATGTTACTTCCTCTGGAATAGGCAGTAGGATGGAATAAAGGTTATAATGATCTGAGGAATGGAGCCATAATGTTTTTTATTTGACTGAACAACCTTTGGAGTCGTGCAGATAGAGAGGTGTTCTACATATGTGCAATGTATGTTAGTGGGGAAACAGTTGTAATCCAAGACCAGGACGGATCATATATTTCGTTTTCTGTGTTCGTGGTTTAAAGTGAACAGCCATTGTAATTTCTAATTTGAAAGCATGGTTATGAATTATGTATGATATGCCAACGGGTGCACTTTGTGCAATGTAGAATAATTGCAGTAACCTCCCAGCGTCCTTCAACCTCCTCTGGGAGCCTGGCGTTTCTTGATCAGAAGACGCAGGGCTCCATCCCTCCGTCACATTGGAAAAACAAAAGACTGGGATAAATGATTTGGATTCGATTCCAAAATGAAATAAACAGAATGTGACTGAATGTTCTCTTGTGCATGTCTGGTTATAATTAGAGCAATGCAATGCTTTTGGAGAGCCACGTTTTCAAACCCAAGGCCCCCAGGCTGCATTCAGCTATACTCATGCCCTCGCTCCCCAGGAGCCCAGGCTGCACTTAGAGAGGTGAAGGACCCCCAGCTGTAGGATTGATAGGATAATGGAGCCCGAACTCTCACTTGGCCATTCTCAGCAGGGGTTTGAAGAGTCCATGTTGGATTGCTGCAGTGTATGGTGCATAGAGCCCATTAACTGGGCAGGTCACCACTCTTGACAGCTTTACTATGGATTTGAACTGGCCTCTAGGGTTGTTTGGGTGACTACTAATCAGCTTATTTCTTCCAGTTCCCAGCATTTACCAGTGACTGTAAGAACCCTACCCTTTGATAGTAGTGCACAATGTATAAATAGCCAAACCTTGTGGTTTAGTTAAGGGCATACAGTGTGCAAATACTATAAATTGGTGTTAAATGAATCCAAAAACAGGACTATGAATTAATCTCAGAGGCAAAAGGTCTTCAAAACATGCCTTTCAAAAGATGAGTAGTCTTGGGTAACTCTAAAGTATAATCATATAAGGAAACACATCTAGAGCACACTCCTTATGTTACACTGGGGTATGTCCTTTGGAGTCGCCCTTGGAATTAAGAATTTTGGTCTTGTATATGAAACCTTCTCTAAGTTAATGGTATCTTCTGCAGAAGTCTTGCCTTAGAAAATATAGCATTTGAAGGATAACACTGGTGACATTTAAGTTTTTTATTAATGTCAAGAAATCCCAAAACAAACAATGAACTGATCCTACTAACAAGTATTGTGTGTGTACCCAAAGCCTGATATATCATATTTTTCTCTGTGCCATGGAGCTCCACTGTTGGTCAAAAACTATTTAAAACACATCAGTTAGCCACACTGTTGCACGAGGTGACATGTTCCTTCATTACCATGAACACACAGGTAGTTTATTCTAAGTTAATCCCACATATACCATTCTGCTGCCAAAATACTAGCTAGAGCACCAAATTTTGGTTTTTTCTGCAGCTGAAAATAGTCCCCAGAAAATGCAATATTTCCTCATTTTTGAACATTTGTTGAAAACTACAACTGTTTTGGAAAATTACCGAAATCTTTTTTTTTTTTTTAATGAAATTTATTATATATACGTATTTTTGACCTCTTTGTAAAGATTTAAGTGTTCAGTAGTAAATGGGGTTGTAGCTGAGTGCCACAAATGGGGTAGGGAAGTCAGAAAGAACAAACAAACACAATTTTTGTTTTGGTCGTTTCATGGGATTTATTGACTTTTACTGACAATGAGAAAAATAGAGAATAAAACTAGCCTCATCATATAAGCTTTGCCACAGTTATTTTTCAAGAAATGGGAGATATTTGCTAGATGCTTCTTTACTTATTTAATTTTTTTACTGAATTGCCTATTTTTTTCCACTTCTTCCAAAGCCTGCAGGTGTGCATGTGCACATGTATATATACAGTATACAGTATGTGTTGGGAATATGTACACACATTTTGGAGGAGTTAGTGAACGTGCTAGAATTTACATGCACATACTGTAGATTTGTATATAGATTTTTTATTCAAAAAGGTTTATTTTGGGGTGTATTTCTGCAGACACTGCACATTTATAAATGTCTGCAATATCTGCATATATGTATATGAATTTAAATGGGTTTGTGTCTGGGTATGTTCCTGTAAGGTTGCACATTTATGCAAATCATGTTTATGATGATGGTTTCTTCCCTAGTGGGGGTGGCAGGTTAAGTGGGATGGTTTGGGAGATAGAAACAGGTTGTTGTGGGGAGTTGGATGGTCTGGAGATGGTAAGAGAATTATCTGTATTTACGGTACAATGCAGTTTCTCATTATGTATCAAATAAAGTATATAAAAATGTGAATTTATTTATGGAAAAAAGAGATGATCAGAAAAAAATTAGTAACGGACCAACCTCAAGTTGCAATGTATTATATGTATATATTTGGAAATCCATACAATATGTAAACTACTCCTCATTTCTACCTTATCTGCTTTTTGCTTTTTGTCAGTCATGATTTCACTGCATGCATGCATTATGACTGTCTGATCACACTGAAAGCGTTTTGGTTCTGCTGACCAACAATGAGCAATGTGAGAGATTTTCTTGGCTGACAGGCTCGTCAGATGCCCACACAACAGCCAGATGCTCACCTCTATAGGTATTAATAGCCTTCTGGTGATGTGATGGTTGTGATGATGGCAGCGCGAACACACGGTATGAGCATTTGCATATTTGCATATGGTTGAGTGTGTGTTCTTAGCACACTGTGCTTGGCACAGATTCCCAGCAGCATTTCTCTATCTGTGTTATTTCCTGTCAGACAGCCACTTGCATCAGCCAGCTTGTCCTGCTAGGCTCAGGTCTCCATGTCTGCTCTATTTAACCACAAAACAGTGTAGTAACAGGCCCCTGGCATTAATTATCAATATCCTGTCATTTCAATGCAGTGAATTGCAGTGGGTAGGAAAAGGGAATAAAGTTTTTTAACACACATTGTTAAAGCTGTGATATGCAACTTTTTGACTTTTTAAGGGGTACTGACAAACATGAAATGTATCTCTAGTTTTGTGGTATGAGTGTAGTAGTTTTACTACTGGAGAATCCCCTAAAGCTCTGCTGCAGAAAAGTTGAAATGAGCAGAAATACATGTACTGGTCAACACAATACATTAAGAATGAACAAGATTTTAGCTTTGAATAAAATCAACAGAAATTCACAAAGATAATATTTATTGTAGAACTATTGCATTGGATTGCATTAGGTACAATAAGGGTGTCCATGACATTGGATTTGTCCCATTCTAGCATGTACTTTCCTCCAAATCAATGTCTAAAATCCAACCCTGTCTCATAGAAATGGCATTCATTTATATCATAATGCCTCCCCCAAATTATGTTTTCTTTATCAGAAGAAGTTCTTCAACATTCTAAATCACACATAGTGAACTGATCTAAAAAAAAAAAGTCCAACAATATCTGCTTGTGGCAACTAATACAAGATTTACATTTTTATGGTTCTGTTTAGCCAACTCAAAGTTAGGATCAGCGAAAGATGTAGTCTTGGTTAAATAATAAATTACAGTCCTTAAGATTACAATCCTAGTTGATTGGCTGATACCCATGGTCACTGAAGGTAACTGCAAGTGTAGTTTAAAACTACAGCAAACACACTTTGAGCTGCTACTTTGTCAGAAATATAACAAAAGAGCAACTTGTGTATCTGTTAGGGGTGTGCCCGAATCCAAATACGTTATTTGGCAAAGTGCAAATAGTGGGATTTTTTTTACAAACATTTATTTCGTACAAATATTTTTTTTAATTATTTGTTTTTGAGAAGAAAAAAAACCCATGTCGAATACCAGCATGTAGGTCAGTTACATCGCTATCTCAGTCTCTCTCCTCTGCTCCATTGTTACGTCTATCAGCAGGTTTCAACGAGGGGAGTCACATCCACCTGCTACATGACACACATTTCCTTATTTGGACAAGTGCTTTCAAGGGACTCTCCATAACCTGTTGTTCCCCTTCTCCTTTCCACATATATAAGTTGTAAAAAGTAGGCAATAAATGAAAAGTGCAAAGTGATAAATACCTTTGAAGTTCTTCTCTACGTGTTACACGCTGTGCTGTCTCTGTGTTATGGCTGTATAAATAAGTAGAGGTCTGTCTGCACATTTGCAATGCACTTGATTTTAGCTCAGCAGTCAGCGCAATCGTCTATGACCTGGGAGACTCGAGTTCAAGACCCAATGTGGAGACCCTCTTCATATGATAATTTATTCATAAACACTTTAACACTTTAATATCCTAAATTAAAAGAGTAATAAAAACAAAAACTGGATTTTTAAAACTATTTCCACTTTTATTTGAATACAAATATAAATAATGTTGCTGCCTCAACAAATATAGATACAAATACAAATACTGGTCTCTCTGCACATCCCTAGTATCTGTTCACAGTGCAGCCTAAGCGTTGTACTGTAGGTAATTAAGCAATTTGAATCCAAGGTGGGAATGGTGGACTCTGCTATTAATGATGAATAATACTATAGAAAGGCATTTACAAAATGTAAATAATTGAATGGCGATTGCTGAAAAACATACCAACAATAGTATCAAAAAGAGAGATTTGATTTTATACAAAATTTAAGGATTATAACTTTAAAAAGTCATTAGTGACTTGAAGCATAAATCACAAGAATGTAACAGTCTCTAAACTGACAGGAATATTGTCAGTGAACATAATCCAAGCAACAATACATTTTACCAGGAAAATCCTTAAAGTAGTATATGAATGTACTTTCTTGGAGATAGGGTTGATGCATTGTTAGTGTGAATAAATCCTCTATAAAGTGCTTGAGAAATGTTTCAATGATGGAGAGAAAAATATGTACAGTATGTACATATACAAAAGTATGTACACTATTTTTTTTAAAACGCCCACTATGTTAGTGTATAAATAACTTAATTTAAGCAGGAAAGGGCATCTCAGAATCTCTTTTGTCCTGGCCAAAACAGCAGCACTACATAGAGCACAAAACAAGGACACTATAATTACAGTTATGCAACACTAAACCTGTCAATGATGATGTAATGACAATGATTCAGTGTCCACAATCTAAGTTACTTCTCATTATAGGATAAACTATTGAGTATTTATAATGTAGGAAAAAAGTGAATGAGTGAACAAAGGAGTGATTTCACAGTATTTGTGTGAGAACATGTTTTTCCCATGGCTGACTGTACTGTACAGTCAGTCGCCAGCTACATCACTACAATCCAATAAAACAGCCCTGCAATAAATCCAAACTTTATGAAGCTTTTAATGGTCATCCATCCACCCATGAAACCCACAAAAAATCTGCCGTAGCACATAATGTACAGTAGATTTCCCCCATTTAGGAGCTGTGACTGTGAATGCAAATGATATGCATATGTGATACAGATAGATATCAGACTTTACAGAGCAGCCTATTTGAATCTTATTTTTGGAAAGGGCTTACACTGTACTTAAAAGGTAAAATGTAAAAGGGCTTGTTGGTCAGATAGATGGAAGGCTGTAAACAGTAAGTAATTGCACTTAGGGACATGGAAAAGAGAATTGTGGGACATTTTCCCTTGTCTACCTTAGGAAACTGAAGTAAAGGAGAGGCATTTCAGAAGCATTCTTTATGTCCTCTCCTATTCTCTGCTGTTGCATTAATGTTCTCTTCATCCCCCCCTCCCTTCCTTCATCCGTGCTCAAATTTCATGTATATGAGGTCTGTGGCAGGCCAATACAGAGAAGAAAAGAGCCTGGCTGTCTGCCAGTGGTCCCTCTGTGAACCCCGGATAATAAAATGCAGGTATCACTTTGTATGAACAGCTGGATTCTCAAAAATTACATTACGTTATTGCAAGGCTGCCTCTAGACAACTGAGCTGCAAGTTTCTTAATCAATCTGGTGAGAATAAAACTTCATAATCAAAAGCTGAACTTAATCTAGTGCTTTTGAGTATTTGTTCATCATCAAATACATGATAGGTTGACTCGGAATCAAATGTTGAAATAACCAGAATTTAAAAGTAGAACTGTGCTATCTGATAAGGACATGAGTTGAAATATGGATATGCGAATTGAGCATAATGGCTTATTGCTATTCTGATTTTTTCATTGTAGCAGACGATCACTGGAATAATAAGACTAAGAGTCTACAACCATGCTAGCAGCTCCATGAGGCTGTATACTGACTTTAAGCACTGTGGTGGTTGGATGCTCATGATGTTTCCACGCTAATCTTCACATGCTCTTGCCCACAAAGACGATGCTAACATGCTGATATTTAGCAGGCAGGTGTGTTGGTTTAGCACATTAGCGTGCTAATATTTGGTAATTAGCATATGTAATCTGTCCAACTGCTTGGATTGCTGTGTGTTAGCTTGCCATCATGTGTGAGACTGTGGATTGCATTTTATTTATTGAAATCAGACAAATGCATTTGCACGCCACATCTCTTTGTAAATAAAAGAAAGCTCCACTTCTCACAATCGCTGAGATCTTTTGTTCTTTGATATTTCCACCTCTTTTCTCTTCTTACTAACCACGCACATATACGCTCCTACATGCACACACACGCACAGATGGTGAGCAGATAACTTGGTTACAGAGCTCATCTCTGTCCCCAAGTTATCTTATTGCTAGAGACACATGTTAAGCTGGTGGACGCCATTGTCAAATCTTGCGGGCACGACCACCATCTTGACAGGAACTCTCGCATGATGAAACCCCACGTTCACGGTTCACGTCCGCCATCAGACTTCAGCCTCTTATATGTATCATTTAAGGAGGCCAGTAGGGTGTGTTTCAGTCCATCTTCGGGTCCGGCTTGGTTCCTCGGGCTAGGATGCTGATGGGGTTGTCCTCTCATTCTGTCGGAGTGTTCACAGCAGCTGATCCTCAGAGGCTGACCACTTTCTTCCAGAGACATTCCTGATTAACTCTGAACCAGGACAAAACTAGTAACGACTCATTCATTACTGATTACTGTAAACATTAGTTATTGTTTTTGTGCACCCCCCAAGTAAAGTGATACATAATACTGAATAGTTACTAAGTTGTCCCTCATTACTTTACCATTACCATTACTTACCCCTGATGTTAAGTATCAAAACTAACAAGTAAGTTCTGGGTTTTTACTGAATAATTCACAGTTAGTTTAATAACAGACCAGAGACTGGCAGGATTGTCATAAAAAATATTTTAATCATCATATTCAGGGTGCATAGCCTACATTAATATTCACATCCACACGTCATAGGCCTATACTATCAGCTCCATTTACAGTAAATGCTAAGTGTACTTTTAGGCATATTATTATATATTAATACATATATTTCTTATTTATGATCGCAGGGTTGCCAACTTTGGGTACCTGGCTGGAGTGAGATTTTGAGGCCATGGGCTTAATCACACATTTATGCACTAATTCACATGTACATATTTGGACACAATTCACCATCAGGGTTGGAAATAGTACGCAGTTTGCAGATGTGGTGAGAACGGAAGCTTAGGCTTAGGCTTTAAGGATATACATTACAATACAATACATTAATATTCACATCCACAGGTCATAGGCCTATACTATCAGCTACATTTACACTAAATGCTAGGTGTACTTTTAGGCATATTATTATATATTAATACATATATTTCTTATTTATGATTGCAGGGTTGCCAACTTTGAGTACCTGGCTGGAGTGAGATTTTGATGCCATGGGCTTAATCACACACATATGCACTAATTCACGTGTATATATTGGACTCAATTCACCATCAGGGTTTGAAACACTACGCAGTTTGCAGATGTGGTGAGAACAGAAGCTTGGGCTTAGGATTTTAAGGATATAGCCTGACTACACCACCCTGGGAAATACTCACAATTTCACGATATTAGAAACACACTCACCCAATAAAGGGCACACAGGTTCTTTCATTAATGAACAAACTGTGTGTTGTTTCCAATATCAAAACTACAACATTTTATTGAATGTTCACCAGTTAAAAAGGCAATAACAAGGGTTTACACACACACTCTCACTCACACAGCCACATCAACACAGGACCACACTCACTCACAGCAGAGCAGAGGCATACATTTCCTTGACTTTCTCTTCATGTCATATTTGTAGTGTGTTGTTGCAGTCCTTGTTAATTATGTGTATTGGCTGTATTATCAAAATTAGGGATGAGTATCGCTAGGATTTTGTCAATACTACTACTCTTATCGATACCCTTTATTGGTTCGGTATTAGCCTAACCAGAGTACTATGGTTCTATAAAACATACCAGCGGTGGATAGGACACTGCAGGCAAAGCAGTTGAAGATATTGCTTTTCTACATAGTGCTTGTTGAACAGGTGGTTTGATAAAGTACATGTTGGCCTTTTACTCGCAAAGGTTTTGTTGTGAGCGTGGTTGTCGTCAACTCAAGTAAAACGTTGTCTTTCACTTCACCTGGTTCCCTCATAACCTGTCAACACTGGTCTTTGAAAATAAGGCAGATTTTCCGGGACCCCACCTGACCATAATTTTAACTTTATGAAAAGGGTTTCCTCACCCGGCTCCAGAGATCTAATCACCAGGTACCTGTAATGGCAGCCCTGCTATAAGGGATGGTTGATGTGTGGTTGATGTGTTCTTTGTGGCTTCTTGGGTGCACTTATGTTTAACAGACCAAATATGGTTGACAATTTTCACACCATGACCAATACTGAAGTCCAGTTACTGAGGTCAACAACTTTTAACAGCTAGTTGTATAGTGTTAATGCCTGTATTAAAAGCTCTACAAGTCTTTTTATAGCAGGTTTCAATTTTGTGCTTTGACTTTTGTTAGTGGGGAAGTCCTTTAGTTTACGATTGGATAACAGATTGTGCCTTAAAAATATTTAGCAGAATAGTAATTCATCTAGGTACAGGTCTAAGTTCCTTACCAGTTTTCCTGCTTTCAATGTCTTTCCATCACCTGACGCCTGGGCTGCCTCTATGTTTTCTCTTTCCTCCTTAAACTTTTTCTTTAAATCTTGAATCAGTTCTTTCTCCTTTCTCCTTGTTTGTAATGGTGTCTTTCAACACCATCACATCTTGCAATTCTTCCCTGCTTCTGTCTCTTCTCTCCTAATTTCTTCACACAGTCTGAAAATATAAAAAGCCTTCCTTTAAAAATCTCAGTGAGCTTGAAACAAAACTTTAACTTGTTTGGTGTTAATTACAGTAATTGTGGACAAACAACACACAGTAGAGATGCATCAGCAGTAAGGCTATCCAAACTATCAAGCTAACATTACATTAACAGTACTGTAAAGTAGGCTAAAGCAGCATCACAAGATAAACTGGACAGTTAAAACACTAATGTCAATTTAACAAACACTAGCTTCACTTTTTGCTAAAGAGTTTTTTACATTATGGTCCTTTGTCTGGCATTATCATTTAATGGCGCACATGTCAGTTAGCATCACATATGATCCTCCGAGCACTGATTCATTCCTCATGTCTCATGAAAGTGGCTCCAGTCTGCCATGTTTCGGCATGGAGGGTTTGCTTGTTTTAAACACTTGCATAGCAGGAGTGAGTGGTGGATTGTTGGTCACTCCTTGTTAACAGTAACAGCTGTCTCTGTGTCTCATACAAGGACACAGTATTCAAATGGAAAACAAAACGAGCGCTCCTAGAGGCTACAACAGAAACTACGGTAGGAAGCCAGTCTGAGCTAACAGCTGTAAAGTGAAGGGAAGTTTGCGTAAGTGCTATTTCAAAATTTGAAAAGTGGGTAAACAGTGTTTCTATGCATTTAGTCTCCACTATGGCTCTGTGTATAATTGTAAAAATAATTCACTTGGTTTAACTATTACTCTATACCAAAAGGACTTTGACCATTCACCTGTTCATCTCTGCTGCTGTCGCAGTGTTTTGGCATGGAAATTGTTTGGGCAGCATGACAGCATGAGACTGAAGGTGAAAGTGTGTGTCACACACCAGAAGCGTGAGAGTTGGCAAACAAGTGATCAGATAATAACGTTTAATAGATCTTATTTTCCATTGGTGACTCCATGGGCAGCTGCTGGTCCTTCAGTCAGTCCTCCCTCCTTGATTTCACCAACTTTCTTAAGCAGCATCAGCTCTTCAACACTGAGGCAATAGCAACCTCTCACAACTGGAAAATTTAATTTTACTCAACATGAAACTAAATCTACGTAGGTGACTGGTTTTATAACTGTAGAGTAAGGCTTTAGAATAATTTGGGAAAACTTTCACCCCAAACAGAATCACATCAGCCTCAACATGGTTTCTCAGCATCAACAGTCCCCCCTGCAACAAGTTCCATGCTACATAGTTCTGCTACACATTAATGCAAAGTCCATAAGAAGACGTGCCAGGAAGGCTAAAATATATAATTTACAAATCCACTGTTGTAGTGGGTTAACGTTACATTTTTGAGTGGTGGACAAAGCTTTAGACAATATACAAAACTGTTTGGCTAGCGTGTAGTGTAGCTGTGTAAACCAGGTAAATCCTCTTTCACCTGGTTAGGTTACAGCAGGGTTGATCACTGCCACAGGTCATGGCTCTTTTTCGTGGCTTGCTACTGGAGTACTAACATGCCACTCAAACCTCAATTCAATAGGACGTGTCCATTGTCAAATGGAAAACGCCCTTTACTCTTGACATACGAAACTTGTTTCTCATTTCATTCCTGTCTTTTCACAGTTGTTTCTGATACTTGAAACGCAACATAAAGCCTCAACACTAACTGTCCAAGAACTGGTGAGTGCAGTGGACATAGTCTATGCGGCAAACATAGTGTTAGCATTTCTGCTAACTGCAAACATGCTAAGACTAACCAACTTATAGATCTGCTAACGTGATGAAGTCAACAGTCTTGGGACTAAAGCTACCTGAGATGTGATGCTGTGCTGGAATGAAGCTTCATTTCTGCTGAGCCTGGGAGAGCATAGATTTTTTGGGAATATTTACATTGATAAAATACAATAAACATGACACTTAGCCTCGGCTTGTTTGCCTACCAACTTCAGGACCTGAAGTGTTTGCTAAAGTCTGTGCCTGTTCTCTGTACATCTCTCCTGGTGTGGTAGGACTGTACAGTTGTGCCCATCAACACACATAGTTTGAAATATACTTTAAACTATTATTTTGCTGGATGTTTTTACATCCAGCAAACTGTATTGAGTATTTACATATTACATTTTAATATGTAAATACTCAATACAGTTTGTGAAAGCAGTTTGTGTTGGGTGTTATTGCTTTTCCACAGAGCCAGATGATAAAAACTTTAAGCTTAGCCTAATTAAACTCTTACACACAATGTTTATTATATTTATTTTTAAGGTGTCAGCATTGCCAATGCTACAGAATATGATGTGAATATTAATGTATATATGGTCTGAATATGATGAATAAAACACTTGCTAATAATCCTGCTGTCTCTGATTTTTTGTTAAGGACCTAATTGTAAAGATAATGATGAAGTAATGAGGGACTACTTAGTAACTACTCAGTATTATATACCACTTTACATGGCAGTGCACAAAAACAGTAACTAATGTTTAAGTCATCAGTAATGAATGAGTCGTTACTAGTTTTGTCCTGCTCAGTAGCTGGTTCAGAGTAATCGGGAACGACTCTTGAAGGAAGTGGTCAGTATGATCGATTCACAGATATTTATGAACTAATCATTGCCTAAAGATTCATTAATATAGGCTCTACTCAGTCTGTTCTAACTCATCAGTCTATCTAATATCTATCTAATATGTAATCATCCATTAGGAATTATTAGGGAAGTACTTAATGATTCATCAATTATCAGGTCGTTCCTAATTCGTTCCTCACTCGTTCCTTAGTAACTATGCACAATTTTGTGTACTGTATTGTAATGTGTTACCGGTGAAAGGAGGTTTCTAATTATTCTAGTTTTCCCGCACATTTCTGCAGTTGAAGGAAACCATGCGGCATCCATTAGTCATGTCACAAGCTGGCAGATGATGAGAAAGGATATGTGTGGGTAGAAGAGAGGGAGAAATTTGAGAAAGAGGCAAATAACTCATACACTCACACTTAGAAATCTTCCCCTCATCAAATTGCATCTGGGTTTGCTGAGCTCTAAAACAAATTGGTTTTCTGCCTTGGGAGTGATATAGTGTCACTGCTGGGGCTCATCCTGCCTGATCACATGATGAAGCTGAAATTGAAGGGTTGTTGAGGTTCATTTTGGTCAACAGACATTTCAGCAATCATCTTTTCCCATCAACCAATGAAATCTGGCGACACTAGGGAGACCAAATTCAAATTATCCAAGTGCAGGACATCATGTTGATTTTCCTGGACTGAGATGGTAAAAAAAAAAACTTAATACAATAAAATAACAATAATTGACCGGCAAGATAGTGTCCGTCGTCATCCAGGGTAGAGCAGTCTGACCTCTGCAGTCCTTTGGCAATTTACCACAGGCAGGATGTGGATGTCTTTAGAAAATTACAAGTCCTGCTGCCAGATGACAACCAGGAACTTCATCAGCTGTAAATCAGAGTTGGTGCTCTTCCCAGTGTTGATATAACATTACAGTCATTATATATTATATATCTTTTGGTGAATGGCAACATTGTAGATTAGTCTGCTTAATTTACTTGTGTTTTCTCCTACAAGTTTCTGATGCCAGAGAAGATTTTTTTTACAGTTCTTCATCGACTTACATAGGCACAATTTCAATAGTGCGACTGCTCTGGGTCATGACTACAGCTGCTAGATGGCATCTGTCACTCAAACGTAACTATATGTCATTTATGGGTGACTGAAGTCACTACCTATTGTATATTTTTCTTGGGAAGTCAGTCTCGTACATACTCATGCGAGCCGCACTCTAATTGGTGCATGAGTTGCCATTGCTCTCCAACACTATGGTTGGCACTGTGGACCAATCTACAGTCACCTAAAAAAGTCACCAACCAAAAGTTGTTCAGCATTTGGTTGTACTAAAAGATCCTCAAAGGAGTTGGATGTTCAGTTTTTTCCGGTAAGTACATTTTGATTTAATGGTTTTAAAACCTGTTTTTCACTAGTGAAAATTAGCATTAGCATCATCACAGTTAACCATGGACTGCAAATACACCATGCTAACCAAGCTAACAGCTAGCATTAGGGTCAGCTCCACCCTTTTTGTCCAAATATGGTCACATCTGGCTCAATCCAAGATGGTGAAAATGACAATGCAAACACAAGGTTTCAAAATGGGAGTCCACAAACCAATTGGTGACATCACGGTTGCTACGTCCATTACTTTTTACAGTCTATGTTCAAAACAAATGTGCACAGCAGACAGACAGACAGAGTGAAATGCTCCTTAAGGGAGGTTTTTCAGGTTGATGTCAGCAGCAGTTTCAGAGGAGTTCTTTTGCTATTATTAATGCTGTAGAGTCAAGTCAGGCAGCCCTAGGAGGTCCTCTCAATTCTTGGGGGGCCCCAAGCAGTTGCGTGCTTGTCTGTCTATAAAACTGACCTCTAGTCATCAGTCACCTGCCCATACAGCCGCTGCTCATGTACTGATTAGCTCCACATATATAGAGGAAGTGTTTGCCAGATACTCCATGCTGCTTTGGTGCTGAAGAGTTGAAATCATTCCGATTCTTGTTGAACCTGTTGCTTGTCTGGTTCTATGAGGGAAATTATTGTATGAATATGCTTATAATAAATGCTTGTGTGAACTTCTGAAAGATTCAAAATGCTTAGTGACAGCCATAAAAACCATGTTGTGCATCTGAACAGTATGTCCCTGTATAACAGTAACAAAGAACATCTGTTCATGCTGAAGCATATCCTGCCATGTCTGTATGGGTATAATCATGCATAGAGTAGTCACAACAACTCCTAGAGGTTGATGTGAAAGAGAAAGGAGTATTGACCCCACTCTTCGGGGCTCACTCCTCTGCAGCAGCTTGTATGTCTGTATTGAGTGTGAGTGAGTGGTGCTCTGAGCATTAAAGTGTGACAATACGGAAATAGTTTTTTTTTTCTCATTGAAGTTAAGTACAAGAGGGGAATTGCCACGACAGGTTCATATCCTACTGTACCTGCTTACTTGTTGCCAGCTGTAACCATGACCACTGATCAAAGTAGAACACCTGTTCTCCACTTTAAGCAGGATTAAAACCAGTAAGGCCTCCATGCTGACAAACTGCCTTAATCACCTTATTTGGCTTTCATTTGGAGAATAAATCAGAGACACTGGGCAGTACTGGATCACTTCAGCTAAAGCCTCGTCTGCTCCAAATGTGAAATCCTCTCTAACTGCATCCAATAATAAGTAGTAAGGCTACAGTATGATTTCCTTTTGTATCAGTTTACTTTTGCTGTTAGTTGGGTTTTTACTTAACTATTGAGCATGTTGGCTACATAAATTCATACTACAGACTAACTGGATGAAAAATCATGCATCCATAATTTGATCTGCTAGTTAACAGTGGCTGCAGGTGAACGTAGGTTACCAGCTGTGTCACATACTGTAGGTGTAACCTCTTCTGTGAAATGATCTGGATCAGAACTATGACCTCAATTCTAGTACTTTTACAAGTTGGCCAACATGTTGAATGCCCCCACCCCCACCCCTTCTCTCCTAACCGGTCACCTGATTGACATAACTTGACACCACTTCTTCTCCGAGTCATAACTCAGTCAAATCTAAACACACAAACTCATAAATACCTTGCTACAATCAAGGAAATTCTTCTTCTTCAGACATTCAGCAACCATTTTGACTTGTAGAGCAGGAAAAGCCCAGGTGAAATTAATAACATCAATGATGGCTGCACAGCTTCCATTAAATTTAGACTACACTACAAAGTCCTCACAGTTATGTGTAAGGCTCACCCCTCAGGATATTCTCACTATGGTACCATTCTCTGCAGTGTTAGATTGATGACCTGCAACCAAGGATTTTGTTTTGTTTGTAGAAACATCATTAATGCATATTCCACCATAAGCTCTTATTTTTGAATACTTTAAATTTTGATTCCCCCTGCCTTTCTGCACCATAATTTGTAGCAATTTAAACAGCCATATTAACATAAACAGTAACTAATAGAACAGAGTTCACCATCTGAACGGTGAAGGGGGACATAGTAAAAGTAATAAAATAAACAATTAATAATTCATAGCACGTTTGTGTGATCAACTAAGCCTTAAAAGAAAAGAGGAAGAAGAAAGAAAAAAGAAGAAAGAAACAAAAAGTAGAATACATTAGAATAGAAATTACAGTTATTCTAATTTTTTGTTAACCAATTCAAACCCTCAGGGCTCAAACACAGTGAATTTTCTCACTATCTAGTGAGAGGACTTGACTATGAAGAAGCACAACAAGGACAACCCAAAAGTAGTCAAAGCTTAGAATTCTATAAACTCTATAAAAATTTATGAAGACATGATGTGACATTGACCGACATGAACGTAAGTATTTACATTGTTTTTCCTTCTGGGTTGTTGATAAGAAATGCTAAGTACGCTTTCATGCTGCTGTGCAAACTGGTGATTTGTCTCTAGTCTGAGAGAAGAGAACAATAAAATAAAATTTGTACCACTGTTTGTCTACTATAAAATAATTTTACCTTTTCTTCTCTCCGGTCTTTCTCTCATTTGGCTAAAAGTATCCAGAGCCAACATTGTATCACAGCCCCACTTCTGTAATCCTTTTCCTTCAAATAAGTCAAATAAAGCTTGATACTGTTAGATGTCAAATGTAGTATTCCCTTTATCTCAAATCCCTGCAGTCCTGCTTTGCAGAGAATTTCTCTCAACTGTTCTTTTCTTTGATATCTGTGACATTTAATGACTGGATTTTCTATGATTTCCTTGTCCTGACAAAAATCACACTGTACTGTTGGATGGTTACCTTGAATAAGTAGTGTCTTATAAGTCTAACGTGCCCTGTTATTAGCCTTGAAATGATGATCTCTTCTTCTCCCCATCACTAAGTCTTGTGCCTATTTTACTTTGGATATAATATATGTGTTCCCTTGTCTCCTTTCTCCTTGCTATAGTAAATGGATGGGTGCAATATTTGAAAAAGTTGATTCTCATCTATACTGAACTGGACTAATTACAAAAATGACCTTCTGTGGATCTCTGTCTTCAACCCACTGCACAGCCTTGTGCTTTCACACTTTGTTTTCAGTTCATTTGGTCAGAACCAAGTTGTACACTTTTTTTTTTTTTACAAATGAACCAAGGGCTATAAACATGAGGTCACCTGGACTAACAGGTAACTTGTTGATTAGACAGTTTTCAGCATCAGTGGCAAATCCACACATGGTGACTGAGAGCAGGTCTTGCAGCATTTAAATGCTTCTTATGGGAATATTAATGTTTTCCATTGTTACAGAAAGCTCATGAAGAAATAACTGATGCTTTCAGACTTGACAGCTTGACAGCAACAGATCTGACCACAGTAATCATACTCAGACCAAAACAACTGTACCAAGACCCTTTAGAGGAAGTGATCTCAATCCGGTCCCAAACAAACTTGCAAGTGGATAATTTGTGGTGGGAACACGATCCAACCTCGTTCTGACCCAACTACAAGGCGTACTCTGCAGGTATGAGCTGAACAGCTCCTGTAGCCAGGTGTGCTTTGTATGCTGGGATGGTAGCAACTGGCCAGAGATGTTAGATGATAGATATTTCTGGGTTTTTGGGATCATTGTGTGAATATTTGATTATGATCTTGATGCAAAAGTGTATTTAAAAGTTGATGTGAAGCTTATATGAGAAGTCTGAGTTAGTCATATCAAATAGATATCTGACACATTTACAGTCCTTTTACCATCAAATTCCCTCTTTGTGTTTCCTCGGACAGTGTTTCCCTGTTGAGCTGCGGTGGAAGTATAGTAGATGGCTGAAGCTTCATATTATCTTCAGATTAACTTTTAAATACATTTTTTCACAAAAGGCTGGTGGATTTTGTCCCCCATCACTTACATTGTAAGTGCATTATGGAGGGATCTTCTAATGGTCAGTATACACAGGAGGAATGATTACAGCAAGAAAAACATGTTTCAATGTTCATTTGGGCTCCTGACTGTTGTTTGAAGACAGACTTGAAAAACTGTGAATCTGTCCTTTAATACCCCGACACCAAAATGTGTCCTCGGGTGCGGTGTGTGATCTACATCATTAATGTTTACTAATCCTGGAGACACCACTGCTGGCAGCATGGGAAGTATAGTTCAAATAGCTAACACTGAATAACACTTAACCTTGCAAGATTTGACCTCAGTGATTGTTGCTATCACAGACTCAATATCCAATCACTTCAAGATCTAATGGTCAATACAGAGACTAGTGAGTGTAGACAGCCTATCCTGTTACATGATGTGCTGAGCTTTTCATTACCTTACGCCACAGTCACAGGGACAATGAGAAGCAGAGATCAGAGGTGTTCTTAAAATGTTGGTACATATTCAGAATATTCTGCTTGTATGTCAATGTAATCGAGCATCTGATCTGATTGATGGTGGTGAGATATTTGAGAGGAAAGCTTCAGATCCTCAGAGTCATCATCTTAGCTGCAATTTCTAGCGATATTCATCCACTTTCCCTCACTGATCAGTGCCTTTCATCATGTCAAGTGAGTGTAGAAATCATACAGCTCATCCAAAACAATTAGTCCTCTAATGAGACAGGACCACCATCTACATTAATAAGAGCAGGAAAAACAGTTTTTTGAATTGCTCTTTTGCAGCTCATTCACCTCTTCCTTTGTACCCAAACTGTGTAGCTGCTCCTAAATGACACACTGTATCTGTCCAGCTCATCTGAACCTTAAGCCTCTCTGCTATCTCTCTGCTGTCAGTTCTGGCAGAGGCAAGACATGATCTCAATTTTCCTGCAGACTGTCACTCCCCTAACTATCTCTTTCCAATGTCTCAGTTTAGTGCTCTGTAGTATCTGGCTCACTTTTGCTCCGTTTACACTTGCCATTTCAAGTGTTTCATATCCAGATAAAATCCAGCTGCCACCAAATACGCTGACCCCATTTACTGTACATTTCATGCATCTTGAGCAACACATAAGCTAAGTGTAAATACAACCAGGATGCATTTGAGATGGATTGCAGTCCAGTTGCTCTAATGAAACACATTCAGACGAGTACGTAATGTACTCCCAAGTGCAACTACGTCATTAAGCGCTCCTGTGGTGTTTTATGGCAGTTATCAAACAGCTTCAGGTGCATCACCACCATCCTCTGGACTCAATTTGCATGTTGCCCAGGAAAACCAAAATGGATGCAGCTAAATTTGTGATGTTTTGCTTGTGGCTAACACAATATGTGGCTGAGTGTAAATGACAATCGCATCTGTATTTTATCCACATATGAGATAGTTTAGATGTAAATAGGGCCACTTTGGTTTACACTTTACTGCATATATGCTTCTCCATTAGCCAGATCACAACTGTGATAGCATCCATCTTCCTTTTCCTGCACTAGATGCAAATCCAGGTTACTGCCTGCTCCACCTGAAGTAGGTCTGGGCAATATCACCTAAAGTCAATATCACAATTAATTGTCTTGCTCCATCTTCACAGTGGAGCTCTTATTAGTTATTTCTAGTGAAAAATAAACATAAAATCCTGGATTATGACTCAGTCATATTTATTTACCATATTCAGTAGTTATTTGTTTGATAAAACAGGAAATTCAAAGTACAATATGGACGTTTAAGGTATATTCCAAATGTCAAAATGAGTAATATGAATAGATTTGAATAACACTTTTATGACTGCTGTTATCTCACTATCTTGTTAGCCGTATCTTTTAGAGTTACATTATTTTAACAAAGGTATGTGGAACAGACTGCTGCTTCTGAACCCTGCCCAGCCTCCAGACTATGGGGAAGCAGGAGGCACAGGGATTACTGCTTTATAGATCCAGGGCTAAGTTGTAGCTAACTTTGGGGTTAACCCTGTCGCTGCTGGTAAACAAAACTAGTGAACTTAACTCTGACATAGGTAGGTCATACTGAACATCATCTGTTACATTTACAGTTTTCTGCTAACCCTACTCTGCTCTGACGTCCAGCATCCATACCTGTCTGTCTTGTGCAGCCTCACCATGTCTCTTTTACCTTGCAAGGCAGCTGGATTCTCAAGACCACGACATCACAAGATTACACGAGAATCCATCTTGTCAGGCTTCAAATTAAAAACCACCGGTGGTTCGGACCAATCAGCATCGCAAATCCAGCTGCCTCGCAAGGTAAGACGGTGATAGACAAATGGTTCATCCGATCACCTGCCTAGTATTTTTTGAAAGTGCCTGCCCTTTTCCAAACCATTTCCATGGATAACTTCTCAGATGGTTCTGTGTAACAAACCATCTGGTGTGTCAGGTTAACATCTCTTTGCCTCTGCTATTTTCCAACTGAATTTCCATTTAGCTTCTTTTTTTCCGGTATCGTGTGGAATGAAGCCAAACTGTGCACTTACAAAACATCTTTTTTTCTGCACCAGCTTGTTCTCATCTGCACCTGCCCCCAACTGCATCTCTCTAACACTTGAGTCATATGAAGGAATGATTTTATTTAACACATCCATATAACTAAAAGTCGGTTGGTTAGCGAGTCATAATGTTGGTTTTGGTTATTTTTCGATTAATTGCCCAACCTTGACCTGAAGTCTAAAACACCAAAAAAAGAACTAATAACACTCTAGCTAGCTAGCAAACAATTATACATCAACTAACACAAGGACGTGGATAGTCTATGAGCAAGGTTTTGCTCATCTTTACGGACACTTACTCATGCTGCTGTCTCACTGACACTGTTCATGGGTCAAAGAAATGCTACAACAGCACGTTTCGCGATCCATATGCTCACAGGTGTTAAAATTGCTATAGCCTTTTCCTGTTCACATGAGAACTGGGATAATTTCAGTGTAATTTTAGTGTAATTTTATCTTTCATTACCATTGTGGCAAGACCCTGTAAGTAGCCACTTTATGCATTCACACCTTTTCAACATGACTATAACTTAAATCACTTCTAGTTTCCCAAAGTTTCTTGAGGTGGTTTGAGCAGCTGGATTGCCATCCATCTTTAATGCTTCATGGTTACATTAACACTTTTCTTTTGTGATATCAGATAACTACTCAGTCCCCAAGACACATTAAGTGGTAAAATGTAAATGGGGTATTTGACTAGTGATCGACACCTCATACCACATAATGGAAATTAATTTCATGTCTCCTTCCAGCTGTGGGAACAAAATCTGCATCATACTTTAAGGGAGCCACTTGGGTCTCGGGTACAGTGCTTGATAAAATGAGTAATACCTGGCTTTCTTTATTCTCCCTGCTCTATTCTTTACTAGTTCATTTTGAATATGTTTGCCAAGTGTCACTTGTCTCCTTTACTTGAATTCTTTTCTGCTGCTCTCGCTTAACTGCCTGAAATTGAGTCATTAATTCAACTTGCCTAAGGAAATTTCCATTTCCAGGCTCCAATAACCTGTCTGCATGGCCACAAAAAGCACAATTGTGCTCTGCCGATTCGTTGACAATTGCAATCAATCTTTGAAAAACCTCTTTGGTGGTTTAAGTCATTAGATCTTGGTTCAGTCGTTCCATAACTATGTTTGTTTCGGTCTCTCTAAAAGATTGTGACAGCTACCCATGTTTGTTTTGTGTTCAGCTGAGCTTTATTGCTGTCTTGAGTGTACTGATAGATGTTTCCAATTACTGAATCTTTTTCTGCTTAACTGAGGGCTCTTGTCAGGCAGCAGTGAAAGCACATCAAGCAATCTTTTCTTTCGCTGTTCACGTGACCTGCGTATTTTCTCTCCATTCTACATGTCAGTGTAGTAGCAACTCCCATCTTATGGCGGCGGTGGCGGTGGTGGTGAGGGGTGGCTTCTTACATTATAATCATCATTAACATCAAGTATAAACCATAATTCAACTTGTTGGAAAAGTTTCATTTTTTTTAATTCTGTCTAAATGAAACAAAAATATGTTGTTTACAATGGGACTCCCATCATCTACATCTGGTTACACTGATGGTCCAGTTTCCACACAGGGTTTGGAAAAATGCTCCAGCGGCCGCAAAGGGGCCTTAATCCATCAAGGTGGCTGTATGGTCCCTCAGACATACTTGTGGGATGGTGGAAAAATCCATTAAACCCCCTACCCTGCACCTTTCCGATGGCGGATATAGTAGCTAGCTAGCTCTCTTTTTTCATTCATGACACAACAATTTGTCACTTTTCATGTGAACAGCCGAGTGCAACACTATGACTGCCTTCCAGAAGAGACTGTCTGAAAATATGTGCCATTATCCCCATATTTAAATGATATTGTGTTCCCTCTGCCCCCTTCCCCTCTCTGTGACGGTCAGCTTTCCACTCCGCCTTAGAGTGAAGCCATTCGTAACAACTATCAGGGTTCATACACATTTTTACCCACAAATTTCCACGACTTTTCCATGCCTTTGAGGCAAATTTTCATGACCATACATTCTCTGAAACATCTATGTATACATGAAAAATAAGAATAAAAATCTATGTCAAAATTTACCACAGTGAATTTTAACTAAAATTAAAGACAAGCCATGTGGTTGATACAAAATACAAAATTTATTTATGTAACACTGACACACCAGTAAGATGTTTACTGAATAAAATGTGTCAAACCCTGAGAACTCCATTGTGTAGCCCTAATTAGCATAAATGACTGGGAGGCAACAATGTTTAAAAAATAAATGAGTAAATAAAAGTTTCCAGTAACACTGACATTAACTTCAGAAGGCAGCAGTGTCAGAGAGAGACTGTCTTTTGGAATACAAGATTTTGTAACTAAGAAGATTTTAAACCAACTATTCCTCCTATTTACCATTAACCTCATTGAGCATTAACAGACGATAACATTCCCTGTTTGAATCCCCCCAAAACAATCCACACAGTTTATTTTTTCATTTCTGCAAGCTTCTCATCAATATGCTTTTTAATCTTCAGCAGAGATGCTTTCTTTTCTTTTGCAGTTCAGCGGAAACTGTTGGATTTGTTGATGAAGGTCAGTTTGTGTGTAGCTTTTGCTTTCTGTAGCCTTTTTGCTGTATTCATACGCTGATTTCTCAAGGGCACAAATATCAGCCTCCATCCTAGCTCTCTTTCAAATCATGTAGCTCATCTGTGAGGGTCTTCCTCTTCAAGTCAACAGCTTGCTGTTCTTTCTTTCTCTTCTCTTCATCCAGGTAGCCATGGTACTTTTGCCTGGCTCCTGCAGCTGAAAGCAGCAGCTCTTTTGTGATCTCTACCTTGGTTATGCCCCCAACAGACCTGACATGGTCAACAATGAGCCTGTCCATGAGACAAGACAAGTAGAATCTTCACCACATGCCACACTCTGGAAAATGATGGTTTTGTCCCCATTGTATCATACAGCAGGGTGTCGATCTGTTTTGGGGTCAAATTCCCTGACTTTAACCTGAAGAGCAGCTCATCACAAAACTCCCTAAACTCTCTGAGGATCACACATTGCGTCATCTATGTTTTTAGCTTCAAAAAGTATGCGCCACATTCTTTTCATTTGAGTTATGCACAGTTCCTTAGATTCAGCCATGCGTCTTGGGTCAAGACACTGCATGCTTCTCACTAATGTGTGATGCACTGGAGTCTTTTTCAGCAACTTCTCAAGGAGTGTGATCAAGAATATCTTGCAGTCCATCTTAATCTCTAGTCTCTGTATCTCTGAAATGTTTTGGGAAGACCTGAGTTGGTTCAGGGTGGCTTCTGCTGCAAATCCAATATCAATCTGAGAACTGTCCTTGTGCAGACTGCTGTCCTGAAAAGGGACATGGAGGAGCTTCAGTGTGGATGTGGCCTCTTGCAGGTGCTTTTCCTTCAGAAATTACTCTATGAGCCCTGCAAACAATTAAAATGAAGGGATTTTATGTTTCAGTTTGATCACTCTTAATTTGCAAATTTACAAACCATAGGTCAAAGTATATCTCTCTTTCATTTGAGTTAAACACACCAAATGAGTGAATATTACACATTCATAGCTTGATACAAACTACAGTGCTGTAAGCTGATTCTATTATGTGCATTGAATAATCATTTATTTCATTTTAGTCATTTAAAAATAAATACATAATGCCTTATGTAAGATACTACACATGTTGTCTTTATCCTACACTATTATGAGTGTCATGTATTCCCTGTCGAGGGAAAAAATTTGAAACTTTAAGTGACTTCCACATTGTTGAGGTGGGATCTTTTTTTCCCCAGTGTTTGTTGTATTGTATCTATTATGACAACAAAAAATGTTACCAATTGCTCTACCAGAAATTATGTACAAATGAAAACCAAAACTAAATATCAGCACATCAGATCTTCACCTCCTCAAATTACTTCACTTTTGGATTGGGTAGTTCACCTCTCCCTACCATCTCGATGTAGTGTTTGACATGCGGCCAGGGCAGCAATCCTCTTTCTGACACGTTCACATTCTCAATCCACTGGTGCTTGCAAAACTTCAGCATGGGCGTGCTATATCCAGTTGCTGTTGTAAAATCCTCGTGGCAGGCAGGGCAATTGTGGAACAGCCAGTAGAAGCTAGAGAGTCCATGTTCAACTTCCCATCCGGTGGATTTACATCCATCTCTGAACGCATTGTTCCGTGTGTGCAACCCACAGTGACTTCCCCACATCATTCTCCACTTGCTTCTAGAGTGTTTCGAAAACTTTCCAATTCATATTCAGCCCATCCATTGAGATTTGGACAAGATACGTTATTCCAATCTCTGAAAGCAAGTTCTTCATTTTCTCAGCGATATCTTGGGCTGATGAATGGCCCATAAACTCTGAACCAATTTATTTAGTCTTCACCTCTGGCCGTCCCATAGCCTGACATGCATGTCTAACTGTTTAGCCTGTAAATAGTGGTTCAGGCTTTCATCAAAGTATCACATTTTTGGTTGGCTACATCCCTCAAATTTATCGGCATTGAAAGAGCGCGACCCAATCCAAGAGGTGTTAACTTGATTAACCAGCTCTTAAGAAGGGAGGCATTTTGGATTTATGAATTGAATACTATTGAACCTTATGGACTTAATGAAACACAGGATTTGAGTTATTTTCTGTGATATGAAAATGTTAACCATATGATACATAGTATTTGAGCTCTTTTCTGTGATATGAGTATGTAAACTTTATGAAACACAGGATTTGAGTTTTCGTCTGAGATATGTAAATATTAACTTGGATTTCTCTCCACAGGCTATTTGGACTCTTAGGGAGAGATGAGCCACTAGGTCCCCTGGCACTCACCCATCCCATTTAGTGATGTAGAGGGACAGCTGTAGGACCTGTAGTCCATTCTGCTTAGGGAATTCTACCCATCCTATTCAGTCAGTTGTTTACGGGATGTAATGAAGTTTAATTATATAAAATGGTGTAATTCTTGTAACTTTGTGCAACATTAATCACGTCATGTTTTTTGTAATATCTATATTTTCATTTTTGTGCCCTTTGTAAAATATTCACTTTGAGAAAATGAAGACTGTGATAATTAGTCATGTGACTCAAATGTATTTATCACACTTGTGAGTACTCAGCAGTTGTACTGAGCGAACCTGAAGAAGCTACAGGTGAAACACGTTGTTCACTCTTAATAAAGTTACAGTAAAGTCATTACAGTGTGCGGTGGTTAATTTTGATTTTCACATTTTTGCTTTGATACAAAGTCAGTTTCTTAAAATAAGGAGCCAGTCTAAAAGTACATATATATGAGCACCTGCATTCACCGCATGCAAATCTGGCAGCTATCTGGCTGTCAGGGAACATCACCTGAAAAAGCTGGCTTGTGTCCTCACATGACTTGTAGGAATAGTGAGAATTAGCCACCTTTAGCGCCCACAGTAACTCTGCAGTTTGGGCTTCGTTTTTGGACACAGCACCGAAAAATGGTCTCTTGTTTGATGATGGATGAGAGGGAAGCGCTGCAGCTGGCAGCGGGTATCATGTTGGTCACCGGGATGAAAGTGATGGAGTTGAGAGTTGATTTTCGAAATGTTGAACGTTTTACTACACAGTCCACATTTTGCACATCTCGTGTCCTGGTCTTTCTCAAGCCATGCCTTATACTTGTTCAAGTGAAGCCAGACATTATTAAATCAGCATTTTCCAGAAAGTGCGCAAATTTACATCTCGTCAAAGTACAAGCTGCAACTCAAGTCGGAGTCTGACATTACAATATGTAGAAAACCAGAGCCTTTGATAGAGAGAGTTGCATCAACTCCATAGACTATAATAGGACCAATTATTCCACAACAATGGCAGATCATGGAGACTCAAATAGTTCCTAAAAGTGGCTAGTCACAGGCAGCGTTTGCTATTCTTTGATATATATTTCCATGAAAAAATATCCAGCAACAACATAAAGAGTTGAATCAGTCTGATTTTTTAATATTCAACTTGCTAGATCAATAAGCTAAATTTGAAGAACAGTCAGGGATTCATTTAATGGAGTATTTGCCATCGTTGAGGTACCATTTTTAAAAGCTTTGAGGGATAGGTCCAAAATCACTTCTTATTTTAACCAATAAAATAAGCCTTCAATATATCATCACTATATTAGATTGACTGATAGTTATTTGACAATAGCTAACGTTGGTTGACAAATAGTGAAAACATCAGCAATTAACTACCTATCAACAGAACAACACAACGTCAAGTGCCGTTCCAAGCTCAAATTCCATGATTTTTTCAGGTTTTTCATGACCGTACAAACCCTGAACTAAAAACACATTTGTTTTCTCATGAACAGCAAACAGTTCTGAGTGACCATAAGTCAACCCTTAATCAACCCATCATTCACCCTCAATTGGAGGACTTCAATCCAACAGTGCCTGAAGTTGCTCACACGACTTTAGTATTTCTCTCCATGGGACAAATTGGCAGCAAAGCTGACAGGCAGCTTTGTATCCACTTTTCTTATTAAATCCATGGTAGGGCTGTGACAGGCGAGACAGTCACCTCCCCTAAAAATGCTGTAGCTATGCTGCAAATTTATCCTGGTTTTGAATTCATCACAAGGATGACTGCTATACTAACTAGGAATCATGACTCTAATGTATATTTACAGTAAAACAATATCTAATCTGCCTCTGTTTATATTCATTTGTATGTATTTATTAATTTTTGTATTGAAATGTGTTAAAGATGTGTACATATATGGAGCCAAAAGTCCACAGAGGCAGCGCTATAGTGTAACCTTAACTGTCCAACAGAAAAGATGCACCTTAATTCAGCTTAAAATACGGCAGAAACAAATATGAAAGTTCCATTCTGAGACCAAAGTGTATCTTTCAAATTATATCTTTAAAATGCAAGAGAGACATCAGTGCTACTAGATTGTTTACTAAAGACTGTTCTTTTCTGTTCTAGAGGTATGGTCACATCACACTTTGGTTCAACAAAATTTCCCCACACTGAAACAGGAAATTATGTCTCAAGTCTGACATAGATTTTTATACAGGAAACATTGAGCAGAGTAACAAGGTAGTACTTCATAGCCGGTCTATGATGGTGTCTTTGAAGTTATAAAAAGGTGCTTGGATTGTATTTGATCTACAGGAGGAGACAGTACTCCACTCCAAGAGATTGGCGGTTCACTCCATAAATGCTGTTCATGAGGAGCATGGTGAGTTCTATTGGTTCATTCATGAGCTCAGACTAGATGAAGAGCACTTCTGGGAGTACTTCAGGATGGGCATCGAACAGTTTGACATGCTCCGGGGAAGGACAGCACCTCGGATGCAGTAGCAAACAACAAAATTTCATGAGGCAATCAGGGTTGAAGTTGTTGGTATTGTTATTTTAAACAATTCTAACACAGAAAAAAATATTGTTTTCACTGCATATAACTAGCACCAGTCAATTGGTTTGATATTTAAATTTCCAGTGTTTGTGTGTATGCTATCATTTTAAAATTAACTAATTTTATTACCATAGGGAAAAATGTTCCCTAAAAAGATAAAGAGGGAGGGTCTTTAAGAAGAACCTCCACTCAAGCCCAAATAAAAAACATTTTTCAGTTCATTCTGGCAACCAGGTGGTTGGACACAGCGTAAAAGGAATGAGGAACACTTTCAGAGAGTGTTTGACAAGGCATCTTCTATGGTGCACTCATTGGATATTGAGGTTATCCAAATTCCTCACCAGAGCCAGCCCCCAAAAGATACACTGGTGGAGCAACTCAGCATAGGCCAAAATCACCAGAAGAGCAGGGCTACAGGGCTAAATTTTACAAGGTGTTATATACTGTAGATATGCAAGTCAAAGAACTGTTCAGTCCAACCAGGGTACTGGAATACAAGCAAGAGATTTTGTAGAGTAGCTTACTAATCTGCTGACTATAAGTAAAATGCTGTTTTTCTGTTCTATTTGCTGGGTTGCTTATATGTCAACAGTACATTATGTATATGGTCTGGCACTTTAATGGTAAATTTAATTTATATACTGGAAAACATCCACCCAGTGATGCCAGAACTACTCTGTTCTGAAATGTATTTCTGGTTTGTTCCTACCGGGGATTATTAAAACTTTGTGTGAACTTCGCATGAAATTCCTCAGGAGTATGTTTACACACAGTTTATGGATTTCCCTACTGTTTTTTTGTTTGTTTGGTTTTATTTATCTAGTAACATTTTTACAAAAATCTATCAAATGTACATTTTTATTCAAATTAATTAAATTTGAATTCATTTTACTTTCAAATTTATACAAACAAAATAGAAAGGAAAATATCTTTTCAAATACATTAAAAAGAATCCATGTGATACAAGTCATGTTTTGGCAAGTTAGCAGATACTTATGAAATAAAGTTTTACAGAATGTGTGCTTGTGCATGTGTGACATAGAGAGCATGTTTATACACTACTGTGTATATTGGTCATCTAACAACAAATGTCCCTACTGATGTTAAAACCAAACCTACACACTTGCTAAGTACAGACAGACTAACATGCAGATTAGAAGGTCATTCGGAAAACGAGTCAGTGCCCCACCACCAAAATGTAAAACACATGATTACAGTTTCATTTCAGATTGATTGCCAGGTCTGTTATTTGTTTATTTACAGCAGTAGAAACAGGCCTATATTTTTTCATGATTAGTTCTTCATAGCACATAAAATTGTCAACTTTCATAACTAACTCAAACCTTAAAATAATACTGTATAAGTACATATCGTTGTAGTTTGCAGTATCAAAATGTCACATATATAACTTTTAGTATTGGCTGTTAAGCTACTATAATAACATAAGCCTAATAATTTTTTAGGCCTGGGATGGTCTTGGGACAAATTTTCATTGTCCTTCTTGCTGTGGTGGACTCCTTTGGAACAGCTTTGCAGGCAGGCACCCATGACCTTCCAGATGATAGTGTTCTACCAACCGGTGATCACCTGGGTCCACTTCAATTTGCATCTGTGGAAGAAGACCTTCCACTTTTGCAGGGAACTTCTGCGTCCCTATCCAGGTCAGGTAATCTCCATAAGCACATTTTCAACTTTCATCTGTCACATACTCGGAGGGTTGTAGATAATGCCTTTGGCATCATGTCATCCCAGTTCCCAACCAGATTCAACCGTACTGGATTTGTCACAGGAGAAAGAGTCCAGACAAACAACAGTAAAGTACAAACAAAAACACACAGCCCCCATTTGTTATGTGAATAGAGTACTGTGTAAATAAGAGGTCTGTAGATTAAATGTGCATATTTGTGAGTGTTATTATTATTGGTCTAACTTTCTATGGCAAAATACATGAAAGACAGATGCTGCCAATTAGTGTTGTTATTATACTCCACAAATTCATTCTTCATCCACATATAATTAATCCAAACAAAAGCAGCAGCAGAAATAAAATGATGACAAGGCAACATAAACTGAAATGCAATTCTACTGAAACCATCATTCTTCAAGTGTCTTTAAATGATATAACTCAATAATACCTGACAAGCACACTCAAAAATTATTTACTTGCAAACTCTGCATTGTGCATCATTTGCACCATTCTGATTTGTAATTTGCACTGTACTTCTGGTGACAGTCGTCTCAGTGAAGACCCTATTAATTTCATGAAAGGATCCATTTCATCCCCCTGCTCCGACACCATAGCTAATATTTGTTTTTCAAATGCCTCCAGATGTGCTCTTTTTGACATGTTTGTTTTCTGTCTCTTTGCAGCACCAGGAGCTGATGGAGTAGAAGGACATTGACTGATTGATGATGTAGTTGGCAGAACATGCTGGTGTACATACTGTTACAACCTCTAATGTCTAGGAGGAACGCAAGGAGTAACATAACCAGGTGACCGAAAACCGTAAAACACTTACAAAGGATAACAAGGAGAACCATTTATTAACAAAAAGGATGATTAACAAAGATAAACTGACTGATATAGTAAAAAAAAAAAAAAAAAGGAAGCAACTTAGGCGTCAGGGTCTCCAAGGCCAAGACAATAAATAAAATCCCACACTAAATAGAAAAGAAAGGTATCACTCGGGCTACAGAATGGAAAACAAAGACAATTCTATGCTCCCTGGCTAGCCACAAAACAGGAGAAAAAAGGAGAGTAAAATAATAAAATAATATGCAAAGCTTCCTGAAAATCACCTACAAGTTACACAGAGCGGTATCAAAGTGCTGACAGTAACACAGAGTATGAACAGCAACAACTCGACGACAGCACCAGCCCAACCAGCAGCTCAGTGGCAAAAAAACAAAAGGGGAAGCACTGTTTCAAGGGGGTTGATATATAGCTCCACTGACAATCATTCCAAAAGAATCTTCCAAAAAAGAGGCTGAGAGAAAAAACTTAATGTGTTTGAACATTTTAAATCCTTTTCCAACAATGTCCCAACCCAGTTGCACCACACATACACTAATACACACACATGCATACCATAACAGCCACGCACACACTGACAAACACACAGCAGGAATGCAAGTAGCAGTGTACACTTTATGTAAATTGGTGGAAGGTGAGGGCTTCAGTATGCTTGAAATTAACTACTTCCTATGATGTATTGTTCAAACACATCGAAAGTTTGTTCATGTTCTGAATGGCCACACTTGCAGGTGGCTACATCCCACTGCCTCCCCTGATCTTGCTCCAGAAATTCTTCAGCCTGTCTTTGTAGTCTTGACATGGTGAATCATAGCAGTGAGGATACATGTTCAGTCTTTCAGACAATCTCTCCTCAAAAGCAATCATGGTGTTGGATTTGGTTGCACATTCAAAAGGTGACAGAGGTAGTTGTGTGAGGAATAAAAAAGACTAATAACTGCATGCAGTGGGCATGATGTTACAGGATCCAACAAGCTCTTTATATTAAACATAAGGAGGCCTTAACCCTTTTGCAGAAAAAATGTAATAAATTAATCAAGCAACTTGTAGGTTTGAAGAATCACCCAGTAGCAACATTTTGTTGAGCCATAAGGTTGAAAATTCACTACATGCAGTTGATGTTTACCAGGATTATCTCATTTGTAGGGAGCAGCAGCAGCCAAACCCCCGAACCCAACAACATTGGGGAGGATTGTAGAGTGAGGAAGAATAAACGGAAAGCCACAAAAATAACAAGTCACCCAGGAAGAGGCTCAAGGGTCACACAAACATCACACACTTGCAAACCCACAAAGGTGGCCGTGGAAAATGTGATAGCAAAGGGGACTAAGAATGGTCAGCACAGAGACACCCAGGAAGAAACAGAGGAGTCGAAACAATGAGACTGACACAAACACCCGTGAATCAACCAAGGGGTCAGTGGAGAATTTCAAGGAGACAAGGATAAAAAAGAAAGCCAGTGCTGAGCAACTGCCAGCAAGAGAAACTCCCAAGAGAACAAGGAGGAGGGGGTACAGTGATCTCTGCCTGAGCTCCAGCAGCCTTTCAGCCTCCAGAACAACAGAACATCAGATGCACACCCTATTCAGTGGGCATCAGAAAAGATAAGCTCATGTCAAGAAATTGACAAAAAGATTAATGTCCATTCTTCTGTTTGTATGTGATTGGAAAGATCCATGAGGAAATTTAGGCAGAAACTTTAACAAGGGACTATTTACTACTACTGACACTGCCCTGGTTAAGTTCACCAACAGCTTACTGCTTCCTGCTGCAGCAGGCCTTTACTCCATTTTAAAATCAGCTGTCTGAATTGTCTTTGGATTGCCTCATCTCTTATCTGTTCAACAGGTCTTTCTCTGTTACGCTTGGAGATGCTCCCCTAATGCTCCTCTCTGTGTGGGGTCCCCCAAGGGTCTATTCTTGGTCCTCTTTTTATTTATCTACATGCTACCCCTGGGGCAAATCATTCATAGAAATAATATTGATTTTTCACTGCCTGCCTTGCCTGCCTTGCTGAAATTAAAAATTGGATGTTCTGCAGTCGAAGTACTCCAAATCAGAAACAATTATAATCAGCCCTTCTAAAAAAGAGGCCCATAACCAAGGTGCAATTTTTGATTCAGAGTTGTCTTTTGATGATCAGGTGACTAAAGTGGTGCAGTCTTGCTTTTTCCAACCGAGACATTTAAACAAGATAAGGTCATTCTTCTCATTTGCAGATATAGAAAAGGATCTCAAGTGAGCAAACTCTGTATCCTCTCTTCTGAAACTCATTTTTACCACAGGGCTTCCTTAACTGATGGTATTTTGTGTAACTGTTTTAATAGTAAGTTATGATGTTTGTGCTGGATTGTTATTATTATTATTATTATTATTATCATTCAAACCCCAAAGGGGATAAGGCCTAAATATTCAGTTTTCGAAAGGCCACGCCCCTCACACTGTAAGTCCAATTGATATGAAATTTCACACACAAGTCCAGCTCAATGTGCTCTACAAAAAGCCTCTTGGACCATAAGAGTCTGCCAACAAATTCTGCCAATTTGTATTAACTGAAAAACAAAACTTATTTGATTTTGACTTTATCAACACCAAAGTGAGTATACCACAGTGCGGGATTGAGATACACATTTCTATTATTAATGAGCAAGATCAGTCACCATCAACCAAAATATCTTCGCAAGGGCGGGACTTAGAGAATATTAGTCATAACTCATTAACCATTTGTCCAATCATCATAAATCTTGAGTCCATGATTGGGAATAGGTCCACCAAAGCATTTTGGGCCTGACCCATAAAAGTGTATCTGAAAACCCAGTGGACAGAGTTTCACCAAAATTGGTGTGCATGCTCTGGGGGTGAGTATAAACCAAAATCTGAAGTGCCAAATTGATTGGTGTAAGTGGGAATGGCCTATCATATATTTGCTCATAACTCAAAATGCCTTTGAGCAATCCTGATTTAACTCATTAGAGACATCCTGCACTACCTTCTGAACATACACACAGAGTTTCACTTAAATCCAATGAAGGGGGGACAAATGGTGGAACTTTGATTGCACAATAACTGAAATGCTGCAGGCTTTGTGATGATGAAACAAGTGTGTGATTTGTCTCACTCTGTACTGAATTAAACTAGCTGAAGGGACTTTACTCACCTTTATGAAGCCAGAAACCCGCTCGATGCTGCTCATGGCTTTAATTTTGTCCAATTGGGCTGCTTCCTTCTGTTGAGCGCAAAAACATGTGAACCTGCGAATTGCCTCTTGTGGCCATATTTATTACCTTGTCTTCATGTTACTTTTATTATTTTGTTTTTACTTTTTTTGTTTTAAAGCACATTATAACTCTGTTTTGAAAGGTACTAAATAAAGTTATCATTATTATAAAGCTTCGTGCTCCGTTTAAAGCTAGGATTAGTTTAGGCTAGAGGTGGGCAATGATATTTTCAGTTATTGACTTTCAGTGGAATGTTGATTCAGTGACATTGTTCTTCCAAAACTGTGTTCATCAAATTGGTAATTTCAAGCAAACTGTAATTAAAAAGCCTACCAGTTTTATGCATGAAAAATTTTGTCAGCTATAATGAATTTAACATAAATTTCAGAGTTAATGGTTCTAACACTAACATTGTTACTAGATCTAAAATGTGTGGGGCATGGTTGGAAATAATAATAGCTGGATTTGCTGTTGAAAGCAGAGTGAAATATTTGCCCAATCCAAGGTTTACGCATTCTGTTATGGTCATTTATACACAGATAGGTCTCTTGAAGGAAAACGATACCTAATACTCAGAGACAATGGAGGTTCAATACAGGGCTTCAAGCTAATGATGAGTTCTGCGATTTTATCTCAAAAAGAATCAGTGTCTTCCTTGAAATTAACAGGACGATTCAACTTTGCCCTCTCTGCTATGGAAAACATTAAAAGTTGTAATACAGGAAGAGATTATCTCATACAGTACATGTTTGACCAGAAAAATAAACAAAAACAGCAAGAGCTGATTGACACCATTCTCAGAGTAGATAGTGAGTACTCCAACTCCCACAGTCCAGATCTGTATATCAAAAGGGTCAAACTACAATCTGAATTTGACTTGCTCATCACAGGTAAAGCAGAATATCTTTTAAGGACTAAAGGGACATACTAAGAATATGGTGATAAAGCCAGCCGCCTTGTAGCTCTCCAGCTTAAATGCAGGTCAGCCTCTCACTTCATATCTCAAGTCTATGACTCCTCCCACTCACTAACTACCGACCCAACTGAAATAAACTCAGCTTTCACTTCCTTTTACTTTAATCTCTATAAATCTAATCTCCTGTAAACAAGACTGCAAATGGATAATTTTTTAGATAGGTTAGATATCCCCATTATAGACTCTGATCACAAGAAGGATTTGGATAAATCTATACAGATGGAGGAGATAACCACTTGTCTTAAATTAATGCAAAATAAGTGCCAAGTCCAGACAAATTTCCAGCTGACTTTGACAAGAAGTTTTCCCACCTACTTGCCCCCTTATTATAAGATATGTTTAATGATTCATTGAAACAAGGCTTCTTCCCCTCAACCTTATATCAAGCTTCAGTTTCGCTCATTCTCAAGAAAGACAAGAATCCAGTAGAATGCAGCAGCTGGAGACCGATAAGTCTGCTAAATACAGATATAAAGCTCTTAGCCAAGGTCTTGGCACGCCATTTGGATCCTTGCCTGCCAGACATAATCTCTGAAGATCAAACAGGGTTTGTTAGAGGACAGCAGTTATCATCTAACATTACTTTCTCCTTACACCTCTCAAGCGGTTGAAATGGTAATATTGTTTGATGCAGAGAAAGCCTTTGATTGGGTTGAGTGGGATTATTTGTTTTCTGTTCTGGGGAAATCTGGTTTTGGGTCTAAATTTATTTCTTGGATACGACTTTTATACACTGCCCCTACTGCCTGTGTGACAACTAAATCCCAAATGTCTGACTACTTCCCTCTAACAAGTGGAACTGTCAGTGCTTTCCATCACTCTGAAATCCTCCCCACTCTTCACAGGTATTTACAGAGCTGGACTGGAACATCGAGTTTCTCTCTATGCCGATGACCTTCTGTTCTATGTCACAGACCCGGTTAACTGTGTAGATGATATTTTACAAATCTTAACAACCTTTGGGTCATTCTTGGGTTATAAGCTTTATATCAGTAAAAGCAAGTGTTTCTCTGTCAATGAGGCGGCTAAGCAAATTCCACCAGGTATCCTTCCATTCCAATTAGCCCACACCTGTTTCCATTATTTAGGTGTCAGCATTGCTCATTCCCTCCCCTCTCTCCATAAAAGTAATTTTACCAAGTTGGAAATTAAATCTGATTTGAACCTCTGGGAATCTCTCCCTCTCTGTCTGATAGGCAGAATCAACTCCATTAAAATGAATATTCTGCCCAGACTCTTGTTTCTTTTCCAGTGTCTTCCAATATTTCTACCAATATCTTTTTTTCTGAATGTTAGACCAAACAATTTCAAAACTTTATTTGGGCAGGCAAGAACCCAAGAGCACGTAGAGCAGTACTACAGAGAAGCAAAAGGGATGGGAGTCTTGCGTTGCCTAACCTCTGATTTTATTATTAGGCAGCCAATCTTCAAAAAATTCATACCTGGTGTAACTCTTCTAACCTTGAGTGGTGTATTATGGAGGGCAATTCTTCCCGTCCATCATCGCTGGCAGCTCTGGTCTGTGCTCCCTTGACTTCTTGTTCTCCCAATTATATTAGAAATTTTCAGTTGTTCTCTGAAAATTTGGAACTAATTCAGGCAACATTTCAAACTTCATACCCCCATCCCATGCAGTTCTATTTGCAATAACCACCTATTTGCTCCCTCTAATTTAGATACAGCTTCTACTTTGTGAAGATAGAAAAGCCTGGCTTGTTTCTCAGATTTAGAATTTTAATGAAGTATAATTGACCCCAATCTCATTTGTTCAGGTATTTTCAAGCTCATAATTATGCTTGCATGCATTTTATATCCTTTCCTCAGTTCATGGCGGCATCTCTTGCCAGTGAGGTGCTCTCTCTCCTTAAAGCACGTGATAGGATCTCTGTTATATGACCTTATTTCATCCTCGTGTGCAGCCCCACTTGCGGGGATTAGGAGTAATTGGGAAAAGAAGCTTGAGCTTGAGCTTGATGTGATGTGATGTGATGTGATGTGACGATTGGTGGGAAGAGGCATTGGCCAGGGTCAACTTTACATCTTCATGTGCCTGTCTAAGTCTAATTCAGTTGAAGGTCCTACATAGGGTTCATCTTACAAATGCTAGGCTTAGTAGGTTGTTTCCAGGTACACATGATACCTGTAACAGATGTGGCTCATCACTGGCAGATCATACTCCTATGTTTTGTTCTTGTTCAAAACTAGCTGAGTTCTGGTCTTGCTTCTTTAATATGTTAGGCAAAGTCCTCAATATTACACTAGAACCCTGCCCCTTGATAGCCATCTTTGGGGTACCCCTTGTACCAACCAGCCTCACTAAGAAACATTCTGATGTTGCTGCTTTTGCCTCACTCATAGCCCGCAGATGTATCCTGTAACAGTGGAAAAGCCCAAATCTACCTTCTACTATATCCTGGCTAAATGATTTAATGTTTTTTCTTTCACTAGAAAAGGTGAAATATTCCCTAAGAGGTTCAACTGCCAATTTTTACAAAAGATACCAGCCCATCATCTCATATGAAAATACTCTTACCTCTGGACCCTGACTGATTCTCAGTACATCCAGTCCTTGAAGTGGGCATCCTGTGCATCCATTACACCAAAAAGAAAGTAGGGAAAAACTATTTTGGAACACAGTTTTGCATTCTTTATTTGATATTTGCATGACACCAGTGTCCAATAAAAAAAATATTTAAAAAAAAAAAAAAAAATTTCAGAGTCAATGCTCACATAAATATCACCATTCAACAGATGAGGCACGTCCATGAGCAAGTCGAGGATTGCGGTAAGTTCAGAGATGTCTATAACAGCAGGACAGAGGGGAGCAAATGCTGTAAAAGTCTTTACACAGCATAGATTACAACTATAGCATTGGGAAATTTTATGGATATGGATGAAAAAAGTTACAATGATATAAGTACTAGTGATGTGTCATTTGTGAACGAGTCCGCTCTATGAGCCAGCTCCTTTACATGAACAATGGGAGGCATCTCCCGTCTGAGAGCCATATTCTTTTTTCTTCCTTTTGTAATTAATACAAGACAGAGTAATAGGGTGATCTTTTCACCACACTGCTCAGCCCATGCACTGACTGAATGTTGTGTTGATGTGTATCTGAGTGCGACCAATCACGTGTGATGACAGAAAGAGATCATACCATCAGGTTAAAAGCAGAGCAGGGGCTGACGATCAACTGTTCTGAGGAACTGTAGTTGCTCTGAGTTGTTTTCTCTTTGATTTACCCATTTCATTTAGCATTTTTAACACTGGCCTGACACTGTTTTCGCATAGTACAGTATAAATAAAATATTCAATGCATATGTGAAATAGTGTTAGATTTTTTTTACATTATTTAAGGTTTTTATACCAAACATAATATAAAATTATGGTATACTGGAAATTTAAGTTTTAGTACAATTACATTGAATTGTGTGACAAGTGCACACATGCCAATCATTGGTCAAAACACTGCTAAATTTGGCTGAATTACAAAAGCCAGAAATGGTACCAAATTAAGAGCCATTTGGGAACCGAAAGAGCCAGCTGCTAGGATGCACTATACTGTAGTACTTTTCTCATGGTACTAGTACCATAGTATTGTTAAAACTACCATGGTACCTTAGTAAGTGCACCATGGTATGTGGTACAGAAACAATGGTATATGTGGTATCTGTACCATAATAAAAAAAAATGTATTTGATGAATATAACCAGTTTATTTTTCTCTACAATGAGAGCGCCTCACTGAGATTCAAAATCAGATTTTCACATCTTGAAAAGTGCAGCATAAATTAATGTGCTACAGTACTGTGCTGTTCAAAACACTAACATACGGATATTCTATCAGACACTGTCATTGTAGGACATGTATTCCCCCCTGCTTTCTAATTAATTTTAATCAGCACTAATCCATATTTAATAACTTGTCTTCAATTAGTCGTGGGAGCATTCTTGAACAAATCATAAGGGACCCTGTGTCATTTTGTCAATCTTGGCCTTGGTGAATTCAATAATACAAGGCTCAAATCATTTTGTTGTAAGTTTTAAGAGCCATTTCCAGAGTTAAGTGTATGTGGGGCACCAAATTGTTCCAATAGGTGTCACCATTTATGCTTTGGGTCACTTCCTATATATTAAGGAACTTTCACTCAGGTGACAGGTGTTGCTGGACAAAAGAGCACAATATAGTTTTTTGACCGCCACGCCTTGTGAAAGTGCCTTGTTATATTGGTGAAATGTTTGGCTGTATGGAGATTTACACACACACTGATTGTGGATTCTTGCCTTTAATACGTTGAGGATCATTATCGGTGAGCAATGAATATCCCATCAAAAGCAAGACGCAGAAGTTGGACCCTGTTATTTCACTAGACACTACTAAGTGGTGTTATGGCGAGCGCATCAATTATTAGCTGTCTATGCATCCCCTCATTGGCTTTAAGTTTAGGCTTGGCCGCTATAGTAGAATATCAATTTTAATCCACAAGTACATCAATTGTTTGAAGGTAACACAAGTATTTCAAGTAAGTTGCATTTGAGTTTGTCTCTGAAGTTTTCTGGACTTATAGTTTCTTTCTTTTGAGTATGTACCATCATTAATAAAACACAAATTCTGCAAAATTCATATGAAGAGGTTATACACTGCCACAATGAACCCTGCTGATGGAAAATGTTACACCTTTGTTTTAGAAAGAAAATTGGTTCCTGAGTGAATCATGTCTCCACATCAAATTAAAATCATTTCCCCCGGCACTGAGCATTCTGAGCAAACTGAGCATTGCAATACAGTTTCAAATTCCATTAACCTCCCTTGCATCTCAGCTCGATTGTTGGCATAAACCATCTCATGTCTAAATATTGACTCAATATATTTCATCTAAATCATCACACATTCAAGAAAAATATCACATTAAACTTGACTCGTTCAGTTTTATTTTATAAGGAAATGTTTAATTATGAGGGAGCAGGAATACAGTAACTCGTTTACTACATTACAAATCATTTGCATAGCACACAGTCACAATATTGAGGCTGAGATGTGTTGATTGGAGTCAGCAGTGACACTGTGCAGTTACCCTGCAGCCAAAAAGCTTTGAATGGGAAACTGTCCCCTGGCAACCCAGCTCACTGGCTGACAGATGAGGTGGCTACAGGCCAGCTGATGTGGTGCTACCCTGTTGGCACGTCAAGCTGAGGTTGGAGGAAGGTGCAGAATGGAACCAGTTTTTTTAGCGACAGCATTGCAATGTGATAATGTAAAAGAAAGATTAGGATAGGATGAGAAAAGTAAAATGAGGGACAATTCATGCCAACACGGCTTATTATAATTTAGCTGAATAAAAAACAATAAGAAAAGAGAAATGTAGGAATGTAAGGAATGTGAATTATTAACTAGATGTAACACCTGACTACATTATTTAATTTATGGCAGTTATTTGTGATTGCTGATGATAAACAATCATTCAATTTATTATTTTACGTTTCTCTGTATTGTAGTTCCAACATTGTTCGACCATGCATGTTTATCTAAAAGGAGAGGGGAGAAGTAGTTTTTTACATTTCAAACTGACAATTCCAAATCCAAAGCCCAATAGCATAAGTGGATCTACGGGTGGGCCTGGATGTATGCAGGCCCACCCAGATGGACAGGTTGCCCACCCTATCAGATTTATGAAAGATTAGTTACTCAGTCACGTAAGAGGAAGAGCCAGTCACACAGAGATGAGCTGGCACCAACTTTAGTCCTGGACTCCAATTTTCAGGACTTGAATGACCAACCCATGAACTGATCACTAGGCACACCAGCATACGGCACAAGACATGCTGCACAATATGTCATGCACCAGTGACATACAGACACTCACAGACATTTACTAGAACACACACACACACTCACAAATGGCATGGACCCCTGCCATTCGCAGTCAGATCAAGGAGAACAGAGGACTGTAAAACCCATGGACTTACAAACGCAGTTTTAGATTTTTTTATGGACAATTAATATTGTATGTTACATAACAATATGTGTTATTGTGTACTTAAATTATACTTTTATTCCACTCCCTCTAAGCCAAGAAATGTACCACAAACATACTTCTATCATCCTTGATAACACTAACATCATGTTTAGTACCATTCTGCTTGTTTCACTCTCAGAACACTAAAGCTACTATCAAAAATGTCAAATTAGGAATCATGCAATTGTTAAATTGTAAATACTTTGATCAATGGAGTTCAATCCGCCTGTCCATGGACAGGAGAGGATTATCTCTGCTCCCCCAGAATTCTGCAACCCCTAGGATTGTCCAGGATGCACCTTCTGGGTGGGCAGACTGAAACTTTAAAACAGTCTCTTATCTGAGACTCCAGGCTGGTTTTTGGTGGTTTTCCACTCTGGCAGCTGGCTGCTGGTTTCTTCTTGCTTTTTCTGTGTCTTCTTGCTTTCTGCCATGCCACTGGAAAGCTTGCATTTTGCTAGTATGAAGATGTGATTCAGAAAATGCATAAGTTATGAGTCATGAGAGACCTTTCTCTGCAACAAACCAGATCCAGATGCACCTGAGATCATCCATGTTGACTGGACACCTGAACAACTTGACACTTTTGTCTTTTGAAGAGAATTATACTTCAGTTTACGATAACATAATCAATATCGACCTTTTCAATTCAAAACCTAGAAGACCATGTCTTGTGTCGGTATAGTAGCCACAGGGAAGCTAGTGTTTTTTTAATTTTGGCATTTAATTTAACCATGGCGTGTTATGATTGCTGTTTCTGTGAGGAAGTTCTGAATTGTAACATATTTGTTGTCCAATTTGTGTTTGTAGCTACTCTTGTAATGAGGGTTATGCAATGTTGGATTCCTTATTATCGTGTTATTTCCTCTTTTATATATAGATAGCCATTCATCTGACTGGCTCATTGATATGCCTGTGGGATTCTGACATGAAAGATACGGTAGTGGCATGTTGCTAGGAGCAGTTAAAGTAAAACTTAAAGTTTTTTATGATTCCAGAGTGATTTCTGTTAGTTAACTTTAATCCTGTACAGCTGCATCAGTCTCATTCACACTTATTGCCATTTTTGTGGCCATTATTCTGTTACTATTTCTTCACGGGTGTAGCTGAGTAGCTAGCTATTGTAGTTATATAGGAAAATGACATGCCCATTTTGACTGGTCAGTAGTTTCTCCAACCAGTGGAAACAGCCAACAAAGAGTGGAAGACGATCAAGGGACCAGTATAACCTGCAAGGCGAGAATCACATGACAGAAGGAGGTAGCAGACCTAGCACTACCATTACTGAATTAATCTTCTAGCATGTTAACTGATGGCTGACCACTGGTTGTGCCAGTGATGTTTACATTATCTTATAGAACACACTGGCTGTGGATTTGATGATGTTATTTGTTTTGTTTGTTTTTTTGTCGTTGTAATGGATACATATTTAGTTAAAATTGATTACTGAAAATGACGTTTGTTGTTATTCCTACAGCCATACATTGTGAACAGAGCTAGTAGCCCTTATTATAATAATTATTAATTATTGCTAATAACCAGCCGTGCTCCTCACAGATCCAACAGTCGGTGTCCCCCTGTGAGGCTCTCTAACAGTTGGTGCCCCGTATTATTAATTAATCTAGTCTACTTTCATTAAAAACCACATGTTCAGCATTCATTCTTTTTTTCTTTAAGATATATTTGCAGTGACATTTAAGTCAATCTATTATAAGTTTGGTCAGGGCTTAAAACAGGATAATATATCAAAAACAAGATGCAGGCACTTTTTAGTTTTCTTCTTAGTTAGCTTAGTTTATGTTTAGGACCCTGAAAGAAGCTTATATTGACATATTGGAAGGAAAATTTGACTTGTTTCATTTGAGTGCTACACTGTTCACTGGAAAAGTATTGCTCTGTTTTTGTTTTTCTTTTTCCCCAAAATATCTATACAGGTTGGGGATAATGGGTTCTTGTATTGACTGGTTGTCAGTTTCAACTGCTTCTTTTTACAGGATCAGTTGAGGATTAGTTTAGGAGCCTGTACATGGAAGGGGTGGGAAACACTGCGCAGATTGATAAGGCAGTCAGCAGGAGTGTTTCAAGTCTCATTTGGGGAGAGGAAGAGTACTTTTTTTCTTTCTGTTTTCTTTTTTGTTTGTTTGTTTGTGTCTGATGGACAGATTGAAGGTGATTCACTATACACAACAAGGTCTTTTCTCACCATCTTGGAACAAAGTGATGATAACTATCAATAATCTCTGTAAAATATCTTTGTGGAATGTCAGGGGTCTGAGGGGATTAACTAAGCTAAAAAAAAAAAAAAAAGTAATGACTAGAATTAAAATTATGCAATCCAAAATAGTGTACCTACAAGAAACCCATCTAATACCCAGTGAGGTCCTGAGGCTGAGAAGAAGATGGCAAGGGCAGGTCATAACAGCATCATTTTCCTCACACTGAAGGGGAGTGGCAGTGCTCATTCATAAATCTATCCTTTTTCAGGTGAAGGACATCTGTACTGATCCAGGTAGTAGATATATAATAATACAAAGTGCTTTATTGGGTGAACAACTTAATCAATGTTTATGGGCCAAATTTTTTTAACAGTTTGTTTTCTCTTCATGTAGAGGTAGCATCACAAGAGATTTTAATTGCACCCTAAACCCCCTTATAGACCACTCATCAGGCAGAGATGCCTCTGTCTGGACATGCTGAAATTCAAAATGCCAATAAATATATTCGTCAAAAAAGAAATGTTCTTCGGTGTCCTTGAGGAAGTTCTTTTGTTAGAAAGAGCTCTTGTCGACGCTCTCTACAATAATTATGCACTGAGGTGAATTAACACATAAAACAAGCAAGACAGTGCATTAGCCATATCTCATTCCACGTCTCATCATTACCTTTCAAATCAGGCCTCATGGCAGCTGTTTAATGTGTGTCTATTGTCTCAGATGATTTTAACCTATCTGTTTAGAAACTCCTTACATGTGACATGTCTAAGAGTAGATTTTTAATTGACCCCAGCCTTTTTATTGTCTCTGATCTCTTTGCCTCCCATTTATAAAACAGGTGCTGAGGAAAAGATGGAAGGAATGGCTGATGAGGAGCTTTTTAACAGGAGCTTCTCCACTCTCCCGTTCAAGGAGAGGCTAATTGTCTGACCCCTGCTAATAAAGATTCCAGGAGGCAGAGAGATGGGGGTGATGAAGACACAAATGGACTGAAGAGCAATGTCACCTCTGTGGTATGTGATTCATTTTTGCAAAAGGACACATTATATAGACTTAATAGAGACATAACTTGCTTGCCTCACTTGGAAGCCACCAACAGAAATTGGTGAATATTCTCTGGTTATTTAAACAATTTCTGTGTTAGGATAATTCTGTGCTTAAGGACACATCATACCACTTCTTTAAAGCCATTCTGCTCAGCAATGTTCAGCAGATATGTCCCTTAATAGCACTCTGTGGCCCCTGCATTTCTCATTCTCAGTGTACTGTAGGTCTCTTTGCATGTATACCTATAAATAAGACCCTTGCCTCTAGTTTGACCATGCTGACAGTCAGTATTACAAACCAATGCATATGGCTATGAGCAAAGCCAGCAGTAACAATACAAAGGGATAGATGGATTGAACAACACAATGGATGTTTTGCTATTCTTAGAGATATCTATCATATGCATTTGGCACCAGGGTGGCACAAGAAGAAGAGGTTTATCTTCCATTGAGCATGAATGCGCTCAGTAAATTCAGTGATAATGTAATTATTATATTTGGTATGTTTGGTGAGAGGGAATTTTGACCTGATAGTGCTGTTAGAGAAAAGGTCAGGTAGTCACACCAGGGATAAAACTTTGAAATGAATGAAAAGGTACTAATGTTGGTCTGAACATGGCCTTAACTGTGTTGGGTGTAATCAAGTGGATTGAGGTCAGCTGTTTATTAGCATTCTGAGATCCTTCATCAGATCTTCCAGATGCCACATCTAGAGGTGGTCTGGCCAATGTTCACAGTGACCACATTCTTAAGAAAAAACATCCACCCAGCAAGTTGAAAAGTCACATAACTCTACCTCCTCCCACTAGCTTAAGCAAGACCCACAAAAGATAAAGAAATGAGCAGTAGCAGTAGCTGGGTCATTCTTCGACTATCATAATTTTTGTGTTCCTGGCAGAAATAAGAAAAACAAAAACATATTTCTTAATTTTTATTTTTGTCACACTATTTGACACTAAAAGGAACACACAAAAATTATATGATAGATAAGACATTATTTTTATTATACGAAAAGTGGCCTTTTATGTGTGGTTTTTGCTATATTTCCTTTGTCCCTGGACTAGATTTTGGACATTCAGCTGCTTAATCCTTAAGTTAATATTGATCTAATATGAATTTCAAATACAAATGACACCTAACTGCCCATTTTAATGAAATGTATCGTGTTGTAAGGTATATTAATATTTTGTCTTTTTTCATAAAAAAGAACACCTGTCCCTTGGGGTCACTGTCATTTCCACCACAATGTACAAAATGTAAATTCAGGGAGTTTTTTTTTTTTTTAGGGTTTGTATACTTGGTGACCACAGCAAAATTTCTCTTGTATTACCTTATTGTGTATTACCAGTCATCATGTACAACTATACATCAATAAAGATAAAATATTAATTTAAATGCATTGATTCAGCATCTCTCTTGCATGTAGATAGGCCCTATAGGCTCAATACTGTTACAGAAATGTGATGTGACACTGACCAACTATCTGTAGGTCTTTTTGAGGGGCAGGTAGCAGACGTCCTAGTTCGAGAGAGCAGCAGTTTGTTCAGTCTCGTTCAGTTTAACCTGCGTCTGTCCTGACTCGAGTCCATTAAGTTGCTTCTCGTTCACTCATACGTCCTAGTTCAAGAGAACGGTTCATTTGATCTCGTTCAGTGAGTAGCTGCCAGGCTGTCTCGACTCAAGTCACTTGCTGACGTTCTCATTTGAGACAATGATTCCCACTCATTCATTGGTGCTCATTCATGTCTTGAGTGACTGCACCACTGTAGCGGGCAGGCAGGCAGTGTGAGCAGTACGATAACAGTGAGTGGGTGTGGGCAGTATGAGTGGGAAAAGTCCGGGAATCATGAGCACTCGGTATGCTCGATAGGCTGACCCGGTACATTCCAGATACTAAAAAGATTAGTTCAAAAAGATTTGTTTGTTCATTTTTGCCCATCACTAACAGCAATAGTCATGTGACAGTGGAGCACATGGCTCGAGGACAGAATTAGCTAAATGGGGGGAACTGAAATAGCAACAAATCCTGGTAATTTTTTTATTAAATCAAAAATATGTTTTATGGCTATAATTTCCAAACAGCTCATATTTCCTGTGAATGTACAAATAATAAGAAAAATAACATTTTATGTTTTGCTAATATATCATGAGATTTTTTTTTAATGTGACAAAATGTAATTTCCCCAACACTCATTTCCATCACCTTGTTTATTGTGATGGAAATAATAATGCTAGTGCTCCAAATGCATAACAGTTGGCTTATATCACTGAAAATATTGTAGGCTATATTAAATTAAACAATTAAGCCAAAAGCTTTATCAGCTAATTCATATTGTATGGTAGCAAAGTTAAAAACATTGCCAAGACTGTTGGTCAACTAGAAGAGTAGAATAGATACTTAAATGTGACACCTTCTCTTGTTCTTTAAGATAGCATGCAAGACCACAACAGAGAGATCAAAAACATACAGAGAAAGGATTAAATCAGATCTATTTAAATACTAGCAGCTTGTTGCATCAGCTGTGCATAAGTTCTCTCTTAAGTTAGGGTGTAAAGTCCACACTAAATGGTACGTTGAAACTAGTTAGTTTGATACTAACACTGTGTCAATGTTTGTTTGCACCACAGACGTAAGGTTCATCTTAGCTACACTGGCGTACTACACTAACCAAAATAGTAGCAGAATGATGACGTCTTCACTTTCTGTGGCCAATCAGGGAAAAGCACAATTCTTAATTCAGTGTTTATTACCGTGTTGTCGAAGTACATAAACAGAATGAAAACAGTCGTGCTGACAATCTGGGATAAGGTTGTTGCTACCATAAATCAGGGCTTTTATATTTCATTAACACTAACCAAATAATAATGCTATTGCTATTTCTTAGGTTCATAGACTGTAACTTAGTTACGTTACATTTGTGGTGAGTACTTTTCATTATCATTGCTTTGTAATTTACCACATTATGACACTCTCAGAAAAGAAACTACTTGTTGTGTTGCCAATCACTGTGTTTATTGTTGTTTTTAAATGTAACGTTATGTTACAGGCTACAACCTGTCATTCTCAATAAGTGTGTGCAAAAACAAGCCCCTGCCCAATTGTCTTTGAACACTTTGCCATGCAATAGCATGAGGTTAAATGGCTTACTGGCTAAAATTAACGGCTAAAAAGGCTAACGTTAATAACCAAAGAGCAACATAAACGTCAGTTAACTAGGACAAAGTATTATGATTAGGTGATAACTAACTTACACCTTGGTCTACAGTTAGTGAAAAATAACAGTGAAACCGTCAAGTACAACAAAGGGTAATATAACGGCACCCTATTATGGGGCAGTTATAACACACACATAATGATAGCCCACAATGGCAAAGAATTTCAGTCTGCTTTTAACATTGATTTGTAAAATATATAGCCAAAATAATGTACGCAATGATGTTTGAATGAAAGCTCTTTCCAAACAGGCCCATTGGTTCTTCAGGACAGCTATGCACCACTGCACCACATTTCTCGTCTTTGTGTGTGCTGAACTGTAGCACTGCTCACTGATACTTGCTGGGTTTAGGTATGGGGACATAAGCCATTTTCTCAGGGGATATCCTGAGTCTCCCAGCAACCTCCCAGGGTATCTTCCTGCCTCAAAGTCTCTCCAAAGGCTAGACTGCTTGAGGATGAAGCTGTCATGCTTTGCCCCTGGCCATTTATTCACAGAATTTGTAATAACAAGGTCAGCATCACGCACAATCTGAGCGTTAAATGAATGGTATCCCTTCTTGTTCACAAAATCGTTTTTGTCTTTGGGTCTCGATTCTGATGTGTGTGCCATCTACACTGCCAAATATGTCGAGGAAACCGGCTATCTGGTAAGAGTTTCTGATGGGTCATATATTGTTAGTCAGTCTGAGTTGGAAATGTGCATAGTCATTAAAGCGCTGACAAAATGATAGTGTGACTGACCTTATTACTCTACATACAGTAGATTTATGCACTTGAATTGAATCACCAACCAAGTTTTGAAATGACCTTGTAGCAAAATCTCTTGGAGCCAGACACAATTGTAGGGAAGGAAGGAGGGCACCATTTCTGTCCGTGTCATGTTGCAAGTCTGCCGCCAGCAAGTTGGTAATCCTCTGTATCTCCACTTGTGAAAAACCAAAGTACAAGTATAAATCAAAGTCATGATAAATGTCCAAGGGGTGTAATCTATCACGTAGAATGTGTTGCCGATGCAAAACAGCCAGTAAAATTCACACCTCCTTCAAGTTATCCCACCTTTCAAAACGATGCACCATGCCAATCACTATTTTACAGAGGACTTTACACCTACTAAGGGCCAAGTGTAAAATTTCAAGTTATAACTCATGCCTACATTGGAACTATTTCAGCTAGCACAACCCTTAAAATGTTAGTAGTGCATAAACTCCAACCTAATTAAGAAATTATGTTCAAACTAAACTATACTTGAACTTAGGCACAGCTGCTACAACTCGCAGGAGTTCCTCAGAAAAGACAGACCTGGAAAAAAGGAACAAGATGTGGTTAAATTTGTGTCAGAATTGTCAGAGGGAGAGCAAAGAAAAATTAGAAGACAATGGTGAACTTCTCAACAAAATAGACACAGAAAGTTGAAAAGAGTAGCTGCAGTAGAGATTTATGGCTGGAACAATACCACCACAGTCACCAGAAGACATTGTAGTTGACCCAGAATATGTCTCACCCTGCAACCCCAGCAATCTGTAACACCTCACCTGCCTGCATCTAAAAACTGTACACGGAGAAAATGAGGGAGGAAAAAGGTTGCAAAGACACGGGAAAAGGTCTATATGCAACTAATGCAAAGCTTGAAGATGCCCTAAGGAAGCTAGAGATATACAACAAAGTATGTGATGTTTTGCAACACAATTTTTTCACAGATAAAAAAGAAATATTAAAATATGCACACGGCTTAAGATTGGCAAGTGATCGCCAAATTTGTAAGTGGTAATGTTTTGAAGAAATACTTCAGCTTTGTTAAAAAGGCAAATGCAAAAATGTGAAAAAAGGCAAAAAATGCAATATAACAAAATCAGCAAGGAGGCAGAGGAAAAAACATTTCTGGAGCGTGACAACAACAGAAGGATAAACAACAGGACAGAAGGAGACTATTACAAAGAACAAGAAAAGAATTCAAAAGCGCTTCCTGGTTGAATCAATGAGAACACTACCTCAGAAGTTTAGAATGGAGCATCCAGAAATTACAGCTTCATACGGTGAGTTTTGCAAAAAGCAAACTTTCTGTTTTGTTAAACCAACAATCAAGGACAGAGACATATGCCTCTGTAAAATACATGCAAATCTCCAGTTTATGGCAGACAGACTGTTTTATCACAAAGTGATAAAAAAAAGTACCAAGTTTGTGGCATTCACAAGTGCAACAAAAGAGTGCATTTACAGGCAGTGCCCTGACTGTAAGGATAAAGAACTGCAAACCTCTGCCTTTGATGCAGAAGAGCAAACCTGGTGGTTTGAATGGAGAAGCAAGGTTGAGGAGTTGAGGAGAGGAAAAAAGATGGAACATAAAGTTTAAAGTTCACTTTACAGTGAAAGAAAAAGTCCATGGGACTCCACAGACCCTGATGGATGATTTTTCAGACCAACTTAAAATAAAGATGGGAAAATACATCTACAACATCAGACTTAAGTATTCTGCTCTCAAAACCCTGAAGGAAAATATAGGAGAGCAAGGTATTGTCTTGCAAATTGATTTTGCAGAAAACTATGTAAGTATGGGAATGAGATCCAAACAGTCCATTTTGGTGATTCCTACCCAACAGGCTACTCTCCATACATGTGTGGCTCATACCAAAACTGGGGTGGTGTCTGTCTGTTCTATGAGCTCATCAATGCACCATGACCCATCAGCTATCTGGGCTCATCTCAACACAGTGCTCCCCAACCTCAAAGAACTGAACCCAACAGCAACCATACTGCATGTAATCAGTGATGGGATGGGCCAACCACACAGTGCAGGCCCAAGCAAAACCCCCTTTCAGATAGGATTTCAGAGGATCACATGGAACTTTTTTGAGGCAGGACATGGAGAAGGCCCGGCTGATGGAATTAGCGCAGTGGTTAAACAGCAGGCTGACTCACTAGTAGGAAAAGGCATTGATCTTCCAAATGGAAAGGTGCTGTATGAGCAACTCTCAAAATAGCCATTTACTGTGAAGCTGATGTATGTCACTGAGGAGGAGAGTGAGGAAATGGATAGTCTCCTTCCTGATGGCCTGCAGACTATCTGAGGAATGATGCAGATACATCACATAAACGCTTTTCACCACACCCACATTAGCTTTGTTATGCAAAGTTGGTTTGATGAGTATAAAACATTTTTATTTTATGTTTTCATCTCTTGAGTGTGTAATTTGAATACATTATGCTCCTCTAGATTGTCTCTATGAGACCAGAAGAGATTTCTTGGCAAATTCTAAGTTGCTTTTGCTCAGAGCCCCATCTTTGCAGATGTTTTGGTCTTCAAACAGTAGACCTGGAAGGAACAGGTGACATTGAGACTCCTTTGAAAACTGCATTCTCAAGCACACCTACCACCACAGCTCAGTCCTTTGTGTCCTTTCACCATCATGAAGGACTGATTGGAACATCCATCCTTACCCAGGTATCAGGAATAGGATGTTGACTCTGACAGCTGTGCTTTGGTGAAAACCATGAGTCTTGTTGGCAAAAACAGGTTTTTCTGGCCAATTAGAGATGATATGTCCTGGTATTGGCCAGAGGATGTTCATAGACTGGTCCCAGAGCCTCAACCAGTTACAAAGAGGCACGTGATGTTGGATCCTGCAGGTCGACCATGAAGGATAAAGGCACCCTTGGTCCATATGCAAGTTTGATTGATACATACTGTGACAGTTAATTGGCTATGCCTAGATATACCAGTATTAACACACAGGTGTAGTACCGCAACCAAGTATATGTTTTGAGTGAATGCAAATCCCTATTGGTAACATTTTAAAGTTAAACTGTAAAGAAAGTTGTTACATTAAAAGTTTGATTTAGCTCAGTATAATATTCAGTATGTTAAAAAGCAAATTTCAAATCCATTTTACCATTCATTTTAACTCACTTTAATTTAAAACCTTAGAGGACAGGGTGTCAAGGGAGTGGCAGGAGATGGACCCAAATGCAGAACGCAGACAGTATGAACTGAAGAATAGTCAATATTCAACCTTGGGAGCAAAGCAAAACTGAACCGGGCAGAACAAAACTGAATAGCATAGAACAAAAAATAAGTTTGTCAAGCGGAGCAACAAAAATAGGACTGAAAGACAACTGTTGCTCTGAGTTGCAGTTCACTTTTGCACATAGTTTCTACGAGGCTCAGTGCGCAGCAAGCAACAGTCCTCAGTCACATTTCCTTAAGAAAACAACTAATGTGAAAGCATACATTTTCAACTTCCAGGGCCTACTACCACTCAGTCCAGTTCAACAAATGTCCAAGGGCACCTCGTGGACTGGTGGAGGGACATAGAGCCAGACTGGGACAGAACCATGACACAGAAGATTTTGTTTGTTTCATTTTGGACTTAAAAATTTCAAACTTTGTAAAAAGTAATTTTAATTTGATTACATTCTTAAGTTCAACTCACTCATATGAAATTTCATAAAAGCTAGTTTCAACATTCAATTGATTAGAGTTAGGGAAAGATTGAGGTCATGGAAATTAATATTAACTGTCGTTGGGAAACAACTATCGGATATCTCCTCATTTTTTGGTCCTCATGTCTCTGGCCCTTAGCATCAACTTTCAATTATCAACTTCACTCCCCCTGGGCTCTGACTCTCTGTATTAAGCAGCAAGTGCCTTTCACCATGACCCCTTATGTCGGTAGCTGCCAGAAATGCTACAAAATCTTGCTTTATAGAGCTGTGTGAAGTGGAAAGAGCAGGAGAAGAAAAACACATTAAATAGAAATGTGGCATAAAGCAGAGATGGTGAGAGCTGGCAGAATCACATTAAGGGGAGAGAATCTCCGTGGAGTACTGCGCTGGGAGGATTTAGGATCTGAGTCTTGCATATCATTGAGGGGGATGCTGTGTTTGTGAGTGGGCAGGCCACATCCTATGACACATATTGTCGCACAGGAAAGAGAGGGCAAGAGATACGGGGGAGGGAAGAGAGTGGGATGATATGGAAGTGGAGGCGATGAAAGCGCATAAAAAGCAAACACGAGGAGAAGATTAAAGTGATGGCGGCAATGACAGAGACATTAAAAGAGAATGGAAGACCTACGAATGTGAGATCTATATTGCATTTCTGTAAACACTACTACCTTCTTCATCTGTGTGTCTGCAGTGAGCAGCAGAGATAAGCTTGACAATTTGTCATCTGTGAATGTCTGCAGCAAACCAAACACCATTACTGCTGGATAAACTAGGATTAATCAACACATTCTCAACCCCGAACCTAACCATCACCATTACATTGCACATCTTAAACCTTATGGTAACCTGAACCTTATCCTAATTATACATTCAATTCTTAATGAAAATCCTTACCATAAATTAACCTTACTCATTAACCTTTCATTTTTCGCAAACCTAAAGCAAATCAGTATAGTACAGTGATGAAAAAGATATGTCCCAGGAGATCATTGGCTCCAGGTCTCCAGACAAGGCAGCGTTCAGACCATCATCAGCCCTGCATAAAAATATGCAGCCTTCTCATTTATCCTCACTTCTACACATTCATTTATATGAATAGGGGCAGTGCAGTGACACAGCGGGGGTGCCAATGCAGAGAGCCCAGCAAACCAACGTAAGGTAATCCAGCAAAAAAGTTGAACCAGGCTCAACTTTTGGTGCAACACAACATGACAAATTATATACATGCAAGCACACATTCCTGGTGGATTACTTTGCAACGTGAATGCAGGGTTTCTGCTGTTTAGCTCACGATTGTCATGACGAAAGATAAAATAGTTTCCACTGTCATAACTTTGCAGAGTTGTAAGTGTAATCCTGCCTGTGAGTATTACTTACTTCTGTGCGGTGTTTTGGTGTCTGATACGCTTTTAAACAGATTAATCTATAGCCCCTACAAGACTTCCTGGATTGTATTTCATTATTTTACTGGTACCTTAGTCTGAATGCCTGCTAAGACTTTAACTTTAGCTTTCCATAGTAAGATAACCTTCATTTGGCACAAAGAGCTCTTATTGATGGCCCATGAACCCTAAACTGCTATCATGTTCTGAGCTGATCCACGGACATATTAGTCATCCACGAGATCAGGGCCGTTCATTGCATTCTTTTAGTTATTGACAGTATAAAGCACGATCCATTTCAAATCCTTTGCTTACTCAAGGTATATCAGTTATCAGAAGCACCACACTGCATTCCATTAAAACAGCATAACCATTTCCTAACAACCTGGTCACACCAGCATTTTAAAGTGAACTTTTAAATATCAACTTTTTTTTTGGGGAAGTTCAACTTTGGTTGAACCAAACTTTCACGCATTAACCATGAGACTCACGCAATTGACACTTCATACACTCTCACACCACAATTTTTCTCATGAAGTGAAAAACAAATTCATAACTGATAATGTTGGGGCACAAAAAAAGGACACTGACAGCACAGGGACAGACAAGACAGAGCAGCACAGCGCAACGGCAGCACTGTGCAGCAGCAAGTTATTCAGACCATCAGGGGGAAAGTGAGAAATATACACAAATCTCTTGTAATTTATTTCCATGCATGCTGCTCAGAGTAATCTCAGTCAGTGGCTCTTCTGGCTCTTGTGGCTCCTCTTGTGCTGTGCGGACACAGGCAGGAGAGAGAGTGAGTTACTATAGTTACAGGGGCATTCTATGTCTCTGTCGCTCTGAATCTTTCTCACGATTACCAATAATAGATTTTTAGGTAACCTACTACCATTTTAGGCTACATAATGTTTTTATAAATATAATTTCAAATATGAAATAGCCATTCTTCTAATAATCATTTCCTGTCCTGACCCACCCAATAATATATTGTTCTTCATGCATTCTTGGTTTTCACAGCACCCTCAATCTAACTAATCTGGACTAGTGCAGGTGGCTGTTTGTTTTAAATTTTAATTTAAATTAATTACATTTTTTTTCCTGGAGGACACCCAGACCCACCCCCCAATTATGTATCTTTCCAAGTTTGCTCCCCCATTTTAAAACATAACAAGGCTTAAATAACAAGGTGTGTGGTTGGGCGGTGGGGGTGGCTCACGGATTTCAGTCATGTTAACCTGACAGGTATGCAATGGTCATTTGTCTAATTTTATGAATTTGTCGGGTGCTACTCAGGATCTGTCGGTGTGAAGTTATAGAGCTGGCGTCCGTAGAGCAAAGTTGGTAAAGTTATTGCTAACTTTACTTAAAATACCCCTCACTCCACCCCACCACCACCTGAGAAGAAATGCCAGGGTTGGTAAACTGCCTGGTTCAGAGAAAACAGATAAAAGCTCAGAGAGCTGATGTGACTGACTAGGCTACCTTGTTACCTTACCAGCTATTGCAGTTTACCATCTAGTCACTATGTGTCCAAGTTTGTGGAACCACATATTTTGCAAAGACACATGGATATATTTCACTTTGCCACTTCCTGGTAGAGTGGGACTTAACAAACAGCTTTGAGAGAGAGAGACCTGTGGTACAAAATACATAAACAGATGTAAGCATTTACCATTAATCATACAGTCAACAAACTATGCAAGTATGCAAGTACAATGTAAGTAGTATCATTGCTTGGAAATCCATTCCATCTGTGCAGGTGTTTTCAGCAGTGTCTCAGAGACAGACATGGCATCCGCGGATTTTCCATATGAAAGGAATGGCACAGTAAACTAAGTTGGGTTACTTTAATGACATGTTTAGATGTTTGAGTTTACCCAAACTGAAGGAAGCACCTGTTGCCTGCAGCTTATTATCAAATAATTTCACTGTGACAGCAGCCCTGGAAAAACTAATCCAATCATTTTTGGTAACAGGACAACAGTGAACACAGTGCATATATGAGTCACCCCAGACCACATGTGCACGTATTCTTAAATAATTATAACATTGGGACATTTGTGATGGCAGTGTTTTATGTATGACTCAAAATATCTACTTTTTTTACCTTGACTGTTTAGACTTTTATGAAGTAACGCAAAAATAGGTGATGAGTAATGGGATTACTTTTCTAATAGAATAATAAGTAACCTGATCTCATTACAATTTTAGAAGGGTATAAAACAATTAATTATCATTTATTTTTTCTGAGTAACTACCCCAAAACTGATGATAACAGAACCAAGAACACATCCACAAAGGTTTCCAACAATAATGCTTACACCATTTTTAAGCCATGTTCTCTTGGCCCCCAAATATGGGCATTTTAACTGTGGAACTGATCTCTGTCAGTGTCCCAGTTTTTGTAAAAAACAAAAAAACAAACAAACATTTGGGGCTGCCACAGACTGACATTTAAGAGTAAGAAAATAAGCCCACAGTGTCTTCTGTCTTTTCCAAAACTAACAGATCAAACAACAGATCCCAGTGTTCCCAGTGCCAGGCTTTTTTGACACCACACAATTGTTAAGGTTCTTCAGTAGAGCTTCATGTTCTTCAGGTCTAACTACAAGAAAACAGTTCCATTTATCCCCGTTCCTGTCTTCTCTGCAAGGTCAGCCTGATAGTTAGGGCCATTAATATTCATGAGCTAGTGGGCTATGTTGGTTAAACAGCCACCCTCCAATCCCCCTACCCCCCACCCCCCTCACACACACACACACACACACACACACACACACAAAGCAGAGGAAAGCAGAGACATTAAAAAGATGGAAAGCAGGCTGGGACAAAGAGAAATAGAGTGAGCACTGAGCATCATACATGACAAACAAACACATAATACATAATTAATATCCTGCAATCAATTATTGTAAAGACAACTAATGGGTGAAATTCCACATGAGGGAGTTAAAAATACATTTGATCTGTATTACTGAGGACAAAATGAAAATAAGTCATGAGTGAGTAGATAGTTATATCAATAAACAATGAATTTCAAAAATAAAATATGTAAATAATGAAAATTATAACTATGGCTTAAATCCAGGAAGTATTATTATCATTACAGAGAAAATGTTACATTTTAATTATTTTATCTAAGAATTACCAGACAGTGAATCAGTAATGCACTGGCTCAAACTGCAATCAAGTGGTTCATGTCCAAAAACTACATGACAATAACATGACAGGATTTAACCAGTCAGTCACAGTTTTTCACATCTACACCACAGGCATAGATTTGGGTAAAGCTAGTAGGTACATGCCCCAACCAATGTCAGTCTGAATTGTCCTTACCAGTATTTTTAGATATCTCAAATGATCTTGTCCATGAATTGAAGGTCTATGCACCCCAAAATTACACCCCGAAAAGCAAAAGATGGAGGTCTTCATTTTTACTAAAGTGTCAGTAACAGCTTAGCTAATAAGAATGTCCCTTTTCATAAGTGGAACATGACATTAGTTATTAGTATATGGGTAATTATAACATGGACATTAATTATGAGGTAAATTAGCCACAGCATGTCTAACTGCTCAGTTTGTTAGTGAATGTAGAGATGCAGGCCTTCAGGTGAGCCCTGATGTCATGGTGAAATGGCCAGCCATAAGTTCATGAGTTAATTGAAAAATAAATGCAAGTGGGAGTTTTTGGATAGACAGTTATGTTTGTCTTGTGTATCAAAATCAACAAACTGAAAGCAGGACAGATACAGTTTGAAAATTGTTTACAGCAGACAGTTGGTTCACTCGCCTACTGGTTATTTTGGATTTATTTTCTTGTAACATTTCTTTTTAAAATAAATCATTTAAATATTAAATGTTGTCTCAGATTTATAGGATAAAATATTTGTTTAAAGTAAGAGAAAATGTCACATGATACAAGGCCTGTTTAATGCAAGTTATATAACCAAATACTTTTGGAAAAAAAAAAAAATTTAATTGATTTTGCAGAGTCAAGCCCTTTCTGTGTGTGTGTGTGTGTGTGTGTGTGTGTGTGTGTGTGTGTGTGTGTGTGTGTGTGTGTGTGTGTGTGTGTGCGCATATGAAAAAGAAAGAGGTAAAGAACTGTGCACATTGGTGATCTGACAATAAACGTCCCTACCAAACTTAAAACCAAACCAATGCCATTGGAATGTACAGTATATGCAACCAAAATTTGTCTTTTACTATGTCTTAACTGATATTTATCCCTTTTAATGTGTATGTGTGTGAATGAATGTATACACACCTGTGAGCATGGGCCCTGCTACAGTGGTCAGCAGGTGTCTGCTCCAAGAACTGGCATGCCACGTTTGACTGATCTGGATAGGGCCCGTGCGATAGGGCAACTTCAAGCTGGTGTTCCGCAAAACCAAGTTGCGGCATTATTTGGAGTGAGCCCTAGTACCATCTCCAAAGTGAAGGCCGAGTTCCATGTAACGGAGGATGTCAGAGACTGGCCGCAAAGTGGGCATCCCAAGAAGACGACACCCCAAGAAGACCGTTTCTTCACCCTGTCAGCACTTAGGCACCTAGGCTGTCTTCTACAGATTTGCAGTCAAGGTTTGCAGGACGATATGGCTGACGGCTCTCTGCCCAGACGATCTATAATCTACAATTTATTAACATATCAAAAGAGTTTTATTTTCCATCTTATGTACATTTACATGTTTTTATGTTCATTTTATATATTTTGTGTCTTTTTTGATGTAAGGCACTTGGTGTGTGTAATTTCTTTTGTTTTCAAGCATTTTGAGCTGCTTTTTTGTATGAAAGGTTCTATACAAAAAAGTTCTTATTATTATTATTATAATAAAACAGAGCAAATGTAAACAGTGAAACACTTTGAGACTAATGCACACAAGAAATAAAATGATAAAAAAAAACAATAAAATTGATTTAAAATAAAATGAATTATAAAATAGATAAAAGAGAAAGGCAATCACTAATAAAGTGTCAAATGTTTAGTTATTCCTGTGCCTCCTTTAGTGATAATGGTACGTGTAATAAGTGTAGTTTATTTGCAGTGCTGGAGGCGAGGCTCAGTGAATTGGAAGCGCGGCTCCGCACCATGGAAAAACAATCAGTGGCTAATGTAGTTAGCCAGCCCCCAGTATCCGGTGCGGGCCGACCTAGCGTAGCTCCTACTCCCCCAGTAGTTCCCAAGCAGCCGGGAAGCCAGGGTGGCTGGGTGACTGTCTGAAGGAAGCATAGTCCTAAGCAGAAGCCCACGGTTCACCACCAACCAGTTCATGTTTCTAACAGGTTCTCCCCCCTCAGTAACACACCTGCTGAGAAACCAACTCTGATTTTTGGCAGCTCCATAGTCAGAAACGTGAAGTTAGCGACACCAGCAGCCATAGTTAAATGTATTCCTGGGGCCAGAGCGGGCAACATTGGGTCAAATTTAAAACTGCTGGCTAAGAATAAACATAAATATGATACGATTGTCATCCATGTCGGCGGTAACGACTCCTGATTACGTCAATCACAGGCAACCAAAATTAATGTTGAGTCGGTGTGTACATATGCAAAAACAATGTTGGACTCCGTAATTTTCTCTGGACTGCTGCCTAATCTGACCAGTGATGACATATGTAGCTGCATGTCACATTTCAACCGCTGGCTGTCGAGGTGGTGTCCAGCAAACGATGTGGGCTTCATAGATAATTGACAGACTTTCTGGGGAAGACCTGGTCTGATTAGGAGAGACGGCATACATCCCACTTTGGATGGAGCTGCTCTCATATCTAGAAATATGGCTGAGTTTATTAGTAGACCAAAACCATGACAACCCAGAGTTGAGACCAGGAAGCAGAGCTGCAGTCCTACATGCTTCTCTGTGCCTCCATTAGAGCAGTTACCCATCCAAAACCACATAGAGACTGTGTATGTCCCCAGACCACTTAAATCAATTAAATCCAAAGTAAACAAAAGAGTCATTAATAAAAATCTAGTAAAAATTAAAACCACTACTGCAATAGTACAACAAAAAAAGAGAATTGAATGTGAACTCTTGAACATTAGATCTCTTTCATCTAAAGCTGTTTTAGTAAACGATTTAATCTCAGATCATCATATTGATTTATTTTATCTTACTGAAACCTGGCTTTGTCATGAAGAATATGTCGGCCTAAATGAATCCACTCCCCCCAGTCATATTAATACTCACATCCCTCGAGACACTGGCCGAGGAGGTGGAGTTGCAGCCATTTTCAACTCAAGCCTAGTCATCAACCCTAGACCTAAATTTCATTATAACTCATTAGAAAGCCTTGTTCTTAACCTCTCTCACCCAACCTGGAAAACTTTACAGCCAGTTCTATTTGTTATAGTGTACCGTCCTCCTGGGCCATACTCTGAATTCCTATCTGAATTCTGACGTCGATAATGATAGTCTCAGTACTGCGTTTATCTCATTATTAGACTCAATTGGCTTCTCTCAGTGTGTAAATAATCCCACTCACTGTCTTAACCACACCCTAGACCTTGTTCTGACTTATGGTATTGAAATTGAACATTTAATAATTTTTCCACAAAATCCTATTTTATCAGATCATTTTTTAATAACTTTTGAATTCCTATTACTGGATTACACACCATTAGACAAAAATGTCTTCACTAGATGTCTATCTGATAGTGTTGTAGATAAATTTAAGGAAGCAATTCCATCAGTACTGAATTCAATGCCATGTCTCAATACTACAGAGGACTCTTATGTTAACTTTAGTCCCTCCCAAATTGATAATCTTGTTGATAGTACTGCAGGCTCATTATGAATAACACTCAACTCCATTGCCTTAAAAAAGAAGATAATAAAACATAAGAGGTTAGCTCCATAGTATAACTCCCAAACCCGCAAATTAAAGCAAACATTGCAAAAATTGGAAAGGATTTGGCGTTCCAAAGTGGAAGAATCTCGCTTAGTCTGGCAAGATAGTCTTAAAACATATAGGAAGCCCCTCTGTAATGCCAGAGCCGCCTATTACTCAGCATTAATAGAAGAGAATAAAACAGCCCTAGGTTCCTTTTCAGCACTTTGGCCAGGCTGACAAAGAGTCATAACTCTATTGATCAATGTATTCCTATAGCTCTCAGTAGTAATAACTTTATGAGCTTCTTTAATGATTAAATTTTAACTATTAGAGACAAAATTAACCACCTCCTGCCCTCAACAGGCACCGATTTCTCCCCAAACACAGGCACCTTAGAAACAGCTGTAAATCCTGACATATTTGGACTGTTTTTCTCCAGTCGACTTTTCTGAACTAACTTCAATGATTTGTTCAGCTAAACCATCAACCTGTCTCTTAGACCTCATCCCAACTAGGTTGCTTATGGAAGCCTTACCCTTACTTAGCGCTTCTTTACTAGATATGATCAATCTGTCTTTAGTAACAGGCTATGTACCACAGTCCTTTAAAGTAGCTGTAATTAAACCTCTTCTTAAGAAGCCTACTCTTGATTCAGGCATTTTAGCCAATTATAGACCTATATCTAACCTTCCATTTCTCTCTTAGATCCTTGAGAAAGCAGTTGCCAATCAGTTGTGTGACTTTCTACATAACAATAGTTTATTTGAGGATTTTCAGTCAGGATTTAGACTGCATCATAGCACAGATACAGCACTGGTTAAAGTCACAAATGACCTCCTAACTGCATCGGACAAAGGATTTCTCTCCATACTTGTCCTGTTAGATCTTAGTGCCACATTCGACACAATTGACCATCAAATCCTTTTGCAGAGACTGGAACATTTAATTGGCATTAAAGGAACTGCATTAAGCTGGTTTTAGTCCTATTTATCAGACCAATTTCAGTTTGTACATGTTAATGATGAATCCTTCATGAAGGCAAAAGTTAGACACGGAGCTCCACAAGGTTCTGTACTTGGACCAATTCTATTCACCTTTAATATGCTTCCTTTAGGTAATATTATTAGGAAACATTCCATAAATTTTCATTGTTATGCAGATGACACCCAATTATATTTATAAATGAAGCCTGATGAAACCAATCAGTTAAACAAACTCCAAGCATGTCTTAAGGACATAAAGACCTGGATGACCTTCAATTTTCTACTACTAAACTCAGATAAAACTGAAGTTATTGTGCTTGGCCCTAAACACCTTAGAAACACATTGTCTAATGATATAGTTACTCTGGATGGCATTACCCTGGCCTCCAGCACCACTGTAAGGAATCTGGGAGTTATCTTTGATCAGGATATGTCCTTTAACTCCCATATAAATCAAATTTCAAAGACTGCCTTTTTTCACTTACATAATATCACAAAAATCAGGCACATCCTGCCCCAAAAAGATGCAGAAAAACTAGTCCACGCATTTGTTACTTCTAAGCTGGATTATTGCAATTCCTTATTATCAGGCTGCTCTAACAAGTCTCTAAAGACTCTCCAGCTGGTCCAGAATGCAGCTGCACGTGTACTGACTAAAACTAGAAAAAGAGATCACATTTCTCCCATTTTAGTTTCTCTACATTGGCTTCCTGTAAATAGGAAGAGAATAGAATTAGAATCTAGAATAGAATTTAAAATCCCTCTCCTAACTTACAAAGCCCTTAATGGTCAGGCACCATCATATCTTGAAGAGCTCATAGTACCGTATTATTCCACTAGAACACTGCGCTCTCAGAATGCAGCCTTACTGGTGGTTCCTACAGTCTTTAAAAGTAGAATGACCTTCAGCTATCAGGCTCCTCTCTTGTGGAACCATCTTCCAGATTCGGTCCGGGGTGCAGACACTCTCTCTGTGTTTAAGAGTGGGCTTAAAACTTTCCTTTTTGATAAAGCTTATAGTTAGGTCTGACCAGGCTCACCTTGGATCAGCCCTTAGTTATGCTGCTATAGGCCTAAACTGCTGGGGGACTTCCCATGATGTACTGAGCTCCTCTCTCCTCCTCCTCCTCTCCATCTGTATGCATTCATGTAACATCAATGCATGTCACTAACTTTGCTTCTTCCCCAGAGTTTTTTGTGCAGGCCGAGCCTTCGCAGTCCTTCGCAGTCCTGTTGGTATCCTTCCCTGGCTTTTGCTACTTATACTTATTGTTATGATTGTTGTTATTATTGGTACTTTTACTGCAGTAAATGATCTCAGGGCTTCTTCCAGCGCTGCTGCAGACAGTTTCTACAGAGGATCATGTGACTGTCAAAGGTCGACATTTATTAGTAGAGTGTTTGGATAAGATAAACTCTCTGGTTTTACCTGCTTTTATTTCAAACACAGCACTGCTGTAGAGAAACAACATGATTAAAACATGTGAAATCTGTTGCAGTGTGGAAGCATCACCAAACCCTGACACGCCAACAAGTATTTTACAGCTAAATGTAAAAATGTTTTCATGGTGAGCAGGTTTTGACTGAGACTTCAAGGTAAATGAGGAAACAGTTTTAATTCACAGTGCTGCTCCTCCTCCTGATAACCCCTCCCTGCTCTTTCCAACACAACAAGCTCCACTCTAAGCTCATACTTCCTGGTTCCCTCCCTTTCAGATCTACAGTTTATAGATGGGTGTAACCAACATGTCAGGCTGCATTTACTGCAGAAACACATGTTGTTCAGATCAGAGCTCAAACCTATTCAACTTCTCAGGAAGTGAAACTCAGACAGTCATAGCTACTGAGAGCTGAAATGGAGCAGAAAGGAGTTCAGCTTGACCGAGAAACAATCAGCTGTTTGATCTGTCTGGATCTACTGAAGGATCCGGTGACTATTCCCTGTGGACACAGCTACTGCATGAGCTGTATTAAAACACACTGGGACGAAGAGGATGAGAGGAAGATCTACAGCTGCCCTCAGTGCAGACAGACCTTCGCACCGAGGCCTGTCCTGGTGAAAAGCACCATGTTAGCAGCTTTAGTGGAGCAGCTGAAGAAGACTGGACTCCAAGCTGCTCCTGCTGATCACTGCTATGCTGGACCTGAAGATGTGGCCTGCGATGTCTGCACTGGGAGGAAGCTGAAAGCCCTCAAGTCCTGCCTGACTTGCTCGGCCTCTTACTGTGAGAATCACCTCCAGCCTCATTATGATGCAGCTCCGTTAAAGAAACACAAGCTGGTCAATCCCTCGGTGAAGCTCCAGGAGAACATCTGCTCTCTTCATGATGAGGTGATGAAGATGTTCTGCCGTACTGATCAGCAGAGTATCTGTTATCTCTGCTCTGTGGATGAACATAAAGGCCACGACACAGTCTCAGCTGCAGCAGAAAGGTCTGAGAGGCAGAAAGAGCTTGAGGTGAGTCAGCAACAAATCCAGCAGAGAATCCGGGACAGAGAGAAAGATGTGAAGCTGCTTCAACAGGAGGTGAGGGCTGTCAATCGCTCTGCTAATAAAGCAGTGAAGGACAGTGGGAAGATCTTCACTGAGCTGATCTCTCTCATCCAGAAAAGATGCTCTGACGTGAAGCAGCAGATCAGATCCCAGCAGGAAACTGAAGTGAGTCGAGTCAAAGAGCTTCAGGAGAAGCTGAACCAGGAGATCACTGAGCTGAAGAGGAAAGACGCTGAACTGAAGCAGCTCTCACACACAGAGGATCACAACCAGTTTCTACACAACTACCCCTCACTGTCACAACTCAGTGAACCTACAGACTCATCCAGCATCAATATGCGTCCTCTGAGCTACTTTGAGGATGTGACAGCAGCTGTGTCAGAGCTCAGAGATAAACTACAGGACATCCTGAGGGAGAAATGGACAAATATCTCACTGGCAGTGACTGACGTGGATGTTTTACTGTCAGAACCAGAACCCAAGACCAGAGCTGGATTCTTAAGATATTCACGTGAAATCACTCTGGATCCAAACACAGCAAACACACAGCTGTTATTATCTGATGGGAACAGAAAAGCGGAACGAATGAGTCAAAAACAGTCTTATTCTAGTCACCCAGACAGGTTCACTGAATGTTTGCAGGTCCTGAGTAGAGAGAGTCTGACTGGACGTTGTTACTGGGAGGTGGAGTGGAGTGGGAGAGGAGTTTATGTAGCAGTCGCATACAAGAATATCAGCAGAGCAGGAGACTCGAATGAATGTTTATTTGGACTCAGTGACAAATCTTGGATGTTAGATTGTGGCACTAACAGTTATAAATTTTGGTTCAACAGAATCACAGCTCGTGTCTCAGGTCCTTGTTCCTCCAGAGTAGGAGTGTACCTGGATCACAGAGCAGGTATTCTGTCCTTCTACAGCGTCTCTGAAACCATGACTCTCCTCCACAGAGTCCAGACCACATTCACTCAGCCTCTTTATGCTGGACTTTGGCTTTATGATGTTGGAGCCACAGCTGAATTCTCTAAACTCAAATAGACAGAAGTCATTTCAGACTTCATGTGTCAGATTCTGTTGTAATTCTTCATGTTTTTGTCTCCATTGTTTCTGAGAGCTCGTTGCTGTGGTGTTTCTGAACTGCACAGAGATCAGCTGTC